>NC_084565.2:28182500-28350000 GCF_033978685.3 Nerophis lumbriciformis | reverse complement strand
TAGCAGCATGATGCCTGCAGTGACTCACAGGATGACATACAGTAAAAGGGAGGGGAAAATTAGCAAAAAATAGCTATGGATTTGGCTGAGATGGAAATGAATATTTAATTGAATTGTCATTTCTATAAATACAAATAGATTTACTAGTGCATGGTCGTAGATGACGAATACTGCATTCAGGCATTTAAGCAAACAATAAGCTCAGTAAGGCTCAACTCAAACTATTAATTGTCTTTTGAATGACAAACAACATCAATAAATTGAAGAAACGTATACCATATCAGTGTTGGCGCTAGGAATTTTCAAAATGGGGTCCCCATCAAGTCATAAAAATGGGGTCCCCCAGTAAATTTTTGGGGTCCCACTTTTTTGTAACCGTTTTGAAAACAAATGATAAATATATGCATTATCCTGTTACGGTATATCTCACATTCTATATTGTGTTTTGGAAAAAGGTTGTCATAAACGTTACTTACCGTATTTTTCGGATTATAAGTTGCAGTTTTTTTCATAGTTTGGCCAGGGGTGCGACTTATACTCAGGAGCGACTTATGTGTGAAATTATTAACACATTACCGTAAAATATCAAATAATATTATTTATCTCATTCACATAAGAGACGAAGCAAATGGCAGCAATCGTCACACACAAGTCAGCAATCGTCACTCACACGTCAACCAATAAGAATTCGGCGGGGGAGGGTCATGGCAGAAGTGCATTGTGGGTCGTGGGATGCTAACTGCTATATGCTACTGCCGTAGCTATTAAAATGGATCACATCAACATTGGTGGTAACTTATAAAAACTGAGAAGGGCTGAACTAAAATGGCACCGAAAAGGAAATCATATACTGCAGATTACAAGCTGGACGTAGTGAAATATGCAGCAGAAAACGGCGATCGAGCAGCAGAAAGAAAGGAAACGGCGCATACCAGAAGCGACACCGGGGAGGAAGATTTCATGGGATTTAGCGATCAGGAGTGACAGATTGTTTGGTAAACGTATAGCATGTTCTATATGCTATAGTTATTTGAATGACTCTTACCATAATATGTTACGTTAACATATCAGGCACGTTCTCAGTTGGTTATTTATGCCTCATATAACGTACACTTATTCAGTCTGTTGTTCACTACTCTTTATTTATTTTAAATTGCCTTTCAAATGTCTATTCTTGGTGTTGGCTTTTATCAAATAAATTTCCCCCAGAAATGCGACTTATACTCCAGTGCGACTTATATATGTTTTTTTCCTTCTTTATTGTGCATTTTCGGCCGGTGCGACATATACTCCGGAGCGACTTAAAGTCCGAAAAATACGGTAATTCATTAAAAAAATAATACAAAAGAAAACACATTTTTATGCATATGTAAATGTATTCAGTTATAAACATTCATTCACTTTCTTCTTTCCTTCATAGATCTAAACTTTACCGCTGCCGGTAGTTTTTTCTATATTTGTATTTAGCCTCTTAAGGCCCAAGCTGTTTGTTTACATGCTTTTTTATTTTATTTCTCTATGCTATTTGGGCTTATTGGACCCTAATTAGAATAAAAACTAAGAATCGTCTTTTGATATGATGTACTTAGTCCATAAGTACACAAACGTGTACTTCATGTTTAGTAACATGCTAATTCTTATTTTTACACTTTACTCTTCTGACACCACCAGATGGCAGTATAAGTGTCCACATATGTGGCCATAAGACCCCAATTCAGTAGTGTACACAATTTTGGAAATAAGAGCTAAAAGGTGCTGTCCACGCATGTGGCCACTAAGCCTTTAGAGGTTAACCTGTAAAGGTGTATTTATTTCAGTATAAAATTGTAAAAAGTGTTTTGCTTCGGTCATGAAATGATGATAATTGTGTGTCAGGGCATACATACATTATTTATTTAACGCTTAAATCTCTAGATTGAGATCAGATCTATCCCTCAATACCAACTTTTTTGTTTACCGGTAGTTTTTTGTTTGTTTGTTTGTTTTCTGACCTTTTTGTCAAAGAAAACTATGTTTTTTATGGCTAACACACAAAATGTGCAAAATATTCCACAAAAAATATTTTTCAAAGTGTAATATTTAATGTGAAGTAATCGGCGCATTTGATAGGTCAATAATTCATAAAAACATTGATTTTGATTCAATATTACCGGTACTGTCAGCGATGCGAGCGACACTTGCTAACTTGTCAGCCACTTCTCTGATAGACTCCTTTTGAACACTTCTCACACATTAACACTTCAAAAGGCACATATTCGCCCCGTTTGTTGACCTACAAACTATGTATTTGGGGTGGAGGAGTTTGGTCGGGTGCTTGTTAGCCATCCTCGAACGATGTCGCTTCAGCGGTAGATAAAAGTGAAGTTTCCATGGACTCACAAAGACTAAAACAAGTCATTTACTGGAGACATGGCACAGGATCAAGTTAAAAAGGTTGACTTTACAACTTTACCTTAGTGTTTACCATGAAGTCATTCTTTTGACAGCCCCTCGCGGTAAAGTTGTCCGAGTGCAAACCGAGGCAGTATTTGTCATTGATAAAACGTTCGGCAAATCAAAATTTACGACCAATAAAAACGCAATAAACGGAAAAAAACACCGGCGGAAAGCGATAATCGATCAAATAAAAAAAAAAACAAGCAAACCGGGCAGTACATTTTTATTTATTTTTTTAAATCTGCGTCCAGGTGACGCGCGGGTTTCTGGAATTGCGCGTCCTTTCTGATTTTGTAAAAAGACACAAAAAGTGCATCAACGCCAACACTGCCATATGATACCACAACAACGGAGACCAACGATGGCCTCCCGTGTTTATTTCTTAGTATTGACATTTTATTTGAGTGGAGGCTGAGGGCTGCTGCAGCGAAGTGGAGAATGTGGAGTACAATTCTGTACCTTCTCCCACTGTGGTAAGTCAATGTTGGCATGTAAGTGTGTGTATTCCAGTCCTCAGAAGCTACACTGAGGTCCACTTTACCCTGAAGGAGACTGAAGTCTGCAAGAAAACTGTGTGCTGCAACAAAGTGGAGACTGCGGACATCGACACTAAAGCTTCTAAAAGCTAAAACACCGCCAGATCTTAAGCTAACAGCGCCTGTGTTTACTTATGTCATTTCATTTTACTCGAAAGGAGACTTAAGGCGGCAAGAAAACAGAGCTCTGCAACAAAGCGGAGACTGCGGACTACAGCTACACCCGTCAGATGTTAAGCTAACATTAGCATCTGTGTTTATTTTCATAATTTCTAACCATGTTTCCTCAAAAGTTACATTTCATTTTGAAGGAGGCTGGAGGCAGTAAGAAAACGGAGCGCTGCAGCAAAGTGTTCTTTTGCCAGTGGAAATTCTAAACTGAGTACTGTCATTTCCGGACTATAAGCCACTACTTACAATGCCGCGGCTTATTTGTGGATTTTTTGGGGTTCACAAATTTTAGGTGCTGCCATTACATTTAGCCCCGTCACATCAGACCAATCAAATTGGAAAATGGGTCACGGTGGACCAATGAAATTGTGCACATTAAATCAAAAGCACTCACACAATCATTCAGTCAGCCATTTAGCACATTATGCATTTACCCTGGTCTTGGAGAAGACATGCCAAAATGAAAATGACTCAGTCCCAAAGACGATAGACACGGCCCTCAGATAAGGAAACAGCCGGCGCACGCAACAGACCATGCATGACGAAGACAACAACTTAAACCAGCGGTCCTTAAACTACGACCCGCCAGCGTCCAAAATCCAGGTCGCGGGAAGTCCCAAGTTTAAAAAAAAAAAAAGCAAAAAAAAAGCTGCTTTGAAATGTCTCCAAGTGACTTTCCTGACTAGTTCAAGTCAATGATTCGTTTTTTCAGATCTGTGCTGAGTTCCTTTGACTTTCCCATTGTCGCATTTGTAACCGAGTCTAATGACTGCATCACATGAGCCCTATTTAAATGGGCGACAACAGGTGTCGTTAATCATAATCACTCACATCAAGTTAAGAGGCCATGCCATGAAGCTAATTTGATTTGATTGTAACTTTTCTACATCACCAAAATTGATAATGAATGTTGCTGTATGTATACTTTTGACCCAGCAGATTTGGTCACATTTTCAGTAGACCCATAATAAATTCATAAAAGAACCAAACTGTTTTTTGTGACCAACAAGTATGTGCTCCTGTATAATCAGTGTCAGAGCTTGGTCCGCATTGCCGGCAGTAAGTCGGACACGTTTCCAGTGAGGGTTGGACTCCGCCAAGGCTGCCCTTTGTCACCGATTCTGTTCATAACCTTTATGGACAGAATTTCTAGGCGCAGTCAAGGCGTTGAGGGGATCCGGTTTGGTGGCTGCAGGATTAGGTCTCTGCTTTTTGCAGATGATGTGGTCCTGATGGCTTCATCTGGCCAGGATCTTCAGCTCTCACTGGATCGGTTCGCAGCTGAGTGTGAAGCGACTGGGATGGGAATCAGCACCTCCAAGTCGGAGTCCATGGTTCTCGCCCGGAAAAGGGTGGAGTGCCATCTCCGGGTTGGGGAGGAGATCTTGCCCCAAGTGGAGGAGTTCAAGTACCTCGGAGTCTTGTTCACAAGTGAGGGAAGAGTGGATCGTGAGATCGACAGGCGGATCGGTGCGGCATCTTCAGTAATGCGGAAGCTGTATCGATCCGTTGTGGTGAAGAAGGAGCTGAGCCGGAAGGCAAAGCTCTCAATTTACCGGTCGATCTATGTTCCCATCCTCACCTATGGTCATGAGCTTTGGGTTATGACCTAAAGGACAAGATCACGGGTACAAGCGGCCAAAATGAGTTTCCTCCGCCGGGTGGCGGAGCTCTCCCTTAGAGATAGGGTAAGAAGCTCTGCCATCCGGGGGGAGATCAAAGTAAAGCCACTGCTCCTCCACATCGAGAGGAGCCAGATGAGGTGGTTCGGGCATCTGGTCAGGATGCCACCCTGAACGCCTCCCTGGGGGGGTGTTTAAGGCACGTCCGACCGGTAGGAGGCCACGGGGAAGACCCAGGACACGTTGGGAAGACTATGTCTCCCGGCTGGCCTGGGAACGCCTCGGGATCCCCCAGGAAGAGCTGAATGAAGTGGCTGGGGAGAGGGAAGTCTGGGCTTCCCTGCTTAGGCTGCTGCCCCCGCGACCCGACCTCGGATAAGCGGAAGAAGATGGATGGATGGATGGAAGTATGTGCTCCAATCACTCTCACAAAAAAATAAGAGCTGTAGAATTTATTGGAAACGACTGTGTGTGTGTATATGTGTGTGTATATATATATATATATATATATATATATATATATATATATATATATATATATATATACACTGTATATATAGTAGCCGATTTACAGGCACTGTCTTTTGTTAAATTTGTGAATGAACACCTGTGTAAATAGTTCATGTTTCTATTGTATACTTGTGGCTTATAGACTTTATGTACAAAATAAAAATCGTCCATAAATTAGGTGGGTGTCTCTTCCAATTAGGTGCCCTCTATAGCCCGGAAATTATTGCTCAATAAAGAAAAAGAGGCTTATGAATTTATTTTGAGTTCCCCAGCTAAGAAATCATGCAGCAATATAAACAGTATGTGTGCAGACTTGCAAGATGTGAACTAATAATTGGTGAGAAAGGAGCATGAGGCAAAAATGAGTCAGAAGGGAATATGACAGATGACACAATTGGACGTTAGGGGCCAAGAAGTGGCAGTCTTACTGAAGGAGGGTGGAGCATGTGGATGAAAAGGAAGAATGATACTCACTGCCCTCAATCAGGCTTCCAGGAAGAGCTTTACCTTTGATTATGGTTGCTGTTTGTTCAGAAAATAAATGTGGAGGGGAGAAGAGAAAGCAAATTAATGAGAGCAGAGGAGAGGAAGCGTGTTGGTGTAATATTGATAAAATGCCACCATGACGTAACCACAGCTGGTGGCTTGGGAGTGGATCACTGACAATCGCTTCACCTCATCTTTAATTCATGACGGAGGCGATAAGCGGTCGCTATCGAAAGACGCAAACAAGCGAGAGCAGCGGAATACGAGTGAGAGTGGCACACCTCTGTCGCGGGCCTTGTCACTCAGCAGGACTTCCACCTCCCGGTATTCCTTCAGCGCCTCCAGGAGGATGTTGCCCTCCTTGTGGAAGAGGAAGAGGAGGGGCAGGGTGATGTCCTCCGTGCTGCGCCCGTCGCCGGCCATCTGGAAGAGAGGGGCTGTGTCGCTGCTGCTTCCCTCATTGTCGTCTGGGAGATAAGGAAACAGAATTTGAAGCATATTTCATATATTAAATATTAATCCCTATTAACTTGGAGACCAAGTACCGTTAATACCACTTGGGTCATTTAAGGCAACACTATTTGGAAATTAAACATTAATATATCATTAATATTCACTGACATGTAATAAGGACCTTGGTTATTGCCATAGCAACCCAAGGATGCCTATTAGGTCCCATATCATGCAAAAGTGTCTTTGTAATGATGTTCTAACAGTAATGCGTCCCTACAGTCTGTTTATGACCACCAAATGTGAGACAAATATAATCTCCCTCACCTGTTTGCTGCACTTTTGAGAGACGAGGCGTTCTAACAAGCGTGTGATAATAACATTAAAAGTAATAATAATAATAATAATAATAATAATAATAACAACAAGAAGAATACATTTTATTTGACGCACTTTATATTTCTGGAATCTCAAAGTGCAACAGAGTGGCGAAGAGACAATTAAAATGTTTGATGATTAAAAACGAGTAGTAAAAACTATTATATAGCAGCGTCAATAAAAGTTAAAAGGAGAAACTACAGGACCTTATTAGCAAAATTAATTGGGGCGGTATAGCTCGGTTGGTAGAGCGGCCGTGCCAGCAACTTGAGGGTTCCAGGCTCAATCCCTGCTTCCGCCATCCAAGTCACTGCCGTTGTGTCCTTGGGCAAGACACTTCATCCACCTGCTCCCAGCGCCACCCACACTGGTTTAAATGTACAAACCCCGTTTCCATATGAGTTGAGAAATTGTGTTAGATGTAAATATAAACGGAATACAATGATTTGCGAATCCTTTTCAACCCATATTCAATTTAATGCACTACAAAGACAAGATATTTGATGTTCAAACTCATTAACGTAATTTTTTTTTTGCAAATAATAATTCACTTTGAATTTCATGGCTGCAACACGTGCCAAAGAGGTTGGGAAAGGGCATGTTCACCACTGTGTTACATGGCCTTTCCTTTTAACAACACTCAGTAAACGTTTGGGAACTGAGGAGACACATTTTTTTAAGCTTCTCAGGTGGAATTCTTTCCCATTCTTGCTTGATGTACAGCTTAAGTTGTTCAACAGTCCGGGGGTCTCCGTTGTGGTATTTTAGGCTTCATAATGCGCCACACATTTTCAATGGGAGACAGGTCTGGACTACAGGCAGGCCAGTCTAGTACCCGCACTCTTTTACTATGAAGCCACGTTGATGTAACACGTGGCTTTGCATTGTCTTGCTGAAATAAGCAGGGGCGTCCATGGTAACGTTGCTTGGATGGCAACATATGTTGCTCCAAAACCTGTATGTACCTTTCAGCATTAATGGCGCCTTCACAGATGTGTAAGTTACCCATGTCTTGGGCACTAATACACCCCCATACCATCACAGATGCTGGCTTTTCAACTTTGCGCCTATAACAATCCGGATGGTTCTTTTCCTCTTTGGTCCGGAGGACACGACATCCACAGTTTCCAAAAACAATTTGAAATGTGGACTCGTCAGACCACAGAACACTTTTCCACTTTGTATCAGTCCATCTTAGATGAGCTCAGGCCCAGCGAAGCCGACGGCGTTTCTGGGTGTTGTTGATAAACGGTTTTCGCCTTGCATAGGAGAGTTTTAACTTGCACTTACAGATGTAGCGACCAACTGTAGTTACTGACAGTGGGTTTCTGAAGTGTTCCTGAGCCTGTGTGGTGATATCCTTTACACACTGATGTCGCTTGTTGATGCAGTACAGCCTGAGGGATCGAAGGTCACGGGCTTAGCTGCTTACGTGCAGTGATTTCTCCAGATTCTCTGAACCCTTTGATGATATTACGGACCGTAGATGGTGAAATCCCTAAATTCCTTGCAATAGCTGGTTGAGAAAGGTTTTTCTTAAACTGTTCAACAATTTGCTCACGTATTTGTTGACAAAGTGGTGACCCTCACCCCATCCTTGTTTGTGAATGACTGAGCATTTCATGAAATCTACTTTTATACCCAATCATGGCATCCACCTGTTCCCAATTTGCCTGTTCACCTGTGGGATGTTCCAAATAAGTGTTTGATGAGCATTCCTCAACTTTATCAGTATTTATTGCCACCTTTCCCAACTTCTTTGTCACGTGTTGCTGGCATCAAATTCTAAAGTTAATGATTATTTGCAAAACAAAAAATGTTTATCAGTTTGAACATCAAATATGTGGTCTTTGTAGCATATTCAACTGAATATGGCTTGAAAATTATTTGCAAATCATTGTATTCCGTTTATATTTACATCTAACACAATTTCCCAACTCATATGGAAACGGGGTTTGTAACTTAGATATTGGGTTTCACTATGTAAAGCGCTTTGAGTCACTAGAGAAAAGCGCTATATAAATATAATTCACTTCACTTACGGTAACTCTTTTTAAAAGATAGGTTTTTAAGGTTTGTTTACGAAAAGCTATAGTCCGTGGTGGTGTCAAGTCGCATCATGAACGAAAAACTTGCTTCCTCGTGGATGGACATGATACGACCCCTGAACTTTTGTAAAAAAATAAAAAAAATAAAGGGAAAAAAGAAGCTTTGCTACACATCTTAAAATAAAGCTTAGAGCTCTGCCCACTGTCCATAAGTCAGCTACAGACATGGGAGTTTGATAATTTAGTTTTTTTTCAGCAAAATGGCTAACCTTGCATTGTTCGAATGTGAGCGTCATGTTAGCATTGTAGCTCACATGCAGTAGCTATGCTAGTGTTGCTAACGTTTGTGACCTCCTGTCCCACTCTTTAATGTTACATCCTTGTACATTTGATTTATGATATACATTATGTGGCACAAGATCAGAGTTACATGTAAAAAGTGGATTAAATGCACAATAGTGCTTCTTGGGGGTACAGTAATCCCTCGTTTATCACTGTTAATTGGTTCCGAACGACCGCGATGAATGAACTTCTGCGCAGTACAAATCAATTATTTTAAATGAAATATTTTCATAGCTAGAGCATAAAAAAGCGGTGACCTCCCTTTTAAATATGTGTTTCAACATTATGAGAGCCCTCTAAACATGAAATAACACAATTTAGTAGAGGTGCTGAAAAGAAAATCGATTCACTTTTAAATCAAGATTTCTGTTTATTACAATTCTAAATTGGTTTTATAATTTTCAAGAAACTAATAAAAAAAATTAAAATAGAAGTATTTTTTGCAAATGTAAACATATACACATACTGTATATACTAGAGATGCGCGGTTTGCGGACACAACCGCGGAGTCCGCGGATTATCCGCGGATCGGGCGGATGAAATTAAAAAAAATAAGATTTTATCCGCGCGCGGGTCGGGCGGATTAATTAGATATTTTTTTTTTTTTTTTTTTTTTTTTGCGGGTGGCAGTTAAACCAATTCGGAAATATATATACATAGTTAAATGTTGTTACCCACATACGAAAAACGAGCAGGCACCTGCTGCATATGCCACAACAGAAGAAAAAAAAAGAAAAGAGATGGACACTTTTACGGAGCGGAGAAGGGACGCCTCGCCGGGGTCCGGGACCGAGGCCCCTTCCCCCGAGAGGGCCCCACCGGGAGCCGTAGCTGAGGCGATCCGCGAGAAGGGCCCGACGCACGTCCAGGGTCACTACCGCGCCCACCGCACCGACACCCCGCCTCGTCCGCTTTCGCCGCGGCCGGCGTCACGCGCAGCAGGTAAGCAGCTTACCTGCCCACCACCCCCGTGGCCGGGGGCTCGTAACATGGGTCACTCCGCGCGCTCCGCCAACGCGCAGCTTACCTGCCCGCCACCCCTGTTGCCGGGGGCGCGTAACAGGGGTCACTCCGCGCGCAGTGCGCTCACGAAAGGGGTGGGGCTCACCCTGGTTGATATAGAGAGCAGGACGGTGGCCATGGAAGTCGGAACCCGCTAAGGAGTGTGTAACAACCCACCTGCCGAATCAACTAGCCCTGAAAATGGATGGCGCTGGAGCGTGGGCCCATACCTGGCCGTCGCCGGCAGCGAGACGCGCTTGGAGGTGCGCTCAGCGCGGCTCCCATATGATTGCGCACTGGTGTGCGTCTGGGTCGTGACAGCGTGGCACGCGCAAGTCTGTGCTGCATTGGATCAGTCTCCTTTCTTTAACAGGCAAAAGCTTTATAACCTCACCATACCTGCCAACTTTTAAATCAGAAAAACCTAGTAGCCAGGGTCCAAGGGCCGCAGGCCCCGGTAGGTCCAGGACAAAGTCCTGGTGGAGGGTTCAGGGCTTCGCCCCCCGACGCAAAATGATTATTAGCATTCAGACAGGTTAAAATGTTGCTAAAACCATCACTTTTCTATCAGTCACAGTGACTTTTCAAAACAAAAATATTACAGCAAAAATCATATGGGTTGATTGACATGTTTATTCTGTAAGCTAACTTCAATAGTTTGAAATTATTTTGACAGTTAATGCCAGTTATCCTGTCAACCTTTCACAAGACTTCAATTTGTTAATTGAAAGTATAAACAGTATAAACACTTTTTACAGTAAACAAATGGTAAAACAGTACTAAACAATTCCATAAAAAAAAAAATTGGTGTCATTATTAACTTTCTGTCCAAGCTTGTATAATCTACTGCCTTGTTCAATTGTAAAAAATGTTCTGTGCCTAAAATTCACATTTCTATCATAATTATCATACTGTAAACATGGTAAGCTAACTTCATTAAAATTAATAGTCCTGTCAATAGCATGGAATTACAATTCAAATGTAGTTTTTTTGTAAGCCTTTCAAAAGAATTCAAAATATGAAAAATTAATGAAAATTAATTTAAGCCATCAGACACTTGAAAAGTGGCACATCACATCTCTAATGTAATCATTTGAACTTTTCAACAGAAATAGCACTGCAAAAATATTAAGGACATACTTCTGTATTTTGGTAGTTATGCTGTCAACATTTAACAAGATTTCTTCAACTTGGACTTGAAAGCATAAATAGTATAAACATTTTTAACAGTATGTCGTGCTGTGAAATACAGCCGACAGGATTGCGCACCAAACACGAAGCAAGGCCATGGTGCAGGAGAACAAAGGACTTCTTTCATTTAAGGTTTGTGATAAACCATCAAACTCATTCGTTAAAAGGACTCTATAGTAATATAAAGCGAATTTTTCTGGACATTATCATGCAAGAAAAGTTTATTTTTGGGATCGCGATCACCGCGTAATGATTTTTAAAGGTTGCATTACATTATTAACTGTCCCATGTGATCAGCCAGTGCGATTGGAAGTCCATGCTCAATTATTGCCTCCGTAAATAAAACTTCGGCATTTATCACATCCAAAGAATCTGTTTGGGCGACGAAAAACGTTGAAAGTTTTCCACTTGTATCGCTAGCAACGGCATTAGACTTGTGTTTTTTTGTCCCAACGTGGTCTTTTACATCGCTAATTCCTCCGTGTCCGATCGAAAAATCTTGTCTGCACAAGGTGCAATTCGCGTAGTTTTCACCCTTTTTTTTTTTTTTAATTAATATTAGATATATAACAACGAGCGGATGGCGGGCGGGTGCAGTTCTGATCAAACGTTACATCGGGTGGATGGCGGATGGTTGACGACTTTCTGACGCGGTTGCGGATGAAATAAATTGCCTATCCGCGCATCTCTAGTATATACATATGCGTACACATACAGTACAGGCCAAAAGTTTGGACACACCTTCTCATTCAATGCGTTTTCTTTATTTTCATGACTATTTACATTGTAGATTGTCATTGAAGGCATCAAAACTATGAATGAACACATGTGGAGTTATGTACTTAACAAAAAAAAGTTAAATAACTGAAAACGTGTTATATATTCTCGGTTCTTCAAAATAGCCACCCTTTGCTCTGATTACTTTTTCGCACACTCTTGGCATTTTCTCGATGAGCTTCAAGAGGTAGTCACCTGAAATTGTTTTCACTTCACAGGTGTGCTTGAAGCTCATCGAGAGAATGCCAAGAGTGTGCAAAGCAGTAATCACAGCAAAGGGTGGCTATTCTAAAGAAACTAGAATATAAAACATTTTCCAGTTATTTTACCTTTTTTTGTTAAGTACATAACTCCACATGTGTTCATTCATAGTTTTGATGCCTTCAGTGACAGTCTACAATGTAAATAGTCATGAAAATAAAGAAAACGCATTTAATGAGGAAAAGGTGTGTCCAAACTTTCCACATACATACACAAATTTAAGAATGATGTTTTGGATTGAAACCATTACTATTATTAATATTATAATTATTATCAATAAATTTTTATCAACATTTCTATCCACAGTAAGTATTGTAAAGCTGGAAATAGGTTGGAGTTGGGGTTGCTGTATTTTATTTTGTTAGATTAGTTAGATTTGTAAATACAATTTACTTGTAACCTGTGAACTGTTTTGAAAAGTTTAAAAAAAATATTTAAACACCAAGAATCGATTCAAAATCGAATCATCCGCCCCAAAAATAGGAATCGAATAGAATTGTGAGGTGCCCAAAGATTTCCACTTCCACCTCTTAGTCACCTTTGTACTCTTTTAATCCAATATAGTAATGCTACTGAGGCTGAGCCAATCAGTGGCCACAATATTGATTGGTTTGGTCTCATCTAGTGTCCAGTACTACTGTAGTATTAATATTTTTAGTTCTTTTAGCCATCTGTATGCTTGAAAATGCTCAATTTAGGGCAAAAATGTTGACGAATATGCTTTAAAAAAACCCTGAAAAAAGTCTGTGATGTGTTAAAGGCGCAATACTTGAAACGCGATGTGGCAAGGGACGACTGTACACACTTGTGGACAAACACACTTAGTTAGCGTTAAAGCTACTTTAAGTTAACAGACTAATACGACTGATTTCATGTATTTAAAAAAGAATAAAAAGGCAGAAAACCCTTTAAATGGATTGATGTGTCGTAGTTTCTGGTACAATAATGTATGACAACAATGAGGGTGGTTGTTATGGAAGCTAATTACACAAACGTATGACACAAACAAAACTCAATCAACTTATTCGACTGTCTGTCTTCAAGGTAATCTTGTTTATCCAGCGCTAATCCAATCAACGGGTTCATCATACTCCCTTGTGTCATCAGCGGCTCACTCGCACACTCACCGACGACAACGCCTCCGATGGCGCCGGCCTTCTGGATGTGTCGGGCTTTCTCCGCGAACATGCACTGGCCCCTCTGGAGCAAAGCGATGTGGCCCCGCACGTACTCGCTGTTAGTGATCTCGCTGCAGCCGGTGTACGGCTCGGCGACAGTCACAAAGCCTCGAACCTACACAGGTGAAGGATGTTAGGATACAAAGTATGAATTGATACTGTAATATTGTTCTCAGTGAGAAGGCCCGTCAATAATTCTCACCCCCGTGGAGCTTTTGGACAAATCCGTGCCAAACTGTGCCGGGCCGGCGGTCAGCACCACCCTGCCGAAGAAGGGATGCGAGACAATCTGAATGGCTCGGGGAGGCAGCTGCTCTTTCTGCTGCTGGCTGGAAAGCTCCATCATCTCCTGCATGAAGCGTATGCCATCTTCCGCTGCTATGGGGCTCACCGCCTGACAGTGGAGGAAGTGACTCATTGATCCAGGACGGGAAGGAGATGATAATCGTCACTCTTGCGCAGATGTGTACAGGAAAAAGTTTGGAGACCATTCTCTGTGCTATTGAATTAGAAGGTGCCTCCAAAGTTTTGACTGAGACGACATCGCAAATCTTGTAAGGTTGCTTCTTATTGATTGCTTCTATCAATCTGCCGTTTGTATTGAATAAATTATGCTGTCTTGTCGCTTTAGCCAGTGTTTCCCAACCTGGTATTGAACCAAGGTACATATTTTTACATTGGAAAAACCTCACAGCACACCACCAAACAAAAATGTTACAATAAGTATTTAGTATATTTTTTGGGAAATCCAATTGAAAAGGTCATACAAAGACCAAATCAATGTACAATATAAAATATATAATAATCTTCTTAAATGTCAGTGGCACTTAGACACGTTCTGTCTTCCCTTTTTCCACATTTTGTTAAGTTACAGCTTTACTCAAAAATTGAATAAATTAATTTTTGCTCTCAAAATTCTACACACAGTACCAATGATGACAATGTGAAAACGTTTTTCAAGAGCTTTTTGAAAATGTATTAAAAATTAAAAATTAGGAACTCCCACTTCCATAAGTATTCACAGCCTATACCATGAAGCTCAAAAGTGAGCACAGGTGCATCCTGCTATTTTAACTGATCATCCTTGAGATGTTCCTACAACTTAATTGTAGTCCACCTGTGGTAAATTCAGTTGATTGGATATAATTTGGAAAGGCCCACACCTGTCTATAGATAATGTCCCACACTTGACAGTGCATGATAGAGCATAAACCAAGAATGAAGTCGAAGGAATTGTCTATAGAGCACCGAGATAGGATTGTCTTGAGGTACAAATTTGGGGAAGGTTACAGAAAAATACATGCTTTGAAAGTCCCAATGAGCACAGTGGCCTCCATCATCTGTAATTGGAAGACATTTGGAGCCACCAGAACTTTTCCGAAGGCTGGCCAGCCATCTTAACTGAGTGATCAGGAGAGAAGGGCCCTAGTCAGGGAAGTGACCAAGAACCAGATGGTCACTCTGTCAGTAAGACAGAGTGACACTGTGGAGAGAGTAGAACCTTCCAGAAGGACAACTATTTCTGTTGCAATCCACCAACAAGGCCTATATGGTTGAGTGGCCAGATGGAAGCCAATCCTTCGTAAAAGTTTGCAAAAGGCACCTGAAAAACTCTCTGATCATGAGAAACAAAATTCTCTGGTCTGATAAGACAAAGATTGAACTCTTTGGCGCAAAAGCCAGGCGTCATGTTTGGTGGAAACCAGGCACTGCTCATCACCAGGTGAATACCATCCCTACAGTGACACATGGTGGTGGCAGGCAGCATCATGCTGTGGGGATGTTTTTCAGCAGCAGGAACTACGAGACTAGTCAGGATAGAAAGAAAAATGAATGCAGCAATGTACAGAGACATTCTGAATGAAACCCTGCTTCAGAGCGCTCTTGAACTCAGACTGGGGCGACAGTTCATCTTTCAGCAGGACAATGACAACCAAGAGGAATGCCTTCAGGACCACTCTGTAAATGTCCTTGAGTGGGCCAGCCAGTGCCAAGACTTAAATCTGATTGAACATCTCTGGAGAGATCTGCACAGACGCTTCCCTTCCAACCTGACGGAGCTTGAGAGGTGCTGCAAAGAGTAATGGCCGAAACTGCCCAAAGATAGATGTGCCAAGGTTGTGGCATTGCATTTAAAAAAAAACTTGAGGCTGTAATTTCCGTCAAAGATGCCACAACAAAGTACTGATCAAAGGCTCTGAATATTTATGTAAATGTGATTTCTTAGTGTTTTTATTTTTTAATAAATTAGCAAAAAGCTCTAAAAAACGTTTTCATGTTGGCATTTCATTTTTAAATAAGGCTGTAACATAAAATGTGAAGCGCTGTAATTACTTTCCAAATACATTGTAGGTCAAAGATAGTTCACATTTACTCTAAGTGTGACTTTTTCAGGTCATTTAGCAAAAAAAAAATACTGGACGAAGTTAAGAAGTTAAAGGCTCTATGATGATTGTATTCTACATTTAACACTTATTTGTGGTCTACATCAGCATTGCTTAGTCATTGAATTGGGGTCCATTGTTGGGCCACAGGGCAGCACGGTGGAAGAGGGGTTAGTGCATCTGCCTCACAATACGAAGGTCCTGAGTAATCTTGGGTTCAATCCCAGGCTCGGGATCTTTCTGTGTGGAGTTTGCATGTCCTCCCCGTGACTGCGTGGGTTCCCTCCGGGTACTCAGGCTTCCTCCCACTTCCAAAGACATGCACCTGGGGATAAGTTGATTGGCAACACTAAATTGGCCCTAGTGTGTGGATGTGAGTGTGAATGTTGTCTGTCTATCTGTGTTGGCCCTGTGATGAGGTGGCGACTTGTCCAGGGTGTACCCCGCCTTCCGCCCGATTGTAGCTGAGATAGGCTCCAGCGCCCCCCGCGACCCCGAAGGGAATAAGCGGTAGAAAATGGATGGTGGTTGGGTCACCAAAAAATATATTTTTCTCAGCTGTGATCCGTATAGGCCACAGCTGTATTTAGTTTTAAAACACTTTTCCACAAAAGTCTAGAAGTCTAGCGCTAAAGTCATACAGAACAAAAAAAACATGACTAAAGTGGTGAAGCTGTGTTATCATTTGCACTTTAATTTTATTGACAGTTTTGTTAAGAAACATATTCATTATTAGTTTAGTTTATTTATTTTAGCACAACATAATTGTATTTAAATGTATTTTTAATCAGTTAAGTATGTGCCTTTTTATGCAGTATATTTGGCCAGGACTTATTCTTCTAATCAGCCTGACTAAGCCTAAGATTTCTGTGTTGATTAATCTTTGTGATTAACACATGATTTCACATCATTTGATAAGTTTGTAAACGGAAAGTAGGTTAGATATAATCATTGAATATGATTACAATCAAGAGTAAGATTACTAAATCAATGTTAATATTTGAGTCAGGGTTATGTAGTGGAAACGTTGAGCCAGAGGTCAAAAAGGTTAAGAACCCTTGGTCGAGATAATATGTATAGGATATGATTTGGTGTAAATGTTACTCCACAGCACATTTCAACCAATTTTTCTGATTATGTCTACAAACGGTGTTCCCTTTAAATTGCAAATTAACTCTTCCGAGCACAGCCCTTTCCAAAAGTGTCAAAAGCAGGGGGCCAGAGAGTATGTACCGTACTAGGATGCCCACATAAGTACGTCCGTCACACTGTGACATTACAGAGTGCCCACCATTAAAAAAACACTGCAAACCCACCCAATAGCAAAACATCACCAGCAACATGTTGCACCTGGAGTCATTCACTTCCTCAGTAATGACTGACTCGTGGAAGTGCGGGAACACATTTTTGTAAGGTCATAAATGACAGCACGTGGTGCTTTTCTAGTGTACCTGCGTCGCGTGCTGCACTAGCTGCACCCTTCCGTCCTTCAGGTGGATGAGGCTGACACCCATCCTCTTCAACAGCTCCAGATGTTCCGGGTTGTTCGCCATGAAGTCCTGCGCTCTCAGAGGAGGGGCTCCCATGCCCGGCTCCCTGGATGGGGGGGAAGAAACAAGATGTGGATTTTTGATGGTGATATAAACAAAACATATGCAGCATTTTAAAGCATTACCTGTAAGGAGCAGGGCGTGGGCAGCTTTTGTCCACCACGCTACGAATTGGTTCCCTCAGATTACGGGGAAAGGCGGGGTCAGGAAACAGGAGGCGTGTGTTGGGGCAGGTCCAATCGAAGTTGGAATCATCCAGCTCCTCTTCTGTCTGAGGTATCTTGAGCACATAGAACCTTCTATTAGAAACAAGTCTGTTTGGATGTGTCTTGCTTGGTGCAATAATGGCACAATTACCGTTCTATTTGAGGGAACTGAGGAGAGAGAGAGGGCGACTGTGGAGAGCGACAGAGGCAAGAGATGCGCCTCGGTCGTAAAGACGTAGTCCTCCACATCAAAGGGTAGGTCCTCCACATCAGCAAAGAGTAGGAAAAGGTACTTAAACATCTCAGCAAGGAAGAAGGAGTCCATACTATGGAGAAAGTAATATAGTTATTGAACAAGCAACAATGTTTGAGCTTGGAATATGATTTATTCATCTACTCCAGGGGTGTCCAAAGTGCAGCCCAAGGGGTATTTTTGCCCCACAATTTGTTTCTTTATTTGCAGTGTTTCTCAAAGAGTGGGATCTTCATTATTTGTGTCTACACTCTAGTATTCATCTGAGAACAATACCTGGAAAATAAGTGGCGATAACAATACAGTGGAACCTGTAGGACCTCACTAGACAAGGCACAATAGAAACACAAATCAGGGGGAGGAAATGGAAATGGATTGGTCACACACTGCGTAGACACAATAGCTCAATCACGAAACATGCTCTAACATGGAACCTGCAAGAGAGGAAAGCCTAGAGCTACCTGGAGAAGAATCACAGAGCAGGAGATGAAGGCGCAAGGGCTGTCATGGCAACAACTGGAGCGGAGGGCACAAGACCGAAGGGGATGGAGGAGTTTCATCAATGGCCTATGTTCCTCAGAGAATTTAAAGGCCTAAGTAAGTAAGTAAGTAACCTTGGTTTACAAGTGCATGTATTTCTGTATCTGCGACCTTTTCGGTTTTTGAACCTTTACATCAAGCCAAATATGCCATACACATTATATATATGCCATCCATCCATCCATCTTCTTCCGCTTATCCGAGGTCGGGTCGCGGGGGCAGCAGCTTAAGCAGGGAAACCCAGACTTCCCTCTCCCCGGCCACTTCGTCCAGCTCCTCCCGGGGGATCCCGAGGCGTTCCCAGGCCAGCCGGGAGAGATAGTCTTCCCAGCGTGTCCTGGGTCTTCCCCGTGGCCTCCTACCGGTCGGACGTGCCCGAAACACCTTCCTAGGGAGGCGTTCGGGTGGCATCCTGACCAGATGCCCGAACCACCTCATCTGGCTCCTCTCGATGTGGAGGAGCAGCGGCTTTACTTTGAGCTCCCCCCGAATGACAGAGCTTCTCACCCTATCTCTAAGGGAGAGCCCCGCCACTCGGCGGAGGAAACTCATTTCGGCCGCTTGTACCCGTGATCTTGTCCTTTCGGTCATGACCCAAAGCTCATGACCATAGGTGAGGATGGGAACGTAGATCGACCGGTAAATCGAGAGCTTTGCCTTCCGGCTCAGCTCCTTCTTCACCACAACGGATCGATACAGCGTCCGCATTACTGAAGACGCCGCACCGATCCGCCTGTCGATCTCACGATCCACTCCTCCCCCACTCGTGAACAAGACTCCGAGGTACTTGAACTCCTCCACTTGGGGCAAGATCTCCTCCCCAACCCGGAGATGGCACTCCACCCTTTTCCGGGAGAGAACCATGGACTCGGACTTGGAGGTGCTGATTCCCATCCCAGTCGCTTCACACTCGGCTGCGAACCGATCCAGTGAGAGCTGAAGATCTTGGCCGGAGGAAGCCATCAGGACCACATCATCCGCAAATAGCAGAGACCTAATCCTGCAGCCACCAAACCAGATCCCCTCAACGCCCTGACTGCGCCTAGAAATTCTGTCCATAAAGGTTATGAACAGAATCGGTGACAAAGGGCAGCCTTGGCGGAGTCCAACCCTCACTGGAAACGTGTCCGACTTACTGCCGGCAATGCGGACCAAGCTCTGACACTGATTATACAGGGAGCGAACTGCCACAATAAGACAGTCCGTTACCCCATACTCTCTGAGCACTCCCCACAGGACTTCCCGGGGTACACGGTCGAATGCCTTCTCCAAGTCCACAAAGCACATGTAGACTGGTTGGGCAAACTCCCATGCACCCTCAAGGACCCTGCCGAGAGTATAGAGCTGGTCCACAGTTCCACGACCAGGACGAAAACCACACTGTTCCTCCTGAATCCGAGGTTCGACTATCCGGCGTAGCCTCCTCTCCAGTACACCTGAATAGACCTTACCGGGAAGGCTGAGGAGTGTGATCCCACGATAGTTAGAACACACCCTCCGGTTCCCCTTCTTAAAGAGAGGAACCACCACCCCGGTCTGCCAATCCAGAGGTACCGCCCCCGATGTCCACACGATGTTGCAGAGTCTTGTCAACCAAGACAGCCCCACAACATCCAGAGCCTTAAGGAACTCCGGGCGGATCTCATCCACCCCCGGGGCCTTGCCACCGAGGAGCTTTTTAACTACCTCGGCAACCTAAGCCCCAGAAATAGGAGAGCCCTCCACAGATTCCCCAGGCCCTGCTTCCTCATAGGAAGACGTGCTGGTAGGATTGAGGAGGTCTTCGAAGTATTCCCTCCACCGATCCACAACATCCGCAGTCGAGGTCAGCAGAGCACCATCCCCACCATACACGGTGTTGACACTGCACTGCTTCCCCTTCCTGAGGCGGCGGATGGTGGTCCAGAATTGCTTCGAAGCCGTCCGGAAGTCTTTTTCCATGGCCTCCCCGAACTCCTCCCATGTCCGAGTTTTTGCCTCTGCGACCGTTGAAGCCGCACACCGCTTGGCCTGTCGGTACCTGTCTGCTGCCTCAGGAGTCCCATGAGCCAAAAGAACCCGATAGGACTCCTTCTTCAGCCTGACGGCATCCCTCACCGCCGGCGTCCACCAACGGGTTCTAGGATTACCGCCACGACAGGCACCAACTACCTTGCGGCCACAGCTCCAATCGGCCGCCTCGACAACAGAGGTACGGAACATCGTCCACTCGGACTCAATGTCCAGCACCTCCCTCGTGACATGTTCAAAGTTCTTCCGGAGGTGGGAATTGAAACTCTCTCTGACAGGAGACTCTGCCAGGCGTTCCCAGCAAACCCTCACAATGCGTTTGGGCCTGCCAGGTCTGTCCGGCATCCTCCCCCACCATCGCAGCCAACTCACCACCAGGTGGTGATCGGTAGAAAGCTCCGCCCCTCTCTTCACCCGAGTGTCCAAAACATGAGACCGCAAATCCGATGACACAACTATATATACATTTTATAGATATATGAAGCCACCTCCAAAGACATGCACCTGGGGATAGGTTGATTGGCAACACTAAATTGGCCCTAGTGTGTGAATGTTGTCTGTCTATCTGTGTTGGCCCTGTGATGAGGTGGCGACTTGTCCAGGGTGTACCCCACCTTCTGCCCGAATGCAGCTAAAATAGGCTTCAGCACACCCCGCAAACCCGAAAGGGACAAGCGGTAGAAAATGGATGGATGGATGGAGACACACACACACACACACACACACACACACACACACACACACACACACACACACACACACACACACACACACACACACACACACCCACACACACGCACACACACATTCTTATGGGGAATTCTGCTTCACGAAACAAACTTTTTAGTTTATGAACCATGTTCAAAAACCAACTAAGTTTGTAAGTAGTACGACAAAGAATACATAGTATTTGGATTCACCATAACTACAGTAGGAAATGAGGAAAGACCAGTGTGTGTTTTATGATATTCTTCTACCCTTTGCAACATCTCAAATAGTGGGATGTGTATTTCAAATGTGGCTGCAATAAAATACTAAGTAAAGTTCCCAGGTTAACATTGAGCCAAAATTAAGTATAGCAGTATAAAGTTTGAAACCCAGATTATTAAAGGTTAATTGTGTTCACTTGAAAAAAATGCTCAAGCTAATGTACAATAGTTGACAGTTTGAGGCTTTTTTTAAACTGTCCTCTGGATAGATTATAAATTCACGAAAAGTAAATGCAAATATGGACTTTCCCCCCGTCTGATAAACTACAATATCAGTGTTGTAATTTTTGCAGAAAACTAGAACATCACAACTCTCATTTTAAAAAGCAGTAAGTTGATCAAGCTAATAAGCGACCAATGTTTACAGTTCTAAAACATTTTCAATGTTGCTGTGTTAAGTTTATAAAAAATGCACAGTCCAGTGAATCATTGATCATTTTCACTTTTTTTCTGTATATTGAGAATCACACAGACTGAACAGTCATGATTAAGTGTTACAAATTTAATTTACATTAATAACTTTAACATGGAATTTGACTTAAATTGTTGCAGATGTTATCTCATCTCTTTATATTCACTTAATTTGATAAAAAAGGTGATTATATAAATAATGTAACTCACACCGTGTGTTGTACAGTTAAATAAATATTACCAAGTTTTCAATAGTACAAAGTTATCTACCCCAGGCCAGTCACAACAGAGAATTATTGACAAGCACTGGTATATTGTATAAATCCGTTATGAATTCCTAATAATTATATCGCTAATTTGATGTGGATGTTTTGTTCAGCTAGCTTTCTATAATGGCCTAAATTGGATCAGTTTTAGCACAAAATTGCACCTAAATCCTCCAATTTTATATGTATGCGGCCCTTGGTAGAAAAGGTTTGGACACCCCTCTTATTTATTTTATTCTCACCGGTCTTCGTGGCTGCCTGTGCGCACGTCCTTCATAGCAGCGAAGCCGCAGGGAACGCGAGCAAAGCGGTTGAGGTTGTCCAGGATGGTACGACCTGCTTCCAGGTAGTATGGGTCTCCCGTGGCCTGGAGCCAGAAAACAGTTATTACAAAGGCGGATGATTATTCTATACAAAAGCATGTTGTATCATAAAAAAAAAAAAGACTCATTTTCTGGTTTTGAATCAGTTTAATGCAGCAGTCCCAAAACTGTGGCCCGCGGGACAGTTTCAGCCTGCCAGCCCTTTGGATGTCCAAAGTTTAGATTTTTTTTTTTTTAATCTGTTCTGTCCAGCAGCTCAGGCAAATCATATTGTTGATGGAGATGCCCATATCTGCTGTACAGATTTACTTTGTATACTTCTAATGTGGCCCCTGACTCAAAAAGATAAGGGGAACCATGGTTTTATGCATGTAATATTTCAGTGGAAATGCAATAAAATCCAGCAATTGTATTCAATGAAAGATTCACATGGAGTCATTTTATTACAATGTTACCTTGTAAAGGAAATACGTGCTCTCTGCAAACTCCGGCCTCAGTGGATGCTGGGCCCAATGCACTCTGAAATCAGTAGTGAATGCCTGGGTGGACAAACGAGAAAAGTGGAAATATCTGTGGATCAGTACACCATTGTAAGCTAGATGACAGGTGACATTTACAAAACCAAATTTGCTAAAAAATAGCCTCGGAAAATATTGTAATGACACTGCAGTCTGACAAAACAGAAAAGAAGACGCACCACTTTGTCATGGCCACAAAGATAAACCATCCCTTTGTTAAATTTCATTTTTGCATGACCCTATGTGTTCGAGAAAGCACAGCAACATGTGATTACCTCTGGCAAGAAGTTGTGTTTCTTGGTCACCTGATACAACATTTCATGAGTCTCGATGGCTGGGCGGATGTCTCCCTTCAACACCTTGGATGGCGACAGTAGTGACACTGATTGAAATGACATTACAAAAAACAACTCTTCCAATCAAATGGTCCAATCTGACCTGGAGGCCGGGAAAGAAAGCCAGCAGAGAGTCCATCCAGGTCCGAGCTGGAAGCAGAGGTTTGTGGATGTGGACATCCAGCAGCAGAGGAGGTTGGCT
The DNA here is from genome assembly GCF_033978685.3 of Nerophis lumbriciformis. Taxonomy (NCBI): domain Eukaryota; kingdom Metazoa; phylum Chordata; class Actinopteri; order Syngnathiformes; family Syngnathidae; genus Nerophis; species Nerophis lumbriciformis. The sequence goes on along the minus strand of NC_084565.2, from coordinate 28,326,625 downwards.
AATGTACTTCATTATGGATGCATAGTGCTAAGTGGGAAGAATGAATGCAACAAGACACCCAGAAAGTTGAGCATCTGAAGTGGTACACATCTAAAGCATACATTATATAGAATTTTATTGTGGCTGTTATGTTACACAGTAATAATGAGTGAGTGCTTACAATATTAAAGCGCTGCAGAAATTGGTCATCTCCCAGGAGAACGTAGGCCTTGAGTAGGTATTCATAGTACGAGTCAATTCCTGCTCCAACTCCACTATCTGGAAACAGCATGCATAAATCCAGTGTTATAACTACACATGTATTTGTAGGGGCCAGTCAGGGATCAATTTGTACCCCCACATATTGATTTGGCGCTACTGGTTTGCCGTTGCTTAGTAGCGTAGATTTCCTACTAAAAAATAGTGTAAGCTCAAATACAGAAAACATACGCAAAAACAGTTTTAGATGTATTAAAGTGTGCGCTTACATTATTCCAAGCACATTCCTTTTTTACATCCCAATCAACGCGGAATTGCGCACACATGTTGGAGTGCAGGTGGCTGCTACTCTGTCCACGCCTCCATGTAAATAGTCTAATCATATTTGAATTGGCCATGCACCTAAGATCCCACACTCTACCCAATCAGAATTCACAGACAAGAAGTAGGAGGTGAAGTGACGTCGCGGCAAAATATACGCTTTGGCATGAGTTTCCAGCGAACGGAAGAGGGTTGAGTGGGATAAAGTGTACGAGGCTGTTAATGCTGTGGAGTCAGAGAACTGCACACAGGAACAAATCAGAAATAAGTGGTACTATATCAGGAATAAGGTGAAGAAGAGGATGAACGTGGCCAAAACAGGCAAGGGGACCGAAGACAAAAGTAGTGCTCACGCCATTTGAGAAGATAGTCGCTGCAATGATGCGTAAAACTAGAAGAAAAGGCTGCCTCCGATTACCCCCAGTATAAATATAATTTAAATTAAGAGTTTGAGGTTTGAGCAAGATGCTTCTGTAGGTAGTTAGCGTGCACACACAGTGGGGGGTCTGCTGCAGGAGCAGTACAAAGTTAGCAGTCAGTATTCATTTCTACAGAGTTTGGTGAATATATGACTGTAAGTAGAAATACACTTTCTGTTGAATGTCAATTTTGTTTCGTTAAAATCTCCTTTGATAAACGTTTGCACAAGTTCGCTCTGCTAATTTTTGTTTGCTTGTCAGTGAGCTGGTTTATTGTACATTAGCAATAAGAGAGCCAATTTTTATCCTGTATAATTGTATTGCCTTTTTTCTGTATTGTTGATTTAAACTGTTAAGTCGATTTACCATGATTCCTACATGTATGTGCACTTCATATGTATATTATTGTCCTTCCATTTGCGTGCTTAGTTTTACTGTAACTTCATTGTGGAAACTATCAATAAACTCAAGTTGTTTTGTTCATCTCCAATTTAAAAGACTGTTTACATATACTGTATGGCAAACTAAATTCCAACATTCAGGGAAGGCTGAATAACATGTCAATAAACCACGGGTGTCCAAAGTGTAGTCTCTTTTACATAGTCGTAATAGGCAGCAATAGTTGAAAAATAGAGCAAAACAATATAATTTCAGAAAAAAAAATATATATTAATACTACTTACTAATAACACAGATTTGTTTGTAAATTTATGTATAAAATTTGTTTTGTCTTTTCAAAGAAAATATATGCATCTCAGCCAATTATGCAAATAATAGGGTGATGTCATCGCCCTGGCCACGCCCCTACCATCACAGGAATATTGGCAATCTTTTGGAAACAAAGGCGTCATGGTCAATGAAGCAAATTACCCCCGCACCCCCCACAAGTAGATTGGTGTCCTTTCCGGACACGCCAACCTGCTCCTCTCACCCCTGCGGACCCACTCTCCTGAGTGGATGTTGATGGTTGTTCCCACCAGGTTGCTGTTCCTCTGCCTCTTCTCCCAAAGAAAATCCAGGGCTCTACGGGCGTGCGCCTGTGAAGTAAAATAATAATTCATTTGTATATCCTCCTAAGAGTAACAATGTTTTATATTAGTGACAAAAAAACCAAAAATAAATTTATTTTTGCCAAAGGATGCCAATGATTCAAATGAAATGAGTGTTGCTGATGTGAGTCCAACCTCAAATATAGGATCCCCACTGAAGCGACTTAAGGCAGCAAACTCCAGGATGATGGTCCCCGCGCATGCTGTGCAGGTGTCCGTCTCTGTGCCTGTCCTCGTCTCAGGACCTCTGACGCCGTATTTTAAGTTCACCTGTTTGGAAGCGATAGACGATTACTTCGATTAATTACCTCCACCAAGAGGATAGGTATTTGTTGGGGTTTGTATGTCTGTTTAGTTAGCAACATAGCTCAGAAAACGATGGGCGGATTTTGATTTAATTCTAAGGAAACTTCAGAAATTGGATAAGCCGCAAGTTATTAGATTTTGGCGGGAATAGGGCTCATGTCTGGATTCAGGATTTTTGACTATTGGGCCTGCTTGAGCGTTATATTCAGCTGTTTATGTTTTTATATGTGGGAAGAAAATGTACGTTATTCCATATAACTTATAACACTATTCTTATATTATTTTTTTCCTCTTTTATTCTATTATTATACATGTTGTATTGTATTATAATATGCTTATTTGTGGTAAAACTGACACAAAATATATATTTAAAAATAAATATTGTGGTCTTGCAGCACGGTCACCACAGCAAGTCTTTAATTTGGCTGGGTGCCCTTCTTGATGCAACCCAGGCATTTATCCAAACCTGCGATCAGCACATTAAACCAGAGTCGTCTTCACGGAAGGCAGCAGCGTGTTCTGATACATTGCCAGGGCATATATAATATGTAATATTGTTATAAAATGTATTTAGTCGTCTACCAACAACTTCGTACCTCTCATTATCGGCTGTTACTCACTGCAGTTGAGTAAATGAACGGCCGTGGCCACTATGTAAGGACTACAGTATGCAGATACAGTATACTGCATGTAGATACAGTATACTGCAATATTGCAACTAGTGTTGTACAGTATAGAGCGATACTAATGAATCATATTCGGTACTATACCGCCTCTGAAAAGTACCTGCAGGACGAGGAATAGCTAAACATGCTTCACCACACACCGTAGCTCACCAGCGTCAAAATGTAAACAAACGCCATTGGTGGATTTACATCTAACATCCACTGTAATGATACCAAGTACAGTAGCGTAGCTAGTCGATACTACTATGATTACGTCGCTATTTTTTGGCATCACAACATCTTCTTTTGTTGTTTTTAAATTGATATTATTTTATAAACTCAAGAAATATGTCCCTGGACACATGAGGACTTTGAATATGACCAATGTATGATCCTGTAACGACTTGGTATCGGATTGATACCCAAATTCGTGGAATTATCCAAAACTAATGTAAAGTATCAAACAACAGAAGAATAAGTGATTATTACATTTTAACAGAAGTGTAGCTAGAACATGTTAAGAGAGAAAGTAAGCAGATATTAACAGTAAATGAACAAGTAGATTAATAATTCATTTTCTACCACTTGTCCTTAATAATTTTGACAAAATAATAGAATGATAAATGACACAATATGTTACTGCATATGTCAGCAGACTAAATTAGGAGCATTTATTTGCTTACTTAGTAATAAAAGACAAGTTGTCTAGTATGTTCACTATTTTATTCAAAGACAAACTTGTAAAAAGAAACCTATGTTAAATGTACCGTAAGATTTGTTGTTAAAATAAAGCCAATAATGCAATTTTTTGTGGTCCCCTTTATCTAGAAAAGTACTGAAAAGTATCGAAATAATTTTGGTACCGGTACCAAAATATTGGAATCGGGACAACACTAATTGCAACAGTCCAAATGAACCGTGAATGCGTTTAAAGACACATTTATATTAAGAAAGATCAAACACAAGCAACACACAAAACCCAGTATGTGTGTTCTTCTCACCCTGGGGTAAGGAAGGCCACTGCTGGTGTTGAAGGCTGGCAGCAGTCGGAAGCCCAGGTCTTTGGCCATGTGCAGTAGCTCATCCTGATACCACTGCATGTGTTGACCTTCTTCCTTCAGCATCACTGCCATGGAGTGCCCACCCAACAAACCTCTGATGGGCAGAACATACAAACATACATCACACATACTCTCCATTAAGCATCTTGGAACGCCATCTTACCCGAGGACACGAATGTTGGTTTCAAAGACAGACACCACGATGTCATTGTCCAACCTCACGTCTGCCAGGACTCTCCTGACAGCGGCTTCAAACTCTGTTGTCTTGTTCAAAAGCTGTGGAAATTACTTGCTATTACAAGGCTTGACTACACACATGAAATCATTATTTCTTCCTGCAGTTTCATCATATCATGTTTATCATATCATGCTCACCACAAGAGTATCCAGAGTGTCTATGAGGGTCAAAGAGAACCTAGAGTTGACAAACAATATTTAAAGGACCATCAATAACAACATTGCATGTTCTTAATGACATTTAAACAGACAACTTTCAAAAACAACAAAAACAACAATTCCCTGGTTGCTTTCTCGTCTTCCTGGTAATATGCTGCTCCCTATTGATATGGAGCGTGATTAACACAGGCAGAACATTACTCACTTGCCCAGCGCATCATCGACGTCACCCCGACTGGGTTCTAGTCCACGTACTCTTCCTCTGCACGTTAGAGGCATCAGCTCATCGGCCGGGTAAGCATGGTCCTAGTAAAATGGAAATTGCAGTCACAATAACAAAAACCCTCAAGCATGGACTGACAAAAAAAAGCTTTGAAAATGAACTATACAGTGTGCATCCGGAAAGTATTCACAGCGCTTCACTTCTTTCACAATTTGTTATAGCCTTATTCCAAAATGGAACAAAATCCTTTTTCTCATAAAAAATTCTACACACAATAGCCCATAATGACAATGTGAACACGTTATTTTAGAGACTGTTGCAAATATATTAAAAATAAAAAACGAAGAAATCATATGTACATAAGTTTTCACAGCTTTTGCCATGCAATGGCCTCCATCATCCGTAAATGGAAGAAGTTTGGCACCCCCAGGACTCTTCCGAAAGCTGGCCGGCCATCTATACTCCGTAATCGGGGGAGAAGGGCCCAAGTCACGGAGATGAGGAGACCCGGTTGTCACTCTGTCAGAGCTATAACATTCCTCTGTAGAAAGAGGAGAACCTTCCGGAAGGACAACTATCTGTAAAGCAATCCACCAATCAGGCCTGTATGGTATAGTGGTCAGGTGGAAGCCATTCCTCAGTAATATATATATATACATATATCTGATGTATGACACCGAAAGACTTACAACGTTTGTGAATAAATAGATATGATCAAAATAGTATCAATCTTACAGAGATTCCTGAGCCATTTTGAGAGATAATGAGGGAGCCAGACATGTCATCTCGTGACGTAGAGGTAGGAACCGCAGATCCCTTGATCACCAACAACAATGCAAATCATGCAGACTTTGTGGGAACCAACAACGATTACTTTGGGAAAAAGTATGACTCAGAACCTTATATTGTTGATCCTGAATATAAGGAGGATGAGCTACAAGTTTTAGAAGCTCTGCTAAACAGATCCAGCTTCAGAGAAACACTAAGCATCTTGTAGCAGTATTGCTAAGTGCTAAACAAGAAATACAAACTACAAATATAATAAAATGATGGCTTACTCTACATTGTCTGCTCTCACTTTGATGACTGATAGAATGTCCATATCTTCCCGTTTATATGAAGAATTAGTCAAGATGCACACAAAGGGTGAAAAACTAAAAGTCTATCTGCAGACACTGTCTTCGGTTGTGTGTGTTTGTCTCCATCTCTGGGTATGAATTGAATATCACAGATGAACAACTTCTCGATTTATGGCTAAATCCTCCTAATATCCAGATGAGAGGCATGATTCATAAATTACCAAAGACGTTTGGAGCAGGATATTCAAAATAGAAAACTGAATTTGTGGCATTTTGTGAAGTTTAGACAGCATTTTCACATACTTTACAGATTGTAAATACAATTGGATATTCAAAATGGCCCACTGAATTTTGTATCAGTTTGAGATGTTTACACTGTATTTTCACATACTTTGCGGATTGTAAATACAATTGGATATGGTTTAATGGATACAATGAAACACAATTAAGCATATAAAGTCAACTTGTTTTTCCACTCTACTGGTTCTTCAATGCATTTTAGGCAACATTGCTCACTTCCTGGAAACGCAGCAGCACCGCCTCAGAGCATGGTGCATGCGCACTGGTGCAGTTTGCAATGTTTGGCTCAAGAAAACATAGCGGAAAGCAAGACACGGACCTCGCCCCAGGCATTTTCCCTCCTGGTAAACGGACAAAATCTGAAGTGTAAACGTATTTTGGATTCCTAAAGCCTGCTAAGGATAAAAAAAATTGCCATTTGCCATTGTCAGCTCATCACCAGAAAATGCAGGAAAAAAGTAACCACAAAGGGACGCAACACTTCAAACATGATGAGCCAACTGCGGAACCACTATCCACAAATGCACAACAAGCGCAAGGCAAGTCAACTTGCAGCTGAATGCATGATGGAAAATGTTTGAAAATGATCATGCCATAATTGGTCTGTCAAACATTCTTATAGCACTTAATTGTTACTTGTTATTGAGCGCTATTGATGAGAGCGAGTACTGTGTGCACACAACGCATACCGTAGCAGAACAAAATGTACTTATGTTTGTGTGTTTTGTGCTGTTTACGACCTCTACTTCTTCATGTTAGTGTTAAAACTCATAGTGTCAAAACAAATCCTAGCAGAAAAACTGCAACGTATTTTGTTTTTACAAGAGTAACGTTAGGCTTTGCGTGGCACTGTGTGTGTCAGTTAGATAATTATAATAAAAATAATCGTCTAATAAAAATAATAAAATATTTGCTTTTCCCTTATTTATAGAATGGGCGTGCAAGTTTGATGCTACAGTACATCATCTAACATCACACCTGACGCCTCCTCGGGGCAGCTGCTTATGCTACCTTGTCAAAACTGGAAAAAGACATCACTGCTCCCCTGTCATATTTCATTGCCAAAGTTTCTAATAGTTGAGGAGTCTTCTGATATGTGTAAGACTAGGGACCATAAATAGACCCTCTCACTCACTACCACTAGCACTTTACTCACTACAACTAGTCCATACCAACTACCACTACACCCTCAACATGAAGCAACAAAGGGTAGAGTTGTGTAATCTTCCCTAGGAGTTGGGACACCACTTACTACGTCCATGCATAGTTTACGTTTGGGCACGTGACTTAAGCAACTATGTAGTTTTGTTTGCACATGTGTCACACCTAGAGCTGTCTTGACACCAATATTTTAGTACCAAAATGTGTATCGTAATGTATTTCAATACTGCTTGATACTTTTCAAAATAAAGAGGACCACAACAAATTGTCATTATTGCCTTCTTTTTAACATTACTTTTTATGATAAAATGTATAGTTAAACATGTTTCTCATTGCACCCGAAGAACAATTTTAAGAGATTTAAATTCAAATTAAAAGGCGCCTTAAACACATGGGCTTTTCTTATTTCACTCAAAAGACCAGTTTACAACTATTTTACATATTAGATATAGTTTGCCACAATCTAGAATTAGGTTGGAATAGAATAGAACGCTTTATTGACATTGTATTAAATGCTACGTGATTTATGGTTGCCAATGTTGAAAGGTGTTTTAAAATAAATACAAACATCAGTAAATACTGAAAACAAGGGGAGGCTGTTAACTTTATTACCCGCCACTCTTTAAACTTGTGCAGATCGTATTGTTGTGTTTACTTAAGTTTGAAGCAAAAATGTTAATGCTGTATTGACACATTTGACGAGGCATGTTTTAAAGCAGCGCTGCACTTCTGTTTTTAAAGTGTCCTCTTTATTGATAGTTTGGAAGCCCAAATACCTTCATATTGACTTTCAACCACCCTTTTTATTTACGCTTTTCTACCTTCAAGGTATTCAAACCGCTTTGACACTATTTCCACATTCACACACACATTCACACACTGATGGCGGGAGCTGCCATGCAAGGCCCTAACCACGACCCATCAGGAGCAAAGGTGAAGTGTCTTGCTCAAGGACACAACGGACATGACTAGGTTGGTAGAAGCTTGGGGTCGAACCAGGAACCCTCAGGTTGCTGGCACGGCCACTCTCCCAACCGCGCCTCGCCGTCGCCATCAATGTAGTCAATGGCTGAGATCGTTTTTTTTTTCATTCCTCATGCTTCGGTTAATGAATAATCGAAGAACTACGCAGAGAAGAAGCCGCCATCTACGACTGTTGTCTCTTGTGAATTTTTTAAAGGTATTTCGCGTTACGTTTTCACATTCCCAAGCTTTAGTATTTTAGTATTCGTATTTAGTATTTTAGCATAACATTAGCTAGTGTGGCTAGCTGGCTAACGTTACATAACTTATGCAGAAATTGTGACATTTTCTCTGGCCCTTCCTGAGTGAGTCAGCATCTGAAATGCCTCACTCTGAAGGGCTAGATTCATACCCCCTACCCCTCGTTATGCCCACTACCACTACATGCAAAGAGTCATTGGGACACCACTACCTTCACGGGAACGTGCAAATTGTAGGGATAGGGCTAAAAAGTAAGGCGAGGGTGTGTATTGGGACTGGCCCTAGATCTCTCATATATGAACACTATTTTTGTATAAATGGACAAAAAGTGCAGTTACATCTTATAGCCATCAGGTGCCATCTTGCACCATTTTCACATTTATTTGTAATTATTTATGTTATTTAGTTTCTGCAATTTCACTTTATGTCGCTACTTGAGGTACATGAAACAGTTATCTACAATAATATCTATTCTATATAGGCCATTATTCTGAATGCGGTATTTGTTTTCTTCCTAATAAAACCTGGTTAAAAGATTTCAGTGTAAGTATTTTTTTTAAAATATTGAACACATTTAAAAGTACTGCGATAATAATAACCTTGATCATTTTGGTCACAATAACCGTGATAATAAATGTTCATACCATTACATCCCTATGGCTAACTAATAAAAATGTGTGCTTCGTCTTCAGCCGAGTTGGTCATGATTTAGTTGTTTTGGACATGTTTGATAAGTTACATTAAGAAATATCACGTTTACAGTTGAACATGTTTGAAAAAGAGTAAGACAAGGCAGAGCTTAAAACAGCACTATAGTAACATTTGAGGTGCGCGCACAAGGAAACAAGGAAAACTACCTTCAATATGAGGACCGGTGAACAAGTTAGGACCGAAATCATGGTCCCAATAAGGAAAACCATTGCATCTAATAGAGAATGTCTCATTTATACCCCTGGTGGTGAAATCTATCAAAATTAGGGTGGTCCCAAAAAGGTGGGATTTTTTAAATTGACTGTGTGTCGGTTTTAAAAGTGCTACCCCTCTGGTCAACATATGAAATAACCAGTGTGTGTAAAAATTTGAAGTGCTCCCCCTCTGGCCAACATATGTAATAACAAGTGTGTGTAAGAAATTGAAATGCGCCACGTTTGGCCAAAATTTATTTAAAAAATTAAATAAATATATATATATGTATATATATATAGACATACTGTAATAACAAAGGAAATAATGAAGATTAAAAATCAATTACAAACAAAAAATTCAAAAAAATAAACTAAAAGCAGTCTTTTTCTCACAATGTGTCGACTTTTTTCTTATAAAATTGGGAACAATTTCTCACATTCTTTCCATTTCTGTAATATTGCAATATTTTCTCGTAAAATGATTACTTTTTATATATAAAATTATTACTTTTTAATGCAAAATGGTGACATTTGTCGTATAAAATTCTGACATTTATCAGAATATTGCCATCATTGCAATCATGGTCCCAATACAGAAAACCATTGCATCTAATAGAGAGTGTCTCATTTGCACCCCTGGTAGTGAAATCTATCAAAATTACGGTGGTGCCAAAAAGGAGGGATTTTTCAAATTGACTGTGTGTCGGTTTCAAAAGTGCTCCCCCTGTGGTCAACATATGAAATAAGTGTGTGTAAGAAATTTAAATGCGCCCCTTTGGCCAAAATGTATTAAAAAAATTAAAAAAATATGTATAAAGAGACCTACTGTAATAACTTGAAATAATGAAGATTAAAAAAAACCATTACAAACAAAAAAATGTATGTTGTTTATGTTGTGAATACAAATCTTTATATATCTAGAAAGGGTGGTCCTAGAGAGGTAGGCATTTTTCTCAGGTCTCAAGAAAGTAACAAATACAAGCGATGTGTGTGTGCATGTGTGTGTGCATGTGTGTGTGCGTGTGTGTGTGTGTGTGTGTGTGTGTGTGTGTGTGTGTGTGTGTGTGTGTGTGAGTAAGTGGCGAGGGGGTGCATTGGAATCAAAAGTGCCATGTGTGACGTTTACTACTTTTTTGTCACACTAAATAAATAATGAAATACTTCAAGTTTAAATCATATTACAATACAGCGAGTAGCTTCTTTTTACAAGTCTATGGCAGTAAATTATGTTAAAATGTTACCTAAACATTGCCTGCCCAGGAAAGTATTATGGGGCTTATCACGGTGACATTTTGACTCTGGAACAGGTTCTGTCTATTTCTGTTATTTACGACGGGAAAATGTGTTGTGACCCTGAAAGGGACAAGCGGTAGTAAATGGATGGATGGATGGATGGATGGATGGACATCACTCACCATGTAATTCTGGTATGCATGGTCAAACATCTCAACCACTTGAGTCCTTGAGAGAAGAGCGAAAAGATAGCCTGAATGAATATAATTAGTAACAACTCATGATGTGTTTTATTTTGTTTTTGTCCAACTCACCTCAACTTGTGTTTCTCCTCCTGCGACATGGCACATCCCAGGCTACATAAGGCTGCCAGCAGCACCAAGACGAACAGTGCGGATGGCATTGTAATGGATCAGATGTGCACAGTACCTAAACTACACTTCACAAAACATCTACGCAGACGGCACCTCTGAAATCATGTTATAAATAGCGGGGTAATGAAGGTGAAGTCTAGACAGGTGCATGCAATCCTTTGTTTACAGATGACTAGCAATATGTGTCACATGTCATTGGTAATTCTAGGCTGTTTGTTTACTTTTCCAAACCGGATCTACACTACTCAGGATGTGTGGCACGTTGAAACGTACGTATATGAACCCCAGATTGCGTTCAAATTTGCAAATTTATTGATGAATTCCCGTGCGTTAAAATGTATCCTTTCCTTGGCAACATTTAAAACTTTTTTATTAAGGCCCTAAAAAAACAAATGTTGAAATGTTGACTTAATTATACATCCCAAATACCCACTCCCCTTATTATTAAATGAATAAAACCCATCAGTCCTTGTGAAGTTAACAATCCCCCCCTGTTGACAAATGTGTGTCGTCATCTTTAGTCAGAAGGAGCCGAGCACTTGCCATTTCATTAGCGAGCTAGCCAGCCGGTGTGCTAACTCGCCGAGCTGTTCGCCACACGGACGCGACGAAAACGTAAGACGGTTAAAAACGATTCCACCGGTTAACAAAAGCCATTGTTCGCCAGACACTGCCTGTCCTTTAAATTGCAGGGAGAAGAAACTCGAATTAGCCGTGTTCTGCTTTTTTGGGGTGAGACGGCCATTAAAACCGGAAGTAGTTGAAATAAAGTCGTCAACAACATCCGCTTCCTGGTGGTGGTTGTCGCCAAGTATTTTTCAAGTTTTACCTTTCAGGTAAATCCTTCCACCTTTTTACGGTAATTATTATGAATAATGACCATTAAGCGCAATGAACAGCTTATTGTGCACCACAGAAAATATTTATTTACATTATGAGCGCCCACACTACATTTGCACGGGCAGAGGCTGTACCTGCCAATTCAAACTCAGGGTATATTTCTGTCACACTTATAGAGTGTTGTACGGACTTTGGAAAAACAAATATCACCACTTCGATTATAGCGTTAGTGCAATCTACAATTTACCATGAATTGATTTACGTGGGACCCGACTTAAACAAGTTGAAAAACGTATTCGGGTGTTACCATTTAGTGGTCAATTGTACGGAATATGTACTGTACTGTGCAATCTACTAATAAACGTTTCAATCAATCAATCAATCAATCAATCAATCAATCAATCAATCAATCAATCAATACAAATCTACATAGGAATGCAACATGTCCGACACTCACTGTTGACAATTGTTGTGTATTGAGCTTCAGGTTTTGTCTGCACTGTGTTACACCCAGTGACCACCAGGGAGAGTGCCAGGTGTGTTTATATATATTGGGTTGGACTTCCGTTCTGTGTGTGCAAATAAAGCTGTCTAAAGTATACACCAGCTCCCGACTCGACTCTCGTGATCACATTGCTAAGGTGAACAATGAGTATGACTGTAAGTGTTACCGACTAACAGTCAGTATATAATAACAATGAACCTTCTCACTTACCTCAACTCTTTTTTTCTTTGTTGTTGTTATTTTTATTCAGTGACACTATATATTTGTGATTTTTATTTTTATTTTTTTTGTGATTCTCTATCTGCTTGTGGTGAAGATCGAGAACCATAAATTGATCAACGTGGACCCAGACTTAAACAAGTTGAAAAACGTATTCGGGTGTTATAGTGGTCAATTGTACGGAATACTGTGCAATCTACTAATAAAAGTTTTTCTAATTTTAAATTTTCTCGCTTGTCCCTTTTGGGGTCGCGGGGGGTGCTGGGGCCTATCTCAGCTGCATTCGGGCGGAAGGCGGCGTACACCCTGGACAAGTCGCCACCTCATCACAGGGCCCACAGATAGACTGATTGATTGATTGATTGAAACTTTTATTAGTAGATTGCACAGTATAGTACATATTCCGTACAATTGACCACTAAATGGTAACACCCGAATAAGTTTTTCAACTTGTTTAAGTCGGGGTCCACGTTAATCAGTTCATGGTAGAATCAATCAATCAAAAAGGAAGGCAGCGCTACGCCCACTGTGACTGAAATGTAGGACGGTGGGTGTTATTATTTTACTTTTATTATTTTTCTGTAATTATTTTTTGTTGTTGTAATTTTTTTTTGGGGGGGGGGGGGGGGGAGTCTGTTTTCTCAGTACCTGTATTATGATTTCCCTATCAAATTAATAAATAAATATTATTTAAAAAAAGGGAGGAAAAAATAGGAATGCAACATGTCTGAGTTGTAATCTTAAAAAAGTACCAATTCAACAAGTCCTGTTAGTATTTCCTGTGAAATGTATTTAAATGACTTTTTATCAACACAAAACTGTAGCGGCAGACGGAATACAGTCACGTGATACCTCCCGTCGCCAACCAAACGTAAGGTGACAGTTGACTATTACGATAGAAAAAAAGTCAACATTTTGGCAAATCATTACTAGTAACACCATAACCTCTCAAGTGTTAACGTGGACCCCGACTTAAACAAGTTGAAAAACGTATTCGGGTGGTACCATTTAGTGGTCAATTGTACGGAAAATGTACTGTACTGTGCAATCTACTAATAAAAGTTTCAATTAATCAATCAATCAATGTAATTATTATCTATGCTCGCAGTGATTTATATCTGGTCATTTGACTGGCGGTTTAGCTTGTTTACTATATAAACTACATTTCCCATGAAGCTTTGCACTGGACTTCATCACGTGACCAGAACGACAACAACGCTTCTGAAAATTGTAGGAAGTGTTTTAAACCATGGTTAGAATCCGCACTTCACTTGTCCAAAAGCACATGTGACGTGCACTCACAAGAAAAGGGACGAGTTTTACCAGGTAAGGTCTATTTTCGACCGTTATTCGCTTTTTGCTTTTGTGTGCTAATAATGTGTCTGATACAAACAACAATCCTGTTCATTTTTTGTATTTTTTATTTTTTTTCCCATGTCAGCTATTATGGCGAAGTCAGCAGATAAAAAATTGGAAGGGCTTGTTGCAGCTACATTCACTCCATTCACCTCTCAAGGGTACGTACATAACTTTTACACATTATTTTTATGTGCATAATGCTGTTAATGATTCATTATTTTCATCAGATTAATCACACTTAAATCTGGAGTAATGATGCATAATTTAAAATGACACCAATGTTTGGACACAAATGCAATTTTATTGTCAGAATTATTCTGCCTTGAACACAATATTTTTACAAAAGCTTGTTGGCATCAGATTTCTTGTAGGAAAAAAGATAAATAATCTGTTACAGGGTCAAACTGTCGCAGAAAAACACCCTTAATAACTAATTAACTAACAGATATCAACCACTTTTAAGAAGTAAAAACAATACACTACATTTACCATGAATTGATTAACGTGGACCCCGACTTAAACAAGTTGAAAAACTTATTCGGGTGTTACCATTTTGTGGTCAATTGTACGGAATATGTACTGTACTGTACAATCTACTAATAAAAGTCTCAATCAATCAATCAATACACTGCATGAGATGATATACTATAATACAAAAGCTTAAAAGTGAGGGGTGTACTCAGCAAAAAAATTAGGGCTGTCAATTAACGACTTAACTCATGTGATTGATCACAAAATATTATCGCATTATTCATGTATATACGCAGATTAATCCCGCAATGTATTTTGACCGGACACGCTCCTTTACCTTGGTTATGTAAAAGGCGGCGGGTTGTTATACGCCCATAACAGTTGCATGGCTTTTCCACTAAAAATAGACGTAAGTTCAAATCTAAAAAACGGAGTATGCAACTAAAGATTCAGATGTATTAAAGTGCACTTTGCATCTACAAATCCAAGCATATTTCTTTATTACATCACGATGGGATAGTTGTTGATGTATGTCTGTGATGGGTACATCAATCGGTCTAAAGCGGGGGTGTCAAACGTACGGCCCGCGGGCCGGATCAGACCCACGAACAGGTTTTATACGGCCCGCGTGATGAGTTTGCCAAGTATAAAAATAAGCTGCTTTTTTTTTTTTAAACAAAAGAAACTGCTGTTCTAAATGTGTCCACAGGATGTCACAATAGCAATTCTGTTAGGCAAGCAAACGGTTTATACCGGGGCAAAGCAAGAGGTACACAGTAAAATGTGACTGTGGCTCCTCCTCCTTGACCCTCATGGAACTTAAAACCTAAAGTTGTGTGTCTTTGGCTTCGAACACATCGTTATTTGGCACCCTTACTCCCCCATAATATCTCTGTCAAACACAAAAAAAGTGAAGTTAACCCTTTCGAATAGTTTTTAACTCCCTTTCTTACGGTTTGTTGAGTTAGCACTGGATTGATACGTGGACATGACAAAGGAGGTATTTGATACCTAGAAGAGTTTATATGTTGTGTTTTTTGTTCAATCCCAGAAAGACTGTGACTTAGTTTATCCTGGCTTTGTAGATACACTGAGACCAAGTCTAAGCTCATTGTGTTTTTGAAGCTGCACCAATTTCCTCAGAATTTTCGACAAACTTGAAGTGTTTTGTCCAGAGGATTATTTGGGATTTGTACATTTTCATAATGTGCTTGTTCTATTTTTGGCCAAAGTACAACAAAGAAAACAACCTGGAGTTGTCTTTATTTTTAAGTTATCATGCCATGATTTTACCATTCTGGCCCACTTGGGAATAGATTTTCCTCCATGCGGCCCCTGAGCGAAAATCACTTTGACACCCCTGGTCTAAAGAGTAAAAGTTGGCACTTTTTTATGTGAATTGATAGCCAGCATCACGTCTGTTTTGTCGCTTAAGTGTCCAAAGCCTGTGGAAATGTACATATGGCAGCTATAGAGTTGACGTGAAACAGCGCACGTTTTCACGTCAGTCAGTCTTGATACATCTCGACTTTGCCGTCCGTATGCAAGCTTGTTACATGAGGCCCCAAAGATCAGTGAGGAGACTCTGACATGTGTGCGCTATAATTGAGCAAATAAATGTTCACCTATGACAATCCGACAGATGAATTGCGTTTTTGTCAAAATATTGGGGTCTTTTTTTAGTTAATTTAAATTATGCAAGATATCATTTTAATGCAATTAATCATGTTTAATCACATCTCAAATGTGTGATTAATCTGTCTTTTGACAACACTAATATGTATATATATACACAGTACAATGAGACATGGAGACAGTAAAATTGTATTTCCTCCTGCAAGATAGAAAAATGCCTTTTCAGATACAGGCGAACAACAAAACAAGGGGTAAAAGTAGTGAAGTGAAGTATATTTATATAGCGCTTTTCTCTAGTGACTCAAAGCGCTTTACATTGTGAAACCCAATATCTAAGTTATATTTAAACCATTGTGGGTGGCACTGGGAGCAGGTGGGTAAAGTGTCTTGCCCAAAGACACAACGGCAGTGACTAGGATGGCAGAAGCGGGGCTCGAACCTGGAACCCTCAAGTTGCTGGCACGGCCACTCAACCAACCGATCTATACCTAAAGTACAGTATATTTATTTCACCCAAAACAGTGAAATCAACCTTTCAGAGATTGGACCCTATATTGACTACTTGACAGAGAAGCAAGGTGTAAATAGCGTATTTGGTAAGTTATACAAGTGAGTATACATAAGCCCTGTCATTGTCTTTGTTCCTACCTCAGTCAACTAACCTGCATGTACAACTATAATTATAAAGCTAAGGTTTTCCTTAGACTGCCAAGCAACGTTCCCTCTAAGGTGCACGCCTGCGCAATTGCGCACTGCTCAAGCAACCTCTGCGCACAGCAAATATATGCCTCGCACCAAATCAAATCCCATCTGAGTTCTAAAGAAAATAAACACATTTATTCTGTATAATTTTGCAATGCAACTCTGAGTGACAGTGACAACAAGTGGCCCTAACGGTGTTCGTCAACACCGTTCAATTTTTGTAACGTCTATCGAGATGCTTCGAGGACAGGAATTATATCGATCACTTTATTGAGCAAAACTGTTTATATTCGGCCATAACCACACCAAAAACATGAGTAAAAAACTTCTATCTCGAAAAACTAGTCATTTTCTGCCGTACAAACCAGGCCAAAACCAACTTGTCATCTGTCACCAACACGCATAGCACTAAGCCACTGGTGCATTTATGGCCACACAAAAAGTCGTACAACTCAAACCACACAAAGTGTGCTTATTCTGTCATTTATTATTAATGTTAATTTATTGATATTAATCATGGAATGCTGTTACTAGAGAAAGTTACAGGAATGCACACTTCATCCTATGCTTACATTTCATTGTGCAACATGAGGATGTTTAAGAGGAACTAAATGTGATCTCTGAAAGGGGTACAAATGATTTCCAAAGCAGGACCCCCACCCAGACATATTGTACAATACTAATCCATAGCTTATGAAAAACAAGATTTCTTTTATTTTCATTACAAGTGTGCCAAATCACTAATACCGGTAATAGAAAATAATCTCATGAAAATGACTCCTCTCATTTGAGTGTTATTATAAAAGATTGGTTTGAGACAAGTGTGCTGCTGGTATTGCCACGTGTGATGTTGACTACATGTGCTCCACTGAATGCTCAGGGAGTTTTTGTGTTTGCTCACACACATGAACAATTAGAGGGAACATTGCTGCCAAGATACCTGCGGTTATGGGCTTGGTCACCATGATGCCATTAAATAGTGTGCATGCTTGGCTATGATGATATATTATATTCTATTTCTTTAAAAAGGCTCAAAAATGTATACAAACATTTAAAAACAAATATGTTATTATTAATTAGTATTATATATACTGTATATATATATATATATATATATATATATATATATATATATATATATATATATATATAATTTTTATCGTTTTGCCGTGTTTTCAATTGTTGCTGCTTATTGTACAATGTACTTTGTTGAGATTTTTTAAAGTGTTTACAGACTTTCAATTGCTTTTTTATTAAAAACAACTAGCAACAAATCTAGCATCTTCTTCTCGTGTAATTATAGAATGTTGAGGGACTACTGATGTCCCTGACGAAAGAGGCGAGCTGCCGCGAGCATGACTTCACAGTTGTTTCGCGCTGTTGCTCCAGTTGGACTTGTCTCTCCTTAAAAGCCGCCACTGTCCTCCTTAATATTTGTACATTTTGTAGATGGCTGTCCGCGGGTATATCTGGGATATATTAAAATCACGTCCATATCACAGACATGCTGACAATGCTCCAGACAATGACGTTCGTTTTGTTTACAAACGGTTATGGCAGCAGGGTTTTCGGTAATCAAAGTCTTTTCTTTTTTCGGTGGTCAAGTTTTTGTTTCATCACTTCTCAGTAATGCGCAAATAATAGGCTATATACAGTACAGGCCAAAAGTTTGGACACACGTTCTACTCATTCAATACGTTTTCTTTATTTTCATAATTATTTACATTGTAGATTGTCATTGAAGGCATCAAAACTATGAATGAACACGTGGAGTTATGTACTTAACAAAAAAAAGGTGAGATAACTGAAAACAGGTTTTATAACCTAGTTTCTTCCGCTCTTTGCTCTAATTACTGCTTCGCACACTCTTTGCATTCTCTTGATGAGCTTCAAGCACACCTGTGAAGTGAAAGCCATTTCAGGTGACTACCTCTTGAAGCTCATCGAGAAAATGCCAAGAGTGTGTGAAAAATCATAGTTTTGATGCCTTCAGTGACAATCTACAATGTAAATAGTCATAAGAATAAAGAAAACGCATTGAATGAGAAGGTGTGTCCAAACTTTTGGCCTGTACTGTATATCAATTCATACTGTAACGACCAGGTGGTGTTAATGCTTTATGTTTGTGTGGTTTGGATTTGACGTCAGATTTTCCCATTTTTGCCCACACACCGTCTGTGCTTGAAAGGTGATTGGCGGAGAATGAGGAAGTGTTGTTGTGTGTCTGGGAAGCGCGGACCCACGGAAAAGATAGTGTTTTCACTGGATTGTTTGTTATCATAAGATTGGTAATACAAATTAAAAGTAGCGTCAGACTTTTTGTGATTTTTTTTCCCCTGGGGTCTACAATACATTATATTACTTTAATTTGTTTGTAAGTAAAAAAGCCTTTATTTTCAAAATGTGGCGGTAATTAAAATGTTGTGGCGGCGTGCAACATTGAATTACATTAAATCAAAACACTGAAGCGCCTTTCATACATAAAATACAAGCAACACACATTTCTGTTGAATTTTCGAGTATTTGTAAAGATGCAATACTTTTTTTAAGAAGACCACAAAGCAGGGCATTACAATAGTCTTAGTCAAAAATCATAATAAAAGCATGCATTAGCGTCTCTGTGTTGCCCTGAGAGAAAATAGTGAAGTGAAGTGAATTATATTTATTTATATAGCGCTTTTCTCTAGAGACTCAAAGCGCTTTACATAGTGAAACCCATTATCGACCTCTTTAAGCTACATTTAAAACAGTGTGGGTGGCACTGGGAGCAGGTGGGTAAAGTGTCTTGCCCAGAGACACAACAGCAGTGACTAGGACATTTTACAGTCACATTGGTTGATTTATTTATTTTTTTTTGCTAAAAAAAAAGTTGCTGAAATTGATTTCTACTCACTGAATCATTTCGTATTCTTCTAAAAAAAATATTGTCCCTGAATCATATCGGCAACCAAAAATTCTGAATCCAATTGAATTATTGTTAAAAAAATCGATTTAAAATAGATTACTGTACTTTCCAGGCTATAAGCTGCTACTTTTTTCCAACGCTTTGAAACTCATTTCCGGATTGTTCTTCGCTAACGGCCATAATGGTTTGTATCCAACAAATATTTTTCATTTTATGCCAACCGAGACACTGATATAGGGCAAACTCTGTCTACATTATTAATATAATAAAAACCTATTTGTCATATTACCGTATTTTTCGGAGTATGAGTCGCACCGGAGTATAAGTCGCACCTGCCGAAAATGCATAATAAAAAAGGAAAAAAACATAAATAAGTTGCACTGGAGCCCGGCCAAACTATGAAAAAAAACTGCGACTTATAGTCCGAAAAATACGGTATTAATAATTGGTATAAAACTAAAATCTAAGTCAAACGACGCACAGATTTTTCTCTCGGAGTGATGGCGTCAAAGGTAGTTCAGGTCAGATACTGGAGCCCAGAGTTCAAACCAAACATGGTGAAGCATCTTTTAGTTGTGCTGCTGCACACAAATGGAATAAGCTGCCAATAGTAGTGAAGTCAGCGTCAAGGGAGAATGTTTTTAAATCCAGGTTTAAAGGGGAACTGCGTCTTTTTTGGAAATTTGCCCATCATCCACGATCTCTATGTGAGACAGAAAACATGTCTTTTTCATTTAGCTGCATTTCAAATAGTGAAAAACTGCTAGCAAGATGCGGCTAAAAATACAGATTATGGGGATTCACCAATTTTCCTATGAAGCCTTCTATAAACATACAAATACCTCATTAACCTTTTATATGCATGCTGTAAGTATTTATGTAATGTAATATTTACAGCATTTTGGTAATTTTAAGCATTACCCGGGTGCATTGGTTTCACAAAGTTAAAGTTAAAGTACCAATGATTGTCACACACACACTAGGTGTGGTGAAATTTGTCCTCTGCATTTGACCCATCCCCTTGTTCACCCCCTGGGAGGTGAGGGGAGCAGTGGGCAGCAGCGGTGGCTGTGCTCTGGAATAATTTTTGGTGATTTAACCCCCAATTCCAACCCTTGATGCTGAGTGCCAAGCAGGGAGGTAATGGGTCCCATTTTTATAGTCTTTGGTATGACTCGACCGGGGTTTGAACTCCCGACCTACCGATCTCAAGGCGGACACTCTAACCACGGGGCCACTGAGTAGGTTAGCACATAGCAATGTACACTGCACACTGTGTTTGCTACCACTAATCATGGCAGAGTGAGAGATGACAACAACTTCTTTGGAACAACGGATGATGACCAACCCTGCGGTGGCAGAAACATTTTTCCACCTACCCAACTAGAAAAGAAGCCATATGGTCAGCTGGACCAGACAGAAAACTGTCCATCATGTAAGTCACCATGATATTGATTGTGTTACATGGTGCACATAGTGCTTGCATTTGCAGTTATATACGCAGTCGATTGAGATGTGTACAAACAAAGCGAGAATTGTGGGAAAATACTTTGCAGATCATTTGAATGTCTCTTTGCAGTAGTTCATATGATTGTCCTTGTTCAGCGCAAAATGGTGTTCTATGGCCTTGTTTTGTTTTATGAGAAACGGAAAAGTACCTTGTTGGTGTTAGCTCTTAAGACAACAATGTTGCTATACGGGCCTTGTGGTTAGAGTGTCCGCCTTGAGATCTGTAGGTTGTGAGTCATACCAAAGACTATAAAAATGGGACCCATTACCTCCCTGCTTGGCACTCAGCATCAAGGGTTGGAATTGGGGGTTAAATCACCACAATGATTCCCGATTCCCAATGACGGCCACCGCTGCTGCTCACCGCTCCCCTCACCTCCCAGGGGTGGAACAAGGGGATGGGTCAAATGCAAAGGGTAATTTCACCACACCTAGTGTGTGTGCGTGTGACTATCAGTTGTACTTTAACTTTAACTTTAGCTTGGTTGATATATAGGTCAGGGCATGTAAATCAGTCCCTTTTAGGATTCAGCAATGTCCCGACCGCGCCAATTCACGCAAATGTTAACCATTCACTGCAAAGTATGCGCAAATTATTCTTCAAAGCCTGTAACTACACTGCACATTTTGGCTAATCAGCGGCACTCAAACGTCAACTGTCTAATCAAAGCGTGTTTGTTTCTTGTGTAGATGAAGCTGGAACATCAACATGTAACTATACATAAACTATTTCTTGCTCAAACGGCATAATTGCCGTCCTCCCACATTGCTCAGACCTACTTCCAGTTCCTCTCTACAGCACTAAGCCTTCTGGGTAATGTAGTATATAAACATGTACTTCCTAATTTACGTATAGTTATACATTTCTTTACAGTAACCTTTATTTATTCATTGTAAGGTAACTGAGAACAGATTTTAATATGCAATGTTGATCGAGCAAAGATGCAGCATTTACATGTTAGAGATGTTGAAGTGTGATGATAAGCTCTCATCGTCTCTCATTTACCAACAAAAATTACTGCTATAGATGGCTCTCAACAGTTCCTAATATGGAAGTAAATGTGTTGGAATGAATGTTTAAGATGAACAAACACTTTCTACGTAAAATATAAACTGTTGATGTCTGCAACTTGTGGATGACAGAACAGACAGTGGACAATAATAAAGCAGTTGGTGTTGTTTCTTTCTCTAATTATAATTCATTACGACTATTGTTAGTTATTAAATAGAACAGTACAGTAATCAGACAATGAGCTTTTACTTCCGTCTGTGTCGTACAAAACGAGTAAATCATCAATACAGTATTTGTTTTCCATTTTTTGGTAACATCCCGTGCTTTTTGAGGTTAAGGAACACTTAAAACTCTGACAACAAATTCATAAACTCACAAGTTAAATCAGCCTCAAATTGTCACAACTGAAAGCTGCAGCAAATTCAGGTATTTCAGGCCGCGACAATTACTAAAAATGGCAAAAATCCTGAAGGGACTGGAAATGGAGCGCTGTTGGAAAGCTCTGACGAAGGCTGAAGTGTCAGCAAGTAAGATTCATTTCTTACTCCAAAAAATGTCTGCACACAAAAGTATTTTACCTGCATTTAAAGAAGACACAATGAACACAGTCGATCTGCTAGGAGGATGTTTTTTAAAGGGCCTAATACACCGAATAAATGACCCCCCCCCCCCTTAACTGCATTGCTAGCCGCCTCTTGCTAGCAGTATTTCAGTGTTTGGAACCCACAGAAAAGATAAATATGTATGTTCTTGTCTCCACATAAGGATTTTGAATGATGGGCAAAATTTCCCCCAAAAATTAATTAAGTTCTAAAATGGCTTTAAAAGGTGAACATTTCATGACGATAAGAACAATGCGTTACTTTGTGTATGAAATGCACTGCCTTGTCTTATTGTACCTCAGCAACATAACCGGTAGTGTGTTTTTGTTGAGTGTTTAATCTCTTTATCTGGTCTTTCTGACGAAAGATGCTTATTGTCATCTTAAGGACAGTTGACAAGATGTTCCCTTCCAGTCTCAGGCAGTGTTGCAACCTAATGTCCGCCCTGGAAAAGGCCAGTCAGCGTTTTCTTGTGGGTCAAATTGGTTTCCTGTTAAATTTTGCTTCCCCTAAAATGTATTTCCTTTAGTGAGTGTTATTCTGGGAAATTGCACACATTCTTTGTTGCTAATGGCAAATACAGAAATAAACAGTAACAATAGTGTACCACAAAACTTTCTCTTTAAATGTGCATCATTTTTTTAACCTTGAAGAGGAACTGCAATTGTTTGGGAATTTTGCTTGTCTTTTACAATCATTATGAGCATACTTGCCAATCCTCCCGAATTTTCCGGGAGACTCCCGAAATTCAGCGCCTCTCCCGAAAACCTCCCGGGACAAATATTCTCCCGAAAATCTCCCGATTTTCAGCCGGAGCTGGAGGCCACACCCCCTCCAGCTCCATGCGGACCTGAGTGAGGACAACAGGGTGACAAGAACTAAATCATCCAGACTAGAGATACATTGTATTATTATGTTTATATTACCTAAAAATAAATATATTTATTAATAAAAAATAAAAAAACTAAATACATTTTTACTATATTTTGCTAAAAACATCAAAATTAATTGTATTTTTATTTTTATTTTTTTCTGACTCCTTATTACATCCAGCCATAGAATTATACATTAAAATAAACATATTTGAAATAATTAATTTTAAATTATCATAATAATTCATTTAAAATGACCATATTTAATTATTAAAATAATTGCTTGTTTATCAACAACTTTAGCATTTTGAAGCTCTCAGAAGCCAAGTTATGTTATATTCCTTAAGATTTATTTATGCAAGTTTGAAGTATCAATTATCCAAACAGTTTTGTTTGCATATTTTCAGGATGTGTGTGTGTGTATATATATATATATATATATATATATATATATATATATATATATATATATATATATATATATATATATATATATATATATATGTATGAAATACTTGACTTGGTGAATTCTAGCTGTCAATATACTCCTCCCCTCTTAACCACGCCCCCACCTCCCGAAATCGGAGGTCTCAAGGTTGGCAAGTATGATTATGAGAGACATGACGATAAATGTTTTTTTAATGTTTTAAATGCATTCTAAATATTAAATAAATGTGATCAAAAGTCCGCTTACAATGGAGCCCATATGAGCCAATCAATTCTGCCTATAGAGCCCCTAAAACGCATCCAAACACCTCCATTGAGGTTGTATATACAGTCGCGATCAAAAGTTTATGTACTGTCAAGTTCAAACACTGATGACATCTATTAAACAGACAAGAAGCAAGGAATCATGCAGAGATAGAGTTAAATTTTTCTCAATGAGGAGAGACGTATTGGGCTGTACACTTCGTTACAGTTCCAACCTATGCTCTAAGGTACAGTCCCATGTGCTCCTCTATTTATTTGGGAGGTCTCTGGTTACATCACTAAGGCTGCTTCTGAAGGAA
The DNA here is from genome assembly GCF_033978685.3 of Nerophis lumbriciformis. Classification (NCBI taxonomy): domain Eukaryota; kingdom Metazoa; phylum Chordata; class Actinopteri; order Syngnathiformes; family Syngnathidae; genus Nerophis; species Nerophis lumbriciformis. The sequence continues at coordinate 28,302,070 of NC_084565.2, read as the reverse complement.
GGGGGGTAATTGAATTGAACATATGATTATTCATAATATGGAAATGTGCTGACACTCGGGATATCGCTCTGTCTCTGCTTTGTCTGCGTAAAGGCACCGATGTTCACCCTTGGCAGTCAGCAGGCCGGGTCTGGACACAAACACTGATACAAGACGACTCGCATCTTGGATTGCAAGTTGTCCTTTTGCACAGATCGAAAAGTACAACTTCAGCATAATTGATAATAACTATAGCAACGGCCTTTAAGCATATGAGTTGTGTGATAACTTACACATAATTATTCTAACAATACACTTGTAAAGAACATAATGTCTTGAGTTTCCAATATTTTCTACAACTCTTATTTTTTTGTGATAGAGTGATTGGAGCACATACTTGTTGGTCACAAAAAACATTAATGAAGTTTGGTTCTTTTATGAATTTATTATGGGTCTACTGAAAATGTGACCAAATCTGCTGGATCAAAAGTATACATACGGCTATGTTAATATTTGGTTGTCCCTTGGCAAGTTTCACTGCAATAAGGCGCTTTTGGTAGCCATCCACAAGCTTCTGGTTGAATTTTTGACCACTCCTTTTGACAAAATTGGTGCAGTTTAGCTAAATTTGTTGGGTTTTCTGACATGGACTTGTTTCTTCAGCATTGTCCACACGTTTAAGTCAGGACTTTGGGAAGGCCATTCTAAAACCTTAATTTTAGCCTGATTTAGCCATTCCTTTACCACTTTTGACGTGTGTTTGGGGTCACTGTCCTGTTGGAACACCCAACTGCGCCTAAAACCCAACCTCCGGGCTGATGATTTTAGGTTGTCCTGAAGAATTTGGAGGTAATCCTCCTTTTTCATTGTCCCATTTACTCTCTGTAAAGCACCAGTTCCATTGGCAGCAAAACAGGCCCAGAGCATAATACTACCACCACCATGCTTGACGGTAGGAATGTTGTTCCTGTGATTAAAGGCCTCACCTTTTCTCCTGAGATTTGGTCACATTTTCAGTAGACCCATAATAAATTCATAAAAGAACCAAACTTCATGAATGTTTTTTGTGACCAACAAGTATGTGCTCCAATCACTCTATCACAAAAAAATAAAAGTTGTAGAAATTATTGGAAGCTCAAGACAGCCATGACATCATGTTCTTTACAAGTGTATGTAAACTTTTGATCGCGACTGTACATGATTAAAGTATATATGTAATGTAGTAACGGGCGCATTTATAATATTTAATATTCAGGTATTTTTTATCATTTTAAGCATATGCGGCGCATTAATTTAAACAACGCATCACAACGTTTGCTTTTTTTTTTCTTCATCACTTATTATTACTCACTGCAGACTTCATGGGAGCCAACAAACATAATAAAACATCACTTACTGTGTAATGTCTGCTCTCATTAGGATGCTGACTGCTAGAATGTTCATACAGTATATTCCTATTTAGGTGAAAAATATCTCATAATCCTCTTGAAGAAACTGGCGAGGAAATCGTGTCGTCCTCGCCAGTTGTGGGTTCTAAATGGCTTTCAAAGTGTCCCAACTTGTCGGGTTATAGCCTTAGCCATCTACTTTCCAGGTGAGATGCATGACTTATGATCTACAATAAACCACTTGTTGATGTAAACATAGGGACACACGGTAGTGATCACGGGGCCGTTATAAATAGTTTGTCTACGTTAGCGTTTACAATAATATCACAAATACTTGGTTAATATTCAAGTCACGAAATGTAAATGGAGTATTGTTGGCGCATTTTGAGTGGTGATTTATCGGATTTTATGGGCGGAATAGTGGAGCTCCCATTGGCCCCGCTGTAAGCAGACTTATGATTATATTACATCCGGAGATGCTTTCCTCTTCATTCACCTTAGGTGAATGGAGCCTTGGCCAGGAGGACTTGATATCATCAGATGGTATCCAGCGGTCATTGGGTGTTTCGACCCTGAACCATAACACCCTACCGCTGGTGGGCCGGCAGTGGTGGCCAAGTCACTGCCTATCTCCTCCTCCTGGCTTCCAGCTCATCTCGTCTCTCCTGCTCCATAACCAGCAAGAGGCTCTCTCTGCTGCCTCCCCCATCCTGCGAGCTGCTGTCTTTCTCTCCTTCCCTGTTATTCCCAAGGCTGTGAGCATTCTCCATACCAACTGGGCAGGGAATCCTCTGCAGCCGACCTCGACCGGGAACAGCCATGCCTGCCATCCTTTTCCCCTGCATTCATTCAAAAGGTCCTGGTATTTGGCACTTTTCCTTTCGAAGGCTTGGTCGCACCCTTCTTCCCATGGGACTGTGAGTTCTATGAGAATTATCTTCTTTGCCTCTTCAGACCACAGCACCACATCCGGTCTTAGAGTTGTCTGGACAACCTGGGGGAACTGCAGCCTTCCTCCCAGGTTTACCTTCATGTCCCAAGAACGGGCCATTTGCAATAGGCTCTTCCTTGATGTTGCTGTGGTTGGTGGCTTTTCTCCCTCCCTCACAAACTGGATTGATCTTGTTCTCCCTTGTGGTTGCCGTTTCTTGCATCTCTGCTGCTCCAGGGTGTTAGCCAGTGTCATGAGCACCTTGTACCTTATATTTATGTTTACTTTAATATTTAGAATGCATTAAAAAAATATATCTTTCGTCATGTCTTTCATAATGATCGTGAACGACAGGCAAAATGAAAAAAAAAGTGCAGTTCCCCTTTATGAGTGGAGCTCTTCGGCTAAAAATGTTGGTGACCTTCGAGTCTTGATATTTTTGTTTACGTTTAGCCTTCACACAACTTTTTGTCAATTTCCTGTCATCCAAAAAAGACACACAAAGTAAACGCTCCTCTCTCGCTACCGGAGTTTTGAGTAAATTTAAAGCTTTCCTGTCACTCAACGTGATCACTAACCAGCGTCAACCGCCTTTTCAAGTGGTTGTTTAGGAGCAATGCAACAACGCAAACTAAAGAACAAAACTCTTACACCGCACCCACAGACCGAGTCTCTGGAAACAGATACTCAGTTGATAATGATCGCAACATCAGACATCCTAGTATCAAATGTGGAAAGTCTGCAGCGAAATATAGAATGTCTACAATCACAGAATATCAGCTTGAAAAAGGAGCTTTGTGATGACATTAGCAATCTTATAGATGATATCAAGAACCTTAGAGAGGACTGTGCCATGATAAAGGTCCTGCAAGAAGACAACACTGCTCTGAAGATTACAATAGATGAAAGAGACCAGAATACACAAATGAATGACGTGATTGGCACCAGGCTTCATACCGCAGATCCCCTGATAAAGACCTCGCCTATAATAATCCCGCAAATTATGTGACTCAAAATGTATTACATTTTGGGAATTTTGCTGTTAGTCACAGTCCGTATTTAAGACAAGAAGACACATGTCTCTCTTTACTTAATGCATTCTAATTTGTAATATACAAGGTGGCAACCTATAAAGGTAATAGGAGTCAAAAACTGCCAACAATACTCCCATTTATATGTCGTGACCTGAATATTAACCGATTATTAGCGATATTGTTATATTAAGCGCTAACACTAAGGAACTACTATTAGCGGCGCCTTGATCACAGAGGTAACTAGCTTATGCAGCTATTGACATACTGAGCTGATGCATTGCCTCTGAGTTGGTAAAAGTTTGTTTAAGTTATAAATCATGCCTCTTACTTGTATAGTAGAAGGTTGTGGCCATAAACCGAGAAGTTGGTCAAGATACGGAAAGACAATCGTTTGCAGCACTTTTTTTTTTTCTTACCCTTCGTAATGTTTATTATTAATTATTTATCGAAACGGAAAGATATAATCATCCCATCAGTCGGCATCCCAGTAAGAGCGGACATTGTACAGCAAGTGATTTGTTATGTTTGTAGTTTGTATTTCTTGTTTAGCAATTAGCAATAGCGCTCATAGCTGGATCTGCTTAGCAGTCAGCTTCTAAAACTTGTAGTTCATCCTCCTTATATTCAGGCTCAAAAATGTAAGGTTCTGTGTCATAATTTGTCCCAAAGCAGTCCCATGAATAGTAGCGTTATTGTTGAAGGAAATAGTGAACTTTGGGATGCGCCGTATGCTTAAAATGAGCAAAATACGTAATCTTACCTGTTACTACATTACATACGGTATATACTTACAGTGTGTATAAAACAATGATGGATGTTTTTTATAGCGCTTTATAGACGGACTAGAGCGAATCCCATTATATAGCTGTTTTTTGATAGCGTTTATTTACCTATTTATTTAGAATGCATGAAAAAATATCATACATAACTTTGATTGTCTCACATAAGGATTGAATGTTGAGTGATCGTTCACAATCATTATGAAAGACATGACGACAGATTTTTTTTTTTTGAACGGGTTCTAAATATTTTTAAAAATTGATCAAAAGTGCACTCACAATGGAGCCTCTGGGAGCCGTTCAATTCTTCACATGGAGCCCCTAAAAATCATCTAAACACCTCCACTTAATATACATGATGTAAGTATTTATGTAATGTAGTAACATTTGATATTTACGTATTTTGATCATTGCAAGCATATTCGGAGCATTCATTTCTAAAACGCATCACGTTTGCTTTTTTTCTTCATCACTGATTTCTGCTCACTGCAGACTTTATGAAAGCCAACAAACATGATAAAACATCACTTACTGTACAAGGTCCGCTGTCATTAGGATGCTGACTGCTGGGATGTTCATATATTCCCCTTTAGGTAAAGAATGTCTCATAATCCTCGCAAAGAAACGGGGAGCGGGGAACAAGCGCTTTTCGTGTCGCTCTCGCCAGTTCCAGGTCCTAAATTGGCTGTCAAAGTGTACCAACTTGTCGGATTACCTACTCAGATGTCTCATGTCCAGGTGAGATGCATGATTTATGATCTACAATAAAGTTGCAGGGAAGCAAGGAAACAGCAGACCACTCGATGATGTAAACACAGGGAGACACGGTAGTGAGCACGTCGCCGCTATAATTTGTCTGCGTTAGCGTTTATAATAATAATATCACTAATACCTGGTTAATATTCAACTCACGAAATGTAAATGGAGTATCGTTGGCACATTTTGGATGGTTATTAATCAAATTTTATGGGCGGAATAGTGGAGCTCCCATTGGCTCCGCTGTACTTTTATTTATGTTTATTTAATATTTAGAATGCATCATGTCTTTCATAATGATTGAGAACGATAGACAAAATTCCCCCCTCAAAAAGTGCAATTCCCCTTTAATACCTTTTCATGTGAACTTTAGTGATTGTTTGTGTTACAGATTGAGTACAGGAAGTGAACAAATGTGTGAGCAATTGCTATGAAACATAAAAGGGGGAGGATAAAATGAACTCTGCTTCTTCCTACTCTTTTTCGGACATGTTGAAATGGGAAACTGTAAATATTTGATGTGCCACTTTGTAACTGTATTTGAAATAAACGTACACCACAACCATAGATGCTGCCATTCCGTGTCTTGTGACAAATACCAGAAAAATTCGAAAAATACACTTTTTAGCTGTTATTTTCAGCCATTTTTATGTTCTAACGGGCACCGTGGCAAAAAAAAAAAAAAAAGGGAACCGCTGGACTACTGTATATTGTTTTGTTCCTGTCGTTGCTTGTTAAGATGTTTTTGAATCCCCCTTCAATGCTGGCAAAACATGTAACAAGACCCTACTTGCTCACAGTGAATGGCACCACAGGAGAGAGCATGTCTCTCAGCGTCCAAGAGAGGAAGTTACTGGCGCACGACTGGTGTCAGAAAGCCAAGGGCAAGTAAGTTATCAAGTACAATTTTTGCCCGGCATTCCCTTCAGCAGCAATTGAATGTACCAAACCAAACTGACAACAAATAGTCTTTGCAGTTCATTCTAAAACTTCACAATTAAAATAGTAGGGCTGAGCTATCAGGGCTTTGGTGCCTCACACAGCCTGTAAAGGACACGGAGAACCGGCAGGAACAGCATTTACTTTTAACAAACAGCACTATATACATTATGAGACATTTTTTGTACACACATATATATAGACTCCATAAGTGAACAGTAAATGTTGCAGTCAGATTTCTTGGGTGGGGTCCGAGTTTGAAGGATTTTGCTTGTTTTCATGTTTGTACAGACTGGAGCAGGTGATCGTGCATGTTGGCTGCATGAGTCTCAAAGACTCCCAAGACCTTGTGAGTTCCTGTTTGGAATGAAACATTGCAGATTACTAACACTAAAGCCTGCATGTCTGAACATTACGAGTTTCTGACAATAGTTAAACATTTTACACCAGTTACCTCCTAAAAAATAAAGCTGAGAAGCAACGCCTTAATTTGGTTGAATAAAGATATAATTTAAAAACACCATTGAATCAATTAATTGTTATTGAAATAATGATCAATTGTTTCAGTATAATTATTAAACAATAGACCAAGGGCGTGAAACTTGTTTTCATTGAGGGCCACATGTTAGAGTGAATAATGTATGAATATAAATGTTTAAAGGGGAACATTATCACCAGACCTATGTAAGCGTCAATATATACCTTGATGTTGCAGAAAAAAGACCATATATTTTTTTAACCGATTTCCGAACTCTAAATGGGTGAATTTTGGCGAATTAAACGCCTTTCTATTATTCGCTCTCGGAGCGATGACGTCACAATGTGACGTCACATCGGGAAGCAATCCGCCATTTTCTCACTTTCGTCGGTGTGTTGTCTGAGGGTGTAACAACACGAACAGGGACGGATTCAAGTTGCACCAGTGGCCCAAAGATGCGAAAGTGGCAAGAAATTGGACGAAATTTGTTAAAAATACGAGGCTGTGGGGAAAGCCGACGAAATGGTCAGTCGTTTGTTCCGCACACTTTACCGACGAAAGCTATGCTACGACAGAGATGACAAGAATGTGGGGATATCCTGCGACACTCAAAGCAGATGCTGACATCAACTCCAAAACTGGACAGATCTGCTTTCAGGAAAAGAGAGCGGATGAGGGTATGTCTACAGAATATATTAATTGATGAAAACTTTATTTATTACTCGCGGTTTTACGTAAATTATTATACATAAACTGTGTTTACCAGAAATTTAGCTTAAAAACATTTATTTTTTTCAATCATTCGAGTACATTCGGGTAGTCTTGTGTAATGCAGTATTTTGTGTCTATTTAGGTATGGTTAACCTGAGTGCTGAAATCGTGGAAAAATATATGTTCTTAGCGCGCCTGAAATGGGCTGTCTGCACTCTCAAAGTGCATGTTGTTGCCAAATGTATTTCATATGCTGTAAACCTAGTTCATAGTTGTTAGTTTCCTTTAATGCCAAACAAACACATACCAATCGTTGGTTAGAAGGCGATCGCCGAATTCGTCCTCGTTTTCTCCCGTGTCGCTGGCTGTCGTGTCGTTTTCGTCGGTTTCGCTTGCATACGGTTCAAACCGATATGGCTCAATAGCTTCAGTTTCTTCTTCAATTTCGTTTTTGCTACCTGCCTCCACACTACAACCATCCGTTTCAATACATGCGTAATCTGTTGAATCGCTTAAGCCGCTGAAATCCGAGTCTGAATCCGAGCTAATGTCGCTATAGCTTGCTGTTCTATCCGCCATGTTTGTTTGTGTTGGCATCACTATGTGACGTCACAGAAAAATGGATGGGTGTATATAATGATGGTTAAAATCAGGCACTTTGAAGCTTTTTTTAAGGATATTGCGTGATGGGTAAAATTTTGAAAACAACTTCGAAAAATAAAATAAGCTACTGGGAACTGATTTTTAATGGTTTTAACCCTTCTGAAATTGTGATAATGTTCCCCTTTAAGAACTCACCTCATGATATTGTTACACAATTGCCAAAGCCTTTGATTTTTTTTTTTTTAATGTACACAAAAAAATCAGATTTTACAATTAAAAAAAAAACTGGCAGAATGTTACCGTAAACTATAGCATGTTACTGTAAATAGAAAAACGGTACTACTGTTTTTAATGGTAAAAACTCTGGTGACTTAGCTGCTAGTTCAGTGGTTCTTAACTTGGGTTTGATCGAACCCTAGGGGTTCGGTGAGTCGGCCTCAGGGGTTCGGCAGAGCCTCCGCCGCAGCGGTCAAGACACACCAGACTCATGAATTGATTAACGTGGACTCCGACTTAATTAAATAAAGTTGAAAATCTTATTCGGGTGTTACCATTTCGTGGTCAATTGTACGGAATGTGTACTGTACTATGCAATCTACTAATAAAAGTTTCAATCAATCAATCGTGTAAATAAAAACTTCTCCCTATTTTCGTATCTGTGCTGTAAAGTTAAAATTTGAATGATAATAAAAAAGAAGTCTAAGTCTAAGTATTATGGATACCCCCTGTGATGTGCGGTCACAAACCAACCTCCCAGAGACAGTTCTGTTAGGGTTCAAACGCAGCAGCGTTGCTTTATTCAGTCACTTTTTTGGAATGCAGGTTAACTTAAATTCCTCCTGGTTGGGGCTTTCATTTAAACAAACAAATTATCGCATTCCTCATGCCTTGATCAGGTCTCCTAAATTGCCTGGAACATATAGCAGAGAAATCTCTGATCAGTGCAAAGTTCAATAAAACAGCATTCAATGAATCAAACATCTTACACATTTAGCAGACTAATTTACAAACTACATTTCAGTGGAGCAACACACTTACCGCCCGATGGAAGCAGACCTTTCCCAGCAGGGAGCCAGCCACACAATGAGTCAAACACTGAGGTGCTATTTAAATCAAACACAGTGATTGCCAACCTGACACAGCTGCCTTGGGGCAGGTGGCCACACATCAGCCTGATTGAGGATAAAATTAGGGATGTACTTGCCTTCAATGACCACACCTAGAGGGTGGCGTAGTTTGACCGCCTGGTGCATGCTTTCATTGGGATGGCTGGCCCTCCGCCTAGTCTCACCTGTTCGGAGGTATTGTGATGCTCCACATATCCCCCCCCTAAGCTCCTTGTTGGGACGAGGAGCTTCCTGTTCATCTTCGTAGCGGCGGGACATCGCGTCGGCGTGGCGGATTTCCTTTCCAGGCCGGTGCTCGACGGTGAACTTATAATTTTGCAGTTCCAGAAACCAGCGTGTCACCCGAGCGTTGCTGTCCTTATTGGTGGCCATCCATTTGAGGGGGGCGTGGTCGGTCACCAGAGTGAAGAGTCTTCCCCATAGGTAATACCTGAGATGGTGGATGGCCCACTTCACAGCAAGACACTCTTTCTCCACGGTAGAGTAATTTTTCTCGTGCTTCAGCAATTTTCGGCTAATGAAGGTTATGGGGTGTTCATCGGCGCCAACCAATTGGGCTAGGACTGCCCCGATCCCAGTGCCAGAGGCATCTGTGTGGAGGACGAATGGCTTCGTGAAGTCAGGTGCAACAAGGATGGGTTCCTCACACAGAGCCTGCTTTAACTTCTCGAAGGCCCCTTCCGTTTCGGTGGTCCAAGATACTCGGTGGGTTGACCGTTGGCGAGTGAGGTCGTTGAGGGGGGCCGCTATTGTGGCAAACTCTTTGATAAACTTCTGGTAGTAGCCGATCAGACCTAAGAAGGACTGCACCTGTTTTTTAGTGATGGGGCGGGGCCAGTTCCGTATCTTCTCCACCTTCTGGGCTTGGGGTCGCACACACCCACGGCCTATCGTATACCCGAGGTAGTCGGTTTCGGTCCATCCTACCCGGCACTTCTTGCCGTTCGCTGTTAGACCAGCCTGACGAAGGGCCTTGAGGACAGCCTCCAGGTGTTCCAGATGGTGGGCCCAGGTGGCGCTGTGGACCACGATGTCATCAAGATATGCGGCGGCATAGGCTTGGTGAGGACGGAGGATTCGGTCCATCATGCGCTGGAAGGTCGCAGGGGCCCCGTGGATGCCGAAGGGGAGGACAGTGTACTGGAATAAGCCGTCTGGAGTTGAGAAGGCCGTCTTGGGTTTGGCTCTCTGGGTCAGGGGTACCTGCCAATAACCTTTTGTCAAGTCCATGGTGCTGACGAAGCGGGCAGGTCCAAGGCGGTCAATCAGCTCATCGGCTCTAGGCATGGGATATGCATCGAAGGTGGATATGTCGTTTAGTTTTCGGAAGTCGTTGCAAAACCTCAAGGAGCCATCTGGTTTAGGGACGATCACGATTGGACTGGACCAAGGGCTGTAGGACTCTTCAATGACGCCTTGGTCAAGCATCTTTTTTACCTCTTCTTTTATTGCTTCCCTCCGCGCTTCTGGGACCCTGTATGGTCGTTTCCTGACCACCTTCCCAGGCGGGGTCTCTATGTCATGTTCTATGACATGGGTGCGCCCGGGCATCTCTGCAAAAATGTCCCGGTAGCGGTCCAAGAGCTCTTGGACATCTTGGATTTGTGTTGGGCCAAGGTCCACGCCTACATTGACGGCAGGTTTCTGGGAAGAGAGGTCCGTTAGAAGGGCAGGGCTAGGCAAAGGTGCAGCAGTGTGCCATCTGTTCTATACATTTACATGGTACAGCTGCAAACCTTTCCTCTGGCCGGGTTGCTGTACACGGTAGTTGACGGCCCCCACTCGCTCAGCGATCTCGTACGGGCCGTGCCACTTAGCCAAGAATTTGCACTCTGCCGTCGGGACCAATACTAAGACAAGGTCACCCACCTTAAACTCACGGAGACGGGCGCCCTTGTTGTATATTCGTGCCTGGGCGGATTGAGCCTTCTCCATATGGTCCCGGACCAGTGGCCATACCCTTCTGGCTCTCTCCTGTAGGTGTTCCACGTGGTCTATAACGTTCCGGTGGGGGGAGGGCTGACTTTCCCAGGCTTGCTTGGCGAGGTCTAGCAGACCCCGTGGATTCCGCCCGTAGAGCAGCTCAAAGGGAGAAAAACCTGTAGAGGCTTGTGGCACTTCACGAATAGCAAACAGTACATAAGGAATTAACCGGTCCCCGTCTTTCCCGTCAACTTCAACCAGTTTCCTTAACATTGTCTTCAAGGTTGAATTAAAGCGTTCCACTAGTCCGTTAGTTTGTGGGTGATGGACTGAGGTTCTGATCTGTTTTATCTTAAGCGATTTATACAATGTGGTCATTACACGGGCCATAAAACAGGTACCCTGGTCTGTCAAAACCTCGTCTGCTATTCCAACCCGGCTAAAAAGCATGAGTAGTTCATGGGCAACATTCTTGGCGGTAGCAACACGCAAGGGAATGGCCTCGGGGTATCGGGTTGCGTAATCGACGATGACAAGGATATAGAGGTGTCCACGAGACGATTTTGGCAACGGCCCCACAATGTCCATAGCTATTCGTGAAAATGGCGTCTCAATAATAAGGAGGGGTATGAGGGGATTCCGGAGAAAGGGCCGTGGTGCCGCTTTTTGGCATTCAGGACAGGTGCGACAAAAGTCTTCGACGGCTCGCTTCACCCCGGGCCAATAAAAACGGGCGACCACTCGGTCATAGGTTTTCTGGGCGCCCAGATGAGCCCCTAATTGGTGGGAGTGAGCGAGGTACAACACCCGGGTGACGTAACCTTTTGGCACTAATAGTTGTTCGACAACTTCCCCACCCTTAGCTTTTGCACTTCGGTACAACAGACCCGCTTTTACCAAAAAATGAGGATAAGACATCACACTCACCCCAGAGACCAGTTGACCGTCTATGGTGGTGATGCTTTGGCGGGCCATTTCCAGGTTGGGGTCAGCCCATTGGGCTGTGGCGTACTCGCCTTGAGGAGGATTCCCCTCGACCGGCATGAGCGGGAACTCAGAGAAGGGGTCTTCACTGGCTGGAGGGGTCTCTCCCCCACTGGTGTCTCTTTCAGATGCTCCACTTCCTGGTGAGGTTCCTCTAGGTGCTCGGAAGGTGGGGAATGCGGTCCGCGGGGTCGAGGCTGCGGGGCGCCGGTCTCTTTGTCTTGTTTGTCGGGGAGGATGTGGGCGGCGGCGGCCTGGGTTCCAATACCGCTGGAAGAGGACACAATCCGTGCCTATCATCAGAGGGACAGGTAGGTTGGGGACCACCCCAGCAGCCACAACGGCGTCTCCACGGGGGGTCAGGACCCGGATATGGCTGACCGGGTAATGGCGGACATCACCATGGACGCAGGTGACCGGGATGGTGTCTGCACCGACAGGACCAGCGTAGTCAGCCCTCACCAAGGTGACGACGCTGCCAGAATCAATCAGGGCATGGCCGTCTGTACCTCCCACCCGCACCGGCAGGGTGGCATGGGGTCGGCTGGTGTCCCCGGTGTGCAAGCAAGGTCGGTGGGCACCCGAGCTGGCGGCAGAGGGCATTGAGACGTCTCTGTCCCGTTCCGGACAGGCCCAGGAGGTGTGGCCTTCTCGCCCGCAGACATAGCACCTTCTGGGGGGTCGGGCCAACCTTTCCGGTGGGTTACTATCCCTTGGGGCATTACGTGGAGGAGATCGCCGGCGTTCACGGCCCATCCTTTCAGCAGGGGTGGGGCGGCTTGGCTCAGCTCTGGTGGTTCGGAGCATCTCGTTGCTAACTTGGTAGTTCTCCAACAGAGCTACCAGAGAATCCAGGGAGGTGGGGCTCACCTGCGCAGCATACTTTCTGGCATCGGGCGGCAAAGCTCGAATACACCGATCAATCACCAATCTTTGGATCCAGGGTGTCTCCCCGCCACTCGTCAGCCAGCCCTGGGTAAGACGTAGTAGTTCTGCAAGCTGGGCCCTGGGCGGCTGGCTGGCACAGTAGGCCCAGGCGTGGTATCGCTGAGCTCTAGCTGGTAGACTGTACCCATGACTTGCTAATATGGCGGCCTTGAGCTTGGGGTAGTCTCGTGCGTCCTCTGCTCGCAGGTCACGGCAGGCGTGCTGGGCCTCCCCAATGAGGAACGGGGCAATTATTCCTGCCCACTCACCGGGTGGCCATCGCTCCCTTGTAGCAGTGCGCTCGAAGAGCTCCAAATAGGCTTCAACGTCGTCATCGGGGCCTTGTTTGGTGAGGACTCCCCCCGGGGCTCGAACCACTGCTTCGTCTTTGTCGACCTTCTTGAGCAGTTCCTTCATCGCATTCTGCAACTCCGCCTGGCTTTGCAGGAGCGCCCTTACTGCTTGCTCCATACTGTGGTTGGGGAGGGTCTTCTATACCTGCATTCTCCACCAATTTGTGATGTGCGGTCACAAACCAACCTCCCAGAGACAGTTCTGTTAGGGTTCAAACGCAGCAGCGTTGCTTTATTCAGTCACTTTTTTGGAATGCAGGTTAACTTAAATTCCTCCTGGTTGGGGCTTTCATTTAAACAAACAAATTATCGCATTCCTCATGCCTTGATCAGGTCTCCTAAATTGCCTGGAACATATCGCAGAGAAATCTCTGATCAGTGCAAAGTTCAATAAAACACAGCATTCAATGAATCAAACATCTCACACATTTAGCAGACTAATTTACAAACTACATTTCAGTGGAGCAACACACTTACCGCCCGATGGAAGCAGACCTTTCCCAGCAGGGAGCCAGCCACACAATGAGTCAAACACTGAGGTGCTATTTAAATCAAACACAGTGATTGCCAACCTGACACAGCTGCCTTGGGGCAGGTGGCCACACATCAGCCTGATTGAGGATAAAATTAGGGATGTACTTGCCTTCAATGACCACACCTAGAGGGTGGCGTAGTTTGACCGCCTGGTGCATGCTTTCATTGGGATGGCTGGCCCTCCGCCTAGTCTCACCTGTTCGGAGGTATTGTGATGCTCCACACCCCAAACAATGTTCCCTCTAATATTCCATCTGATTTGCAAGTGTGTAATTTGTTGTGAGTTCATGCACTGTGTTGCTTTTGTTCTTTGAACAAGGGGATGTTCATGCACGGTTCATTTTGTGCACTATTAAAAAAACAACATAACTTTGTCTTGAATTTGAAAAAAATAAAATAAAACATTTTATTTTTCACTAAAGAAGGGTTCGGTAAATGTGCGTATGAAACTGGTGGGGTTCGGTACCTCCAACAAGGTTAAGAACCACTGTGCTAGTTTGTTTTTTTGATCGTAAAATCTATTTATTACAGTGTATTACTGTAAATTGAAAAATGGTACCACAGTTTTTTTATTATGATAAAATTATGGCGACTGAGCTGTGTTTTTGTTTATTTTTTTAAAACATTTTTTACTGTAAAATCTATTGTAATGTTTACAGTGTACATTTTGATAGATAACTTACCTTTGAAATAACTAGTGAAGCATATATTCAAGTTTTTATTTTAACATAACAAATGTTAGGAATGGATATGATAACATAATACTTCTTAAATTTTTGATAATATTACAGTCAAAAGGTATGCGACAGCATGCAAAAGAAAAAATACTTTTATTGAGGCATATTATTTCCAGGCTTATAAAATGAAGCGCCTGGGCCTTTAGTCTGACACCTGTGCAATAGATGTTTTTATTAATGAAATAACATTTACTGTAATCATATCATTTATATTTTGATGTCCAGCTTTGTGTTTATTCTTTAATTTCACAATGCTTTGATACATGTACAACATTAAGGCAGAAGGGAAAACCTTCATACATGACAAATAACACCATATTCAAAGTAAAACAGCTCCACATTAATTGCATATAATTGGTTATGCCATAGTATAGGATAGAAAAATAGCCATAAGTGTACCAATGTTGTTTACAAAATAAAAGGTACAAATGATTTCCAGTTAGAAACCAAAAAGATAGGAAAATAATTATTTTGTGCAAATATGTAAAGTCTTAATCTTTTAGTAAAAATGACTGCTTTTATTCCCATGAATTGACCACATAACGCATGCAATTCTGCTCTTACGGTTTATCAGGCTAGCCACGCAGCTTCAATCAATGCTAATGGAATAGCCGTCATCGCTCCCTCCTTCTTCAAACCAAGCTCTGCAGGTATGTGATGCTTAAAAAAAAAAACCTTTACCGGTAAATATAAAGTTGGAGTTACAATTATGACACGTTTGTCTCGTCTCAGAGGCGCTGAGGACGTACCTCCAGGAAGTGGCTTCTGTGGCCCCATCAGTGCCCTTCTATTATTACCATATTCCAGCTCTTACTGGTGTTAATGGTCAGTGTCACTAATGATTTCTTTCCAACAAGGTAAAAGCAATCATTATTTAGCAATTTTATTTCTCCTTTCTCCTGTCTGTCCTCAAGTGCCTGCTAGGGATTTACTGGAAGGAATCGAGACCCTCATTCCCTCCTTCAGGGGTGTGAAGTTCTCAGGAAGTGACCTGATGGACTTGGGCCAGTGCGTCAGCCACATTCAGCCCCATTGCTCAGTCATGTACGGCGTGGACGAGGTGTGGTGCTCAGGCTGCATGATGACATTCTGTGCTGTGACCTATGACCTCCACTGTTAACACACTAAAGACTTTACTCTCTTATAGCAACTGTTGGCAGCCCTTGTGTTAGGAGCCCACGGAGCAGTCGGCAGGTGGGTGCTTTTTATAGTTTATGTATCCATAACTACACTGTAAAAAATGACCGTTAATAACTACGGGAATCAATTGTTAAATAGCAACGGTAAAACACTGTAAAAAGTTTATCACACCATTGCAAGGGTCAGCAACCCGCGGCCCTTGAGCCGCATGCGGCTCTTTAGTGCTGCCCTAGTGGCTCCCTGGAGCATTTTTAAAAAAGGATTGAAAATGGAAAAAGATGGGAACATTTTTTTTAGTATGTTTTTTGTTTGAGGACAAACATGACACAAACCTTCCCAATTCTAAGAAAGCCCACTGTTTAATATGTTTGTGTGCATGCTTCACTGATGAGAGTATTTGGTGAACATCGCTTTGTCCTACTAATTTCGGCGGTTCTTGAACTCACCATAGTGTGGACTCTGACGCAACGGTTAGTTTACATGTAAAATCTTCCACTCCTTCTTTGTCTCATTTTGTCCACCAAACATTTTATGCTGTGCGTGAATGCACAAAGGTGCGCTTTGTTGATGTTATTGACTTGTTGGAGTGCTAATCAGGCATATTTGGTTAGTGCTTAACGGCAAGCTAATCAATGCTAACAGGCTATTTAGGCTAGCTGTATTTTAATATTGCATCATTATGCCTCATTTGTAGGTATATTTGAGCTCATTTACTTCCCTTTACTTGTATCCTCTTTGTATATAATTTAGTTTTGCATGTCTCATGACACATTATCTGTATGTAATATTGGCTGCATTTCAGATAGTTGTTTGTGTGCCATGTTGTTCCAGACCACAGCAAACGTTACCCAGTTTGCCAAAGATTGTAATACATACAAGAGAAGAAGACAGCCTGCCGTTTCCTTTAACTTGGACACACACATCTATACATTTGGCCATTAAAAGCCAGTAATTTCCAGGAGTTATCTCACCTTCTGAGTAGCCTCTGAGTTACTAATGGTTTCTAATGTTGTAAAAATGTCTAGAATAAATATTACATTTCAACATTTCTGTCAACAAAGATTGGCTTCAGCCTGCGACACATAGGAATTTTGATAGTAGGCTATTATAGCTAATATAGACACTTACGTCATGTGTTGTCTTCATCATAAGACTTATATACGATTTTTTGCGGCTCCAGACAGATTTGTTTTTTGTATTTTTGGTCCAATATGGCTCTTTCAATGTTTTGGGGTGCCGACCCCTGCACTAGTGAATGCAGTGGATTCCTGCAAACCGAGAAACAGTAGATAAACTAAATTACGTACAAAACACATGACTTTACTGTGAAAATCAGGAAAAATTGTACAATGCATTTGTAAATACTGTAATGTCACAAGCATGCAAATCCTACAATACACGGTATTATTGTGTCTAAATTAAAGATTTTGCAGATTGTACATTTTAAATTTACAGCATACCTTAATTGTGTTAAAGCATTAGCTTAGTTAACTTTTGGCGAACAACATGTTTTGTTTTATTTTTGTGGCAAGTTGTTTCAGACAATTAGGGGTTAGATCTATGTGCTTCATTGGAAACTGCATCGAAATGAACCACGCTGCGCGTTTAAGTGTGCTGGAACTGGTTGCAAGCAGCTTTTTAACAGATACGGAGCATTTAAGGCACATTTTTAATACATCATTTTAAGGAATGTGTTTCTGAAGGCCATTTTGTGAGATGTCCAGTGAAAGGTTGTACAAATACTTTCAAGTTAAAATCCTCATGTGCCGCTCACATGTCTCGGAAACACAGGCATTTTGCAACATTCGTATCTTGTTAGCGCTCGTGCCTCACAGCGAGAAGTTCCTGCGTTCCATTCTCCCAATGACTGCGTGGGTTCTCTCAGGGTACTCCGGTTTTCCTCCCACCTCCAAAGACATGCACCTGGGGATAGGCTGATTGGCGACACTAAAATTGGCCCTAATTTGTTTTATGGTGGATTCCTGGCAAACGCAGCTGCCAGTATTTTAACCGTAAATTCTGTAGAATTCCATCCATCCATCCATCCATTTTCTACCGCATGTTCCCTTCGGGGTCGCGGGGGGCGCTGGAGCCTATCTCAGCTACAATCGGGCGGAAGGCGGGGTACACCCTGGACAAGTCGCCATCTCATCACAGGGCCAACACAGATAGACAGACAACATTCACACTCACATTCACACACTAGGGCCAATTTAGAATTGTTTTTTTGTAAACAGGTTAACAACATATAATTTATTTTCATAGTAATTAACTGTAAGCAAAAACAGTTATCTACTGTAAAATTAACGGATTCAACATCAACGTACTATAATGTCCTATACATCATAACTGTATTTTTTACAGTCAATTCCTTGCAACCACAGCTACCGGTATTTTACCGTAAATTGCGCTTCTTCTTTTTTTTGCGGCAAAAAGGTGCTGATCTTTTGAAACGTGCACATTGTGTTATTTCCCCTACATTTTATGGTATGAATGGGTTGACTGATACGTTGTCGATTAGCAGGACGACACATCGAATTTTGGTGTACATCCAACTTCCGTCTGTCTATTGATATTACATCATTGCATCATATGTCCATGAACCAGGATGTGCAAAAACAACCTGACAGATCTCTTTTAAACTTTATAAAGGGATGAAACAAAGAAAGAACCCATGAATTGTTTGTGTTCACATTAACATCAAACGTGACCTAACATTGCAACGTCTTGCATCTTCCTCCATCAACCAGGAAGAAGTGCGATTGGCATTGTTGGTTATTCTTTCGAAACTTTGTAAAAGGATGAAACAGAGAAAGAACCTGTAAAATGTTGGTGACAATTTTATTTTAACATCAAAAATATTATTAGTATTATTAAGTTGGACTGTATTTATTTTAGCTATGCGTGATTTTATGTAAATGTATTTTTTCATTGGTCCTTTTAATGAGTGTTTGTTTTTGAATCAGCCTGATGTAAACCTTGATAATAATCTTTGTGATTAACACATGCTTTAGGTTTAGTCATGATCCGTGGGCCGGATCATGTTTTATTTAGTTATGCTGTTAGTTTTGGACTTCCTTAGTTCCTGGTTTCACTTCCTTGTTTGAGTTTGTTTTGTTTCAATGGTTACCCATTAGTTTCACCTGTTCCACGTGTGGACTCACACACCTGTCACCAATCCTGTCACTGTTATTTAAGCTTACCTTTGTTCATCACTCGTTCTGCCTGCATTGTCTTGATGTCACACCGGTTTATGTCTTGCTCTGACCAACCTACCTTCACGCTGTTGTCCGGAGCCGTCTCTTTGCATTGGAAGAACACCCGCGCAGCGAGCTGCGACCCCCACGTGACAGTTTATCCTGTTAAACTGAAAGTAGATTAGATATCATTATGAATATGATTACAATCAAGACTAAAATGATACATTTTGTGTTAATATTTGAGTGGGTCCTGTGCCCTTCTGTACTGGAAAAGTTGGGCCGTGAGGTCAAAAAGGTTAGGAACCCCTGATGTAGACCACAAGTAAGTGTTTTAAATATAGTAAAAAAAATAATTAATTACCCTTTTAATGTAACATTGCAAAATCTTCCGTCAGCACCTGAACCAGGAAATAGGCTGCTCATAAACAAACAGTTAAACAATTTTTTTTTTCTATCCATCCCATCCATTTTCTACCGCTTATTCCCTTCGGGGTCGCGGGGGGCGCTGGAGCCTATCTCAGCTTATAGGCATTAATGTGTTTCTTTCTCTGCCTGCAGCACGTACAACTATCTGGGATCTCACATGAACAAGCTGTTGTCTGAGTTTGAGAAGGGCAACCTTGCAAACGCTAGAAGCATTCAGGTAGCTTGACACTTGTCCCATTTTCTCCATTTCGACGTTTTTCATCTATTTTTTTTGTGGTATTTTTGTGCAGTTCAAGATGCAAGAACTTATCAGCTACGCTGTAAAACTGGGTGCGCGTTCTCTCAACAAACTGATCATTCCATTCTGAGCCGTTTTGTCCATTTCTGATGTTAACCCCCTCCTTCCCCACACTGGTAGGATTCAACCTGAGCGTGAACAAGCAGTTGATGACGGAGGTGTCGGGCGTGCACCTCGGCCCCCCTCGGCTTCCTCTGACGCCGTGCCCTCAACAAGACGCTCTGTCCATCAAACAGAAGTATCAGAATCTCTTTCCTGTACAGTAATAATAGTGTCCTGCCAGTATTAATGTAAACAAACAAATCCTCTTTGTTACAAGTCAAGAAGGGTATGGACTCGAGTTACACGACTTGAACTCGATCCGCAATTTTGATGACTTAATACTCAACTTGACAATACAGTCAAATAATTGGCGCTTTGACTTGGACTTTGACGTCAATGACTCGGGACTTGATGACTTGAAAATGCAGTATTCCATCACTCTTCCACGGTTCACGCACATGCATCGCACATTTTAAAGAACAATTAGAATTGCGTTTCATGTTAAAATGAAGTACGTTTTTAAGTGTGTGTGTTGTAAGAGTATAGGATGTGTGTATAAGTGTGTGTAGAGGGCTTATAAAGACTTTAAATGCATGTAACAATCAAGCAATAAAATAAATAGCTACAATCTTATGTTGATAACATCCTTAACATTCACCGCATACACTTTATTGAAAAAGGCAAGAAGTTGATGCTAATGCTAGCCTGGGCAATTATTTTGACTCAGGGGGGGCCAAATTTAGAGAAAAAAATGTGTTTGGGGGCCGGTATATTTGATTTTTAGGAACACTAATGCAAAACCTCAGAATAATGTCTGATAGAATGCTAGAAACGTTAAAAGAGGGAATGGAAGTTTACGTTTTTTACTGAACGAGACACCCAGAATGTGCCTGAAAATAAAGAATGTGGGATTTACAGTATTAACTATGACCGATAAAACACTGAATATTGACAACGTATGAACGTCACACCCCCTCTCGATCGACGTATTTTTCAATCAAGCGAAACGCAACAAAAATGCAACAAACAGCGAAATATTAACGCGAAGGGTAAAAAACCCCCACCTACAATCTGAAATATCTGATACATCACTAAGCTTTAGAACTTTGCTGTAAAAATCTCCTTCCGCGTCTGTCCCCGACACCTGCGTTTCAGGCTGGCCGCTCTGGAAACACTCTGTGGAAACGCTCCCCACCCAAAGTGTTTGGTGCCTCGTCTGAGCTGCTGTGACTTAGATGACCATAGTAACTAGTATATCATGCAAAAGCGCAGATTCCAACCATACTTTGTATAGTTCAAGACGTACGGTCATTTGAAAACATCACTGCATATCATAATGGCAGCAGCAGTTTCCATCTTAAAGATCGAACAAAAAATTTGGGGAATGTCCGGCGGGCAAGATTGAAAAGCTCAACGGGCTGCATTCGGCCCCCGGGCCTTAATTTACCCAGGTCTACTGTGGGGTAATACATTATTAACAATAACTGACAATAAACACATCATAAAACAAACATTTTGTACAACTAGAGCCGCAAAGAGCAATGGGAAACCGGAACAGCGCATGTGCTGACGTGTCTGTGGCGGCCATCTTGGTGACAGAGCTGTCATAATTTGTTAATTTCTCACAAGTAACACTAACTACTGCTTCACTGGAATAATCAACATTGAATACGTCAGAAAACCAAACCGTATTGTGCAAAACAAAGAAAAACCTGATGCTGATGTGTCTAGGTGGCGGCCATCTTGGTGAGGGCGGTGTCATAATTTGCTAATTTCTCAAGGGTAACGCTGACTACTGCTTTACTGTGGAGGAGTGAGTAATCAACAATGAATACGTCATAAAACCAAACCGTATTCTGCAAAACAAAGAACGAAGAAAAACCTGACGCTGATGTGTCTAGTTGGCGGCCATCTTGGTGAGGGCGGTGTCATAATTTGCTAATTTTTCAAAGCTAACGCTGACTTACTGCTTTACTGTGGAGTAATAATCGACAATGAATACGTCATAAAACCAAACTGTATTCTGTAAAACAAAGAATGAAAGAAAACCTAACGCTGACGTGTCTATGTGGCGGCCATCTTGGTGAGGGCACTGTTATATCTTGCCATTTCTCAACCAATTTACTTGCTGTTTACTTTACTGTTAACATCAAAACATGAGCTATTAATGCGAAACATTGAATTCAAAAACAAGACCAAAAAATTGTTACTGAAGAAAGCTTATTTTCAGCTCAAAGAGGCGTGTCGGTTCTCGGACGCCGTGTGGCGGAAGTTCTATTAATTAGGGTAAACCATCAGTGAGGAGGACAGTCTTGTGGGTTGTAAATATCACGTCTGTGCCTTTTAAAGTAACTATCAGGTTCAAGAATACACAACCAAGATGTGAGTAAATTAAACTCTGGTTGTAATCTATTTAAAAATAAAACAATCCAGAATGTGAGTGTTGTATGTGTCAATTTAATTACATGAACAGCATTTTATTTAACTGTGCTTGTGACTTAAAAGACTTGAAAATTTCATGCAGCGGACTTCGTAATTGTCTTGATTGGAGACTTGACTTGAGATTTTTAGGTTGAAGACTAAAGACTTTCAAATCACTGACTTTCTTTCACCTCTGCAAATTAAGAACATGTATAGTTTTCCGACCGAATGATAGTTGGCTTGTAATCCAATTAATAAAGTGATTTCTTTACCTCTTTGGTGAATTTTTATATTCTTGTACTTTGTTCTCTAGCCGGTGTTCCAAGTCACCATGACCTGATCATAGTACAACTTGGAACACGACTTATCTGGCTTCCAAAAAGTAAACAAAACCTTTCTCTTTAAATCATCACTTGAGACTTCTGCAAATCTCATGAGAATTCAATTCTCCCTTTAGATGTTTTTTTTGCGGGGTACCAATGGAAAAGTGTGACAACTACAGGACCTTTTTGCTACCCATTGTTCGGTATAAAATTAGCAATGTAATTACATTGAATTAATGAATGAATAAATTAAAACAAATTAAATAGCATTCATATAAGCACATTGATTGTATTACTCAAATGCCAGCGACCCCAAAAGGGAATAAGCGGTAGAAAATGGATGGATGGATATTATGCAGTAGTTGACTTGCATACCATTGTACAATAAAATTAATGGTTTTTACGATATTGACAAACCACATACAGTAGGTCATACCATTTAACTATGTTAAACATCGCCTGTACAGTAAAATGAATGGTTTTTACAATGTTGACAAACCACATACAGTAAGAATTCAGGAAATCATATGGCCCCACGGTGAAGTGACACATTTGGGGTGCACCATTCACTTCAGCCACAAGATAGCAGTAGAGTGACAATCTTAAAATGTGTTTTATGGCAAATCCAACTTTGACCACGGTGTCAGTTAAGTTAAGTTAAAGTACCCATGATTGTCACACACACACACACAAGGTGTGGCGAAATTATTCTCTGCATTTGACCCATCACACTTGATCACCCCCTGGGAGGTGAGGGGAGCAGTGAGCAGCAGCAGCGGTGGTGATTTAACCCCCAATTTCAACCCTTGATGCTGAGTGTCAAGCAGGGAGGCAATGGGTCCCATTTTTATAGTCTTTGGTTTGACTCGCCCGGGGTTTGAACTCACGACCTACCGATCTCAGGGCGGACACTCTAACCACTAGACCACTGAGTTGCGATGTAGAGTGGCGCTTTTCAGCAAACTCCATTTTAAAATGATCATGAATATGAATATCTTCCCTATTGTACGGTACATACCACACTTTCTAAAACTTTGTTCATTTTACAAACGCCAAAACAAAAAACATGTTAGGACTAGGACAAGGAGTTGACCCCCAATGCAGAGACGGTAGGCAGTGTGAAATCAAAAACAGAAAAAATCTTAAACAAAAGGAGATGGGGCAGAATTGCACACCATATAAAGAGGTCGGCATGCACAGAGTGAAGGAAAAGTCCACAAAAAGAAATCCACTGGATAGAAAAAACACACAAGAGCTTAGGCGTAAAATAAGGTGACAAAACGTAGCCGGACTTAGAGATCTAGCGAGGAGAGAATACAGGGAACAATAACCAACAAGGCACAGCTGTCTGTGACAAGGTTAAGTAGTCCTTGGACTGATTAGCGAAGGTCCGCACCTCGCCGAGGAAGAATGAACTGAGAAGAAAAAAAAAAGCACAACAGGGAAAATGCAGGCACAAAATGATAGGGAAGGCAGAGAACAATAAAACACAACAAAACATGTACTCAACAGATTTACCCATCACATGTACAGTATAGTGTAAAAAAAACTTGTTGAATTGTATTATATTGTGTAGTTAAAGACCATTGATTCTGTCATCCATTTTGCATTTTTTAAGCGTATAAATGGTTAAATAAACTAAATATCAATACTATATTAGTCTTGGCCACTAAATGAGACAAAACCAATCAGATTGTGCTGTTTATTTATATAGCCCTAAATCACAAGTGTCTCAAAGGGCTGCACAAGCCACAACGACATCTTCGGTTCAGATACCATATCAGGGCAAGGAAAAACTCAACCCAGTGGGATGACAATGAGAAACCTTGGAGAGGACCGCAGATGTGGGGTTACCCAGTTTCCCCAAGGGCAACAACGTTAATATATGTTTGATGAAACGTAAGTATATGCATGAGTGTATTTATGCATATGTACTTGTATATGTACAGTATGTGTATATTTATGTTTGTACAGTGAATGTATATGTACATGTATGTGTATATGTATGTTTGTACAGTTAATGTATATGTACATGTATGTGTATATGTATGTTTGTACAGTGAATGTATATGTACAGTATGTGTATATTTATGTTTGTACAGTGAATGTACATGTATGTGTATATGTATGTTTGTACAGTGAATGTATATATACATGTATGTGTATATGTATGTTTGTACAGTGAATGTATATCTACAGTATGTGTATATGTATGTTTGTTCAGTGAATGTATATGTACAGTATACAGCCATCTTTTTAATGGAACTGTACATTGTCCTTCAAATAAACAAATACAACCTCAACATCTCGAGGGCTCTCATAATGTTATTCAAAGCGATCTGTTTAAAAAAAAATGTTTTGGCCCAATTCGATCGTTTAGGAATGTTACTCCAAAAGCCTTCTTTCATCTCCATTATTAAAATATGTCTTATTTATCAACAATGACATCTCCTGGTCTGAACTCACATCCGGGCAAGAAAAAACTCCAAAAGGCCGAGCTGAAAAAATGAAGAAACCTTGGGACACGGAGGGGCCACAAATGTGGGGGGCCCTTCCTGGGTGACGGGCTGCAATGGATGACGAGAGGGTACAGTTATTTATTTTTTTAATCTTTATTTGTTCCTGTGGGGAAATTTTGAACAGGCAGAATTATGGGTCGCCACAAG
Organism: Nerophis lumbriciformis; assembly: GCF_033978685.3. Taxonomy (NCBI): domain Eukaryota; kingdom Metazoa; phylum Chordata; class Actinopteri; order Syngnathiformes; family Syngnathidae; genus Nerophis; species Nerophis lumbriciformis. Next base: position 28,277,371 of record NC_084565.2, on the reverse strand, counting down.
AGCAGCACGGTGGGTGAAGTGTTTAGTCCAAGGAAGCTAGATTGGACTCGGACATTGCTGCCTCTCTCCACCCCTAGACTGCTTGCCTCCCTAAGGACTGCCTCTTCGCCTTGCCTTCTTGACTCGACGAAAGATTCATCCAACACACACAGACAACAACCCCTGGTAATGCTTACACAATTAATTCTACACATCGTCCGCACTCATTCACTTGAAGTAGCATACACACTCCACTCACTCATTAAAGGTTTCAATAAACCTTGTAAACTGCAGTTCTGCCTTGGTTGTCGCTTCCTTCCCTTCTCAGTACATAACAGAATGGGCCGCGCTCAGTAGCTCAGTGATTTCCAGTGTGTAACTGTCGTAGGATGCCAGCTGGAGTGATGAATCACACTTTTCCATCTGGCAATCTGATGGACGAGTCTGGGTTTGGAGGTTGCCAGGAGAACGCTACATTTCGGACTGCATTGTGCCAAGCGTGAACTTTGGTGGAGGAGGAATTATGGTGTGGGGTTGTTTTTCAGGAGGTGGGCTTGGCCCCTTAGTTCCAGTGAAAGGAACTTTGAATGCTCCAGGATACTGACGGAGGCAGATATTTACATATTCATATTTAAGTGTTACTTCTTTACTTTCATAGTCATATTACAAATAGCTAATGTTCCATATTGTACTCTTTTCCTTTTCTCTTCATCTCATGAAAGTGTGCTTACATTGTGGGGCCACCTGGAGCTAGGAGGCAGAGAGGAGGAATCCTCCCTGCTTCCCTTCTCAGGCCGACTCTAGATAAGAGACACAATGGGCATGTGTTCGGGCTGGAGGGAGGGAAAACGAGGGTGGGGGCGAGAGACACATTACAGAAGAGAAGTTTTCCGTATTTTAGATTAGACCATTTTAGCTGCGCTACTGAACGCTTCTGTACTGGATTGGTCTCACGTTTATTTTCAAAGCTTTGAAAATAAATCACAAAATACCCATTCTGTCTGGTGGTTAAATTGAACTCAGCTTATGTGTTATCAAAAGAACTTGGGAGTGACCAGCAACTTAAAGTCCCTGGGAGGAACATCTGGTCCAAACGCAACAATACCAAAACATTTTGGACAATTCCATGCTCCCAACCTTGTGGGAATAGTTTGGAGCGGGCCCTCTTCCAAGGTGACTGTGCACAAAGCAAGGTCCATAAAGAGATGAATGACAGAGTCTGGTGTGGATGAACTTGACTGGCCTGCACAGAGTCCTGACCTGAACCCGATAGAACACCTTTGGGATGAATTGGAACGGAAACTGAGAGCCAGGCCTTCTCGACCAACATCAGTTTGTGACCTCACCAATGCGCTTTTGGAAGAATGGTCAAAAATTCCTATAAACGCACTCCGCAACCTTGTGGACGGCCTTCCCAGAAGAGTTGAAGCTGTAATAGCTGCAAAAGGTGGACCGACATCATATTGAACGCTATGGCAGTGTTTTTCAACCTTTTTTGAGCCAAGGCACATGTTTTTCATTGAAAAAAATCCAGGGGGACACTATCCCATCGTCGTTACCATTGTTGTGTGCCAAGCTTGTCACTTATTAGCAATCTAAGCTTAGTAATACACCAAAAGAAAGCTTATTGTCTTTTTCTGCCTTTTATTACCGCTCTTACTTTTTCCAATTCCAGGTGTCCAACACACAACACATGTCATCATATCCTGTGTCATATCCCGCCCTTAAAGGGGAACATTATCACAATTTCAGAAGGATTAAAACCATTAAAAATCAGTTCCCAGTGGCTTATTTTATTTTTCGACGTTTTTTTCAAAATTTTAACCATCACGCAATATCCCTAAAAAAAGCTTCAAAGTGCCTGATTTTAACCATCGTTATATATACCCGTCCATTTTCCTGTGACGTCACACAGTGATGCCAATACAAACAAACATGGCGCATAGAACAGCAAGCTATAGCGACATTAGCTCGGATTCAGACTCGGATTTCAGCGGCTTAAGCGATTCAACAGATTACGCATGTATTGAAACGGATGGTTGTAGTGTGGAGGCAGGTAGCGAAAACGAAATTGAAAAAGAAACTGAAGCTATTGAGCCATATCGGTTTGAACCGTATGCAAGCGAAAACGACGAAAACGACACGACAGCCAGCGACACGGGAGAAAGCGAGGACGAATTCGGCGATCGCCTTCCAACCAACGATTGGTATGTGTTTGTTTGGCATTAAAGGAAACTAACAACTATGAACTAGGTTTACAGTATGTGAAATACATTTGGCAACAACATGCACTTTGAGAGTGCAGACAGCCCAATTTCCATCAATTAATATATTCTGTAGACATACCCTCATGTCAGCAGGCCAGGGAAGCTAGGGTCGATATTCTTCTCTTGATCATCTTCGGTGGCATAAGGGACGGTGTGAGCCAAGACATCCAGGGGGTTTAGCTCGCTCGTCTGCTGGAACAAACTACCGCCATTGCTTGCCGTGCTACCGAGGTCCTTTGTCCCTGAATTGCTCACACACTCCGGCAGATTCAATGGGGGTCTGGCGGCAGATTACTTTGACTTTATCGTTGCATCTGCTTTGAGTGTCGCAGGATATATCCACACATTCTTGCCATCTCTGTCGTAGCATAGCTTTTGTCGGTAAAGTGTGCGGAACAAACGTCCAATTTCTTGCCACTTTCGCATCTTTGGGCCACTGGTGCAACTTGAATCCGTCCCTGTTCGTGTTGTTACACCCTCCGACAACACACCGACGAGGCATCATGTCTCCAAGGTACGGAAAACAGTCGAAAAAACGGAAAATAACAGAGCTGATTTGACTCGGTGTTTGAGAAAATGGCGGATTGCTTCCCGATGTTGTGACGTCATCGCTCCGAGAGCGAATAATAGAAAGGCGTTTAATTCGCCAAAATTCACCCATTTAGAGTTCGGAAATCGGTTAAAAAAATATATGGTCTTTTTTCTGCAACATCAAGGTATATATTGACGCTTACATAGGTCTGGTGATAATGTTCCCCTTTAAGTTCCCCTTACAATGGTTCCAGTATTGTCCTGTGACCCGAGTCACCAATACATGACAGACCCTACCAGCAGAAAATGGTAAAAACGAAACAATATAAAGTCGCTCTCATTCGATATGACTTCAAAATTTAACCGTCATTAATTCTCTTGTCTCAAAGTAGGCTTACAAAGCAATTAGCTACCTGCTGCCACCTACAGGTACGGAAGAGCATTACACGGTTACTCTGCTGATCTCCAGACAGCATAGACACTCTACAACGGCACATTGTTTGCGGCACCCCCCGCGACCCCAAATGGGACAAGCGGTAGGAAATGGATGGATGGATGGGTTTTCAAAAAAAAAAATTCCGACCAAATAGGTGAAATTGCATAATTTCCCACGGCACACCAAACAATATCTCACGGTACACTAGTGTGCCGAGGCCCAGTGGTTGAAAAACACTGCCCTATTGGTTAGGAATAGGATGGCACTTCAAGTTTATATGTCAGTCAAAGCAGGTGGCCTAATACTTTTGGCAATATAGTGTAAGACACTAACTGATGCATAGAAGAGTGGTCCACCCCGGTCCACCCTTGACTTGGGACAGCTAGCGCAACTTCCAGACTTGTACCTCTTCAGAGGGGTACAAAAACAGAAAAGAAGAGAGGTGGGTCAACTGTTTTTAACAGGAGTTTATTTTTAAAAGCTGCAGTATATAGCCTAAATGAGTATTAATCTGTATATAAACGACATTTGTAAAGTTACAAAGGACTTAAAGTTAGTTTTATTTGCAGATGACACAACTGTTTTCTGTTCAGGAGAGAACACACAAAAGATAATACAAATAACAGAAGAAATGAACAAATTAAAAAAAATGCTTTGACAAAAACAGACTATCATTGAATCTCAGTAAAACTAAAATAATACTATTTGGTAACAGTAGAAAAGGGCATCATGCACGAATACAAATAGACGGAGTAGACATTGAAAGGGTAAAAGAAACCAGATTTTTGGGAGTATTAATAGATGATAAAATGAACTGGAAATCTCATATACAAAATATACAACATAAGGTGGCAAAAAACATTTCAATAATGAATAAAGCAAAATACGTCCTGGGCCAAAAATCACTTCATATTCTCCACTGCTTGCTATTGTTACCATATCTGAGTTATTGTGCAGAAATATGGGGAAATAGTTACAAATGTGCGCTACATTCGTTAACCATATTACAAAAAAGATCAATTAGACTGATACATAATGTTGGATATAGAGAACATACAAACCCTTTATTTATTGAGTCAAAAATATTTAAAGTTCAATGATTTGGTAAAATTGCAAACAGCTAAAACTATGTACAAAGCAAACTATAACCTGCTAACCAAGAATGTACAACAATTCTTCTCAACTAAAGAGGAGAAATATAACCTTAGAGGAAAATCTAATTTAAAAACATTTGTATGCACGTACAACACTTAGAACCTTTAGCATATCAGTATGTGGAATTAAATGATGGAATGGACTAAGTAATGAAGTTAAACATTGTACTGATATGATCCAGTTTAAGAGGTTGTTCAAATTAATAGTGCTTACAAAGTACAAAGAAGAAGAATTATGAGAAATACTTTCAACCGTGTTGAAAATAAGATATTCGTCATCTCAGTATGTTAATTATGACTGAATTAATTAATAACACATTACAAAACTGTTGTATATACTAATTCATAGATGTCATTCTATTATAAAAAGGTCAGTAAATAATGTATATATTTGTAAACGCTCTGAAGTGGGAAAGGGGTAGGATTAAATAAGCTTTGCTTTTTCCTACTCCTTTTCGGACATGATGTAAAGTGAATGATATAAAATTGTGTGATGTATTATGCTGTAAGTGTGTTCATGTTTGAAATAAACTAAAGAAAGAAAAAAGAAAGAAAATGTAATGTAAAACAAAAATATGACGCTGTTTTTTCTAAAAAAAAATAATAATAAAAAAAAAAAAGTATATATTTCACAAATTTTTTTTAAAAAAGCGATTAAAACTTCCCCATTCTAAAAATATTTAAATTAAAAAAAATGTGAAAAAATATCCATAATAATTATATCATTCTTTTTTAAACGTTATCCCTCATGTTTTGTTTTCTCTATGTCTTTTACTAGTAGTTTTTATAATATCTCATATTTTTTTGTCTGGCAACTAGTGAAAATTATTGTTAAATCCACAAGTTAAAAAAATGACAGATTATTTTGTTTATCTTTACACATTACTCGCTGTGTAGCGGAAAAGGCGGGACTAGTTTGAGTGGTTGAACACAATAACTATATATATATATATATATATATATATATATATATATATATATATATCCATCCATCCATCCATCTTCTTCCGCTTAGCCGAGGTCGGGTTGCGGGGGCAGCAGCTTAAGCAGGGAAGCCCAGACTTCCCTCTCCCCAGCCACTTCGTCCAGCTCCTCCCGGGGGATCCCGAGGCGTTCCCAGGCCAGCCGGGAGAGATAGTCTTCCCAGCGTGTCCTGGGTCTTCCCCGTAGCCTCCTACCGGTCGGACGTGCCCGAAACACCTTCCTAGAGAGGCGTTCGGGTGGCATCCTGACCAGATGCCCGAACCACCTCATCTGGCTCCTCTCGATGTGGAGGAGCAGCGGCTTTACTTTGAGCTCCCCCCGAATGACAGAGCTTCTCACCCTATCTCTAAGGGAGAGCCCCGCCACTCGGCGGAGGAAACTCATTTCGGCCACTTGTACCCGTGATCTTGTCCTTTCGGTCATGACCCAAAGCTCATGACCATAGGTGAGGATGGGAACGTAGATTGACCGGTAAATCGAGAGCTTTGCCTTCCGGCTCAGCTCCTTCTTCACTACAACGGATCGATACAGCGTCCGCATTACTGAAGACGCCGCATCGATCCGCCTGTCGATCTCACGATCCACTCTTCCCTCACTCGTGAACAAGACTCCGAGGTACTTGAACTCCTCCACTTGGGGCAAGATCTCCTCCCCAACCCGGAGATGGCACTCCACCCTTTTCCGGGCGAGAACCATGGACTCGGACTTGGAGGTGCTGATTCCCATCCCAGTCGCTTCACACTCGGCTGCGAACCGATCCAGTGAGAGCTGAAGATCTTGGCCGGAGGAAGCCATCAGGACCACATCATCTGCAAATAGCAGAGACCTAATCCTGCAGCCACCAAACCAGATACCCTCAACGCCCTGACTGCGCCTAGAAATTCTGTCCATAAAGGTTATGAACAGAATCGGTGACAAAGGGCAGCCTTGGCGGAGTCCAACCCTCACTGGAAACGTGTCCGACTTACTGCCGGCAATGCGGACCAAGCTCTGACACTGATTATACAGGGAGCGAACTGCCACAATAAGACAGTCCGTTACCCCATACTCTCTGAGCACTCCCCACAGGACTTCCCGGGGTACACGGTCGAATGCCTTCTCCAAGTCCACAAAGCACATGTAGACTGGTTGGGCAAACTCCCATGCACCCTCAAGCAGGCCCGGCCCTAACCAATCTGGCGCCCTAGGCAAGATTTTAGGTGGCGCCCCCCCACATCGGCAGTGAAGTGTATATACTCACAAGAAACCGAATAGCTTTGTCTTTGACCTTTTTTTTTTACTTACAACTATACCTAATATATAAAGGGGTGGAAAAGTGACTATTACCTGCAGGGCAAACATTAGCTAACCAGAAGGCAATAACAATGTAAACAAAAACACCTGCTTAAAAGATCTAATACAAATGTCCCTGAGGAATGTAAGGTGAGTACTGTAATTACCTAACGTTACATTATTATTTTCCATAACAATTTAGCCCCCTCCACAATATTAACCCGACGTTAAAACAGAACTAGCTATGTATTGATTAGCAATTGCCGAATCATGTAACATTAGCTTAATGCTAAAAAGCCAGGTTACTATCACATTCTGTAACAGACAAATAATTTCATGTAGGCTAACGTTACCTACCTGCTACCTCTGTCTTTTCTCGTTTCTCCTCTTCTTTTCTCTTTTTTTCTTCCCTGGGCACCTGACAGTTTTGGCCGTTTTGACATCTTGTGTTGATTTTTTGATGTGGTGACGGGGTGTACGCCGCCTTCCGCCCGATTGTAGCTGAGATAGGCTCCAGCGCCCCCCGCGACCCCAAAGGGAATAAGCGGTAGAAAATGGATGGATGGATGGACGTCCAAAAAGAGTCATGATACGGAAAGGGAGGGGCGCACCGTGCGGGGGAGAGGGGGGGGGGGGGGGGGCGTAATGTTGTAACAAATAATATTTCTATTAAATAGGCTTTACTTTGCATTTTAATTAACGTGGGATTATTTTTTGTATTTAGAAATAATAATACCAACTTTTTTTTTTCTTTTTTTTTTCTCCAACATTTGTGGCACTCTGCGTGGCGCCCCCTGATGGACGGCGCCCTTAGCATTTGCCTATACGGCCTATGCCACGGGCCGGCCCTGCCCTCAAGGACCCTGCCGAGAGTATAGAGCTGGTCCACAGTTCCACGACCAGGACGAAAACCACACTGTTCCTCCTGAATCCGAGGTTCGACTATCCTATATATATATATATATATATATATATATATATATATATATATATATATATATATATATATATATATATATATATATATATATGAATGTTAATAAACTTTTATGAACATTTCAAGTAATGTCATGTAAACAAAAAACAAAACAAAAAGGTGGGACTGAGGTCATTTATTAAATGTCATTATATTTTGCTGTTGTTCACGCGCCTAGTAAGATTTGGTATCAAACAAAATATATGTATCAACAGTCATACAAAATACATTGAAAATAAATACAAAGCTATGAAAAACGAGGCGGAACCTTTTTTTGGTTCCGGTTTGCGACGTGACGGAAAGATCAAGCAGGCGGACACAAAAAGCTGACGCTATTCCGGCCAGCTCAGCGTCAGTCTTGCGTGTGTCCAAGCTGTCTTGTCACACGACAATAACCTCCACTTCTTCCTACTAATATAATATCTTAGGCGGGCAGAGATGGTGCTGCTGACCATGATCGCCCGGCTGGCTGACGGCCTGCCGCTGGCCGCCTCGATGCAGGAGGACGAGCAGGTTACACGTCCATCATTTTATTGTCGTATTATTACTCAGCCCTTTCAATATCGACTGTCTATGTACTCATACTTCGTTGACATGCTAATGTATACTAACTATCTAATTTGTTTAATGCAGTACATGAATGATGTGGAAAAACACTATTTAAAAAAAAAAAAAAATCTGTTTCCTATTTATTAATATACTAATAAAAGTGTCTCATTATTAGTGCTTGAATATTATACACAATAGCCTGGTTCCTCTTAGTAATGAATAATAAATAATGCATCAAATAGTACATCATGAATGATGTCTTTATTAACACATTTTAGATTATATAACCACAAAGGTTTATACAATTTGAGGACATTGTGCATTTTTCCATCACAGTGGGATGAGAAATTTTAACATTTATTATTATTATTTATATCAATATTTTAATTATTGAAATTAATTTGTATTGATACGAATCATTGTACAAACCCCGTTTCCATATGAGTTGGGAAATTGTGTTAGATGTAAATATAAACGGAATACAATGATTTGCAAATCATTTTCAACCCATATTGAGTTGAATATGCTACAAAGACAACATATTTGCTGTTCAAACTGATAAACTTTTTTTTTGTGTGCAAATAATCATTAACTTTAGAATTTGATGCCAGCAACACGTGACAAAGAAGTTGGGAAAGCTGGCAATAAATACTGATAAAGTTGAGGAATGCTCATCAAACACTTACTTGGAACATCCCACAGGTGAACAGGCAAATTGGGAACAGGTGGGTGCCATGATTGGGTATAAAAGTAGATTCCATGAAATAATCAGTCATTCACAAACAAGGATGGGGCGAGGGTCACCACTTTGTCAACAAATGCGTGAGCAAATTGTTGAACAGTTTAAGAAAAACCTTTCTCAACCAGCTATTGCAAGGTTTTGGTTTTGTTCTTTGAACAAGGTGATGTTCATGCATGGTTCATTTTGTGCACCAGTAAAAAATCATATGACTTTGTCTTGAATTTGAATTTTTTTTTTTTTTTTTTTTTCACTAAAGAAGGGTTTGGTGAATGCGCATATGAAACTGGTGGGGTTCGGTACCTCCAACAAGGTTAAGAACCACTGGGTTAGAGTGTCCGCCCTGAGATCGGTAGGTTGTGAGTTCAAACCCCGGCCGAGTCATACCAAAGACTATAAAAATGGGACCCATTATCTCCCTGCTTGGCACTCAGCATCAAGGGTTGGAATTGGGGGTTAAATCAGCAAAAATTATTCCCGGGCGCAGCCACCGCTGCTGCCCACTGCTCCCCTCACCTCCCAGGGGGTGATATGGGGTGATGGGTCAAATGCAGAGCATAATTTCGCCACACCCAGTGTGTGTGTGACAATCATTGGTACTTTAACTTTAACTTAATATATTAATTTATCCGCCCTCCTCCAATCACAGTTTAAATTGCTTTTGACTTTGATCATCGTTTTTGGCCTATAGTTGATTTATTTTAATGTAGATTGTTTTAGGTGATACTTTTCAGGCACCTTTTTTCCTATTGACGTTGATCATCTTTAATATTTTCAATATTTGACTGGTCACAGTATTTTTTTTAATTATTTTTTTTACAGTTGCCTATCTTTGGTTTATATTAAAGTAGACTATTTTCAGTGTTTTTTAATATATAATAAGTATTTATCATTTTGATAGGGAAATCATAATACAGGTACTGAGAAAACAGACACTTTTTTTTGTCTCCCCCATAACAAAAAAAAAAGAATATCCATCCATGCATCCATTTTCTACCGCTTGTCCCTAAATTTAAAAAAAATACAAATGTTTTTTTGAAGTAAAATAAGAATTTTACTTTAACATTTTTTTCATTTTAAAAAAATAAAACATTTTAAAAGTAAAATAGGAATTTTACTTTAAAAATGTTTTTGTAATGTTTTTCATTTTTATTCTTATTTTTGTATGGGGGGGAACAAAAAAAAGTGCCTGTTTTCTTAGTACCTGTATTATGATTTCCCTATCAAATGAATAAATAATTATTATAGAAAAACAAACACTGAAAATGGTCTACTTTAATATAAACCAAAGATAGGCGACTGGGAAAAAAAAATACTGTGAAATGTTGAAAATATTAAGAATTATCAACGTTATCTATGTACTGCCTTCCTCTTAGCCACAAGCAGATATAGAATCTCACAAACCGATTAAAAGTAAAAAAAAAAGAAAAAAAAAAGAAGTAAAATCACAAAAATACAGAGAAGTGCCACTGAATAAAAACAACAAAAAAAGGAGTTGAGGTAAGTGGAAAGGTTCATTGTCAACAGTGAGTGTCACATTTACCCTCGCATAGAGTTTATTTTTCTATGCAAACATCATTTGATAAAAACATTTAATGAACATAATTAGTTTTCTTCCTAGTTACCCATAATTAAATTGGTATGAATGTGGCAGATAATAGGCAAATAGTATTTGCAATAAATGCCATGCTTCCATTATAAAGTTAAATATATATATATATATATATATATATATATATATGTATGTATGTTTTATTGTTAGTTATTTTTATTTAATATGTTTGTGACATATAAAATATGTAAATATATAAATGCCAATATTTTCCCATTACAGTTTTAGATAAAATGTTTTTAATGCTAATTGATGAGAAACATGTTTTTTATTTTTTATTTACATGTAATATTTTTGTATGTATTTATTTTAGTATTTGTACCATTTTACTTGTAATATTTTTCAATTGACAATGATATTGATTATTCCTGGTGTTTTTATTTTTCTGCACATGTTTGAAAGGCATAGTTATTTATGTCTTGCGGTGAGATATAAGGTTTTTGTTTTCATTGATAAAGTCAGCATCATTCAGAAAAAATAAGATTGTGTGACATCATTTAAAATATAATCTTTTCTCCTTGTTTTTCTTGCTCTCAAAAAGGGAAGCGAAAAGGTTGGTTGTGTTGATGCTACTGTGTTGCGTTCATAAACATTCCACACCATAGTTTTTCGACAGTACTTTATGCAAACACCACGCTTCACACTGAAGTGTTTTGTGGGTTCAAGCATGTCTACTGTAGGTGCTTCAAGCTGTTTGCCTTATCGTCTTCTTTCCTGCGTGTTTGAAGTTGGGCCGGGATCTGCAGCAGTACCAGAGTCAAGCCAAGCAGCTCTTCAGAAAACTCAACGAGCAGAGTCCCACACGCTGCACTTTGGAGGCGGGCTCCATGTCGTTTCAGTGAGTGCCAAACTTTGTATCTAATTTGCTGTTGGTCTTAGTAAAGTAACTATCCTCCTGTCTTGTCTGCAGCTATGTTATCGAGAAAGGAGTGTGCTACCTCGTCCTGTGCGAAGCGAGCTTTCCCAAAAAGCTCGCCTTTGCTTACTTGGAGGATCTGCAGGCCGAGTTTCATGAGCAGCACGGGAAGAGGGTGCCCACTGTGTCCCGGCCTTACTCCTTTATTGAGTTTGGTAAGCAAGAAGATTTACTTGACTTATGTTTACTGCACTTTATTGGACAGACAACTGCTCGAGAACACCATCAACAACATTAACGAGACACATCGCCGCTTTATTAAATGTTTTTACAAGCTGAAGAATGCAGATAGCAGCACTTGCTTATTTGACCACGTGCTGGTTTGTATAGCTTATATTATTTTTGTGTTATTTAAATTAAAAAAATAATACAATAAATCTGTAAATTCTGCTAAAATATTTTTATTTTAAATGTCTTTTTACAAATGATAGCCAGCAGATATATTTTGATATGACCTCCTTTTGATATAATTTAAATGATTATGGCTTACAGCTTATGAAAAACAAATTGAAAATCTTAGAAAATTTGGAGGTTTAAAAAAAGAACTCAGCCATTATCATCCTAATTTGTTTTCACTTTGCATGTAATGAGTTATTCACATATTAGTTTCACATTTGAAGTTGAATTGCTGACATAGATGGATTTGTTCAAAATATTCAAATTTTTGGAGTTTCACCTGTATTGTAGGTGACATTTTTATATTCTAGCAATTAATAACATATATAAAATAGATTTGCGAATTATTCCCATCTGCTTTGTATTTTTTTTTTAATTTAAAATGATTTACTTAATAATAACTTGGAAGAACAACAAATAGAAGATTAAATGTTTTATATAGGGGAAGCCATCAGGTGGCAGCACTCGCTCATTTTACCATGTAGCATAAGGTGACCTTTGTATATTATATATATATATATATATATATATATATATATATCTAATTTTTTTTTTTTATTGTAATAAAACATTGTTTAAAATAAATCTGTAAATTATTCAAATACTTTCTATTTTTTTAATTATTTATCAGGTGGCAGCACTCGCTCATTTTACCATGTAGCATAAGGTGACCTTTGTATATATATATATATATATATATATATATATATATATAATTTTTTTATTTTTATTATATATATATATATATATATATATATATATATATATATATATAATTTTTTTTTTTTATTGTAATAAAACATTGTTTAAAATAAATCTGTAAATTATTCAAATACTTTCTATTTTTTTTAATTATTTAAAATGATTAATTAAACAATAAATTGACAAATATGCCTTGCAAGGGGTAACAACTAAGCATATAGCAGCACTTGTTCATTTGACCTGTTTTTGTGTTATAAGATTTTTTTTTCATCATTGTAATAAAAAAATAATAAAATAAACATAAAATTCTAATAATATATTTCAATTTTTTACACAATTTAATATTGTTAAATAACAGAGGTGTGGACTCGAGTCACATGACTTGGACTCGAGTCAGACTCGAGTCATGAATTTGATGACTTTAGACTCGACTTGACAAAATGTAAAGAGACTTGCAACTCGACTTAGACTTTAACATCAATGACTTGTGACTTCACTTGGACTTGAGCCTTTTGACTTGACATGACTTGCCACTTTCCCCAAAATCCAAAGCTTAAAAAGTTATTTGGGAGCGCTCCGTATTTTTAATTTTCTTCGTCTGTCTATCAGCGTGTTATTCCTGTCAGCTGGTGTGCTGTCAGTACAACAGCCAATCAAATTAGATTTACGTTGTTTTCATCACACAGCATTCATCCAATCAAATTGCAGGACAACCAATGAACAAGAGTTGTCCAACAACGTGCCAGTGATAAACAATTATGTTAAAGTTGGTTTCGTTCGGGTATAAAAACTACGACTTGGTCAACAAAAAACGAATTGCCGTATGCAAATCACGCAGTTCGAATATTACAGACGGAGACGCAACAACTTCCAACTTCGTTCGACATTTGAAGTTGCACAAAGAAGGGTAAGTTTTGAATGTAAGATAACGTTTATTGGCTAAGTAACGTGACTTTTATTTGCTGTGTAGTTAAATCAGTGAGGCTGCAAACTCACTGCTAACGTTATAACCATAGACATCTTATAAGTAGACGCAGCATAGAGCGCTACTGCCTACTGGCGCAGACGAGGCGCGTGGCCGCCATCTTGGAGTGGTGATCCGCTCCACTCAGTGCAATTCATTTGGCAGGAGCAATGAACTGTCAGCGCATTTAATTCATATTACCTCACTGAATACCACTGATTTTCACCCCCTTTTTTGTCATACGTGTAGCTATGATAACAGACACATGTTTTGGCGTGTTTTATTATTCATAGTTTGCTTAACAGTAATATAATATTCTTATACGCTTAAGTGACCAGACGTCCGAGATCAAAACTGGGAATATAATCCCAGAGAAGGGGGAAAAAAACGGTAAACTATTTTTAAGTTGAAGAAACAATATGATTAGGTTATATATACATATGCGTGTATCCTACATAAACAATGTATGAATACATTAGATATCTATATATCTTAGGGACCTATAGACTGTATCTCTGTTGCTGCAGCAGCAGAGAGTTTATTCTGTCTTGACACTTTGTATTGATATTTTCTATTACATTCTTCCCTTAAATGATAATGTTTGCAGTGATTGTTTTATATGTATTATTTTATGTAAGTCGCTTTGGATAAAAGCGTCTGCCAAATACTTAAACATATATAAACACCTGAAAGTCTTCATATCAGCTAAAACCACCAATCTGTTTCACTGGATTCAGAATAAAACCAAATTCTGTTTAACCGAACAATGTTAGTATTTGAATATTGTTACTTGAAGACTGATTCCTGGTTACAATTATACTGTTAAAGTATTGTCTTATACTTTGCCTAAAATGAGAATGCATCATAATCAGTAGTGGCTGGTGAATTTTGTTTTAGGTGGGGCTGAAAGTTTGTAAACCAAACCCCTGTAGGGGCGTCATCCTCCCCCAGAAGATTTCTTTGTGATTTTCACATACAAATATTGAAGATCTTTGATCCTTCTCAACTCTGTGGTAATATTATTTTCATAAAATACAACCAATAGTACGTTAATGTTAAATCTCACTTGTGAAAAGTAATCCCCCGATTCCTATTTTCAACAGTCCGCTCATTTGAGCAGGAAAACGCTGAACACCAGCCCGGCATCTTTGTTTTCTACCTTTCAACTGTCAGTTTAGGCTGCTCGCCGGCTCCTCATCAGCACTTCAAGATGGCGGCCAAATTGCTCACGTCACAGCAACCAATGCTGCGTCTACTTATAAGATGTCTATGGTTATAACGTCATTGCAAACATGGCAATCTGTTGCGTCCACTGCAGTTTGCTACCTTATTCATACTTTTTGTCAAGTGATTTTTTTTTAAGCAGGGTTTCATGAGGTACCTATACATAACGTTACGTTAGTCAATGTATCACACACAGTAACGTAACGTTAGTCAATGTATCACACACAGTAACATTACGTTAGTCAATGTATCACACACAGTAACATTACGTTAGTCAATGTATCACACACAGTAACATTACGTTAGTCAATGTATCACACACAGTAACATTACGTTAGTCATTGTATCACACACAGTAACATTACGTTAGTCAATGTATCGCACACAGTAACATTACGTTAGTCAATGTATCACACACAGTAACGTAACGTTAGTCAATGTATCACACACAGTAACGTAACGTTAGACGGCAGTCAGCAGCACCGCGTGTTTTAGCCACCTACAAAAAGACAAACATAGTCAAATAAAGGTCAGTTAAAATGTATACTATATTAAGAATATGTGTACATATTGCATAGGGTCCTGACATCTAAAAAGTACAACTCTGTTCATTGTTATGTTCATATATTTGTTATGTTTTTCATGTGTACACACACATAAACACACATACAGTATGAGATGAGATCAATGAGATAAGGTAAGAACAGGATAGAAACTGCTGTGGAACTAGTTACAATGCAATATGCCATGGAAATACAATGTTAACACTTTTGTGCAAATAAGTACAGTTGCACTTGTTTTTTTTCAAATGTGTTTATTCTGTAAAGGAATGAGTTACATGTTTAAAATGACTGGTTAATAGTGCTATTTTGAAGTGCAATGTCAGCACTATCTTTTTCCCTGCAATTTCAAATGCACTTGTTTTAATAAATAAATACAGCGTTTTAAAAGCATACACAATCTGTGTAAATATATTAGTCTGTGGTTAAATGACTTGAAAGGACTCGAAACTCAAAATGCAGGACTTGGGACTTGACTTGAGACTTTCCAGTCTTGACTTTGGACTTGACTCGGACTTGCCCTGTCTTGACTCGGGACTTGACTCGAGACTTGAGGGTAAAGACTTGAGACTTACTTGTGACTTGCAAAGCAATGACTTGGTCCCACCTCTGTTAAATAATAACTTAACAAATGACTAATACAAAACGATATGTCCTTTATAAGGTGTAGCCAGCAGATGGCAGCACTCGCTCAATTTAACATGTAGCACTATGTACCATTTATATATTTTAAGTTTTATATTTTTGTTGAAAAATAATATAAACAAACAGTTTCAAATTCTGCTGATATTTTTCCATTTTTTTAATTATTAAAGTTATTTGTTAAATAACTTCAAATGTGGGCTACAATCTTTACAAGCAGTAGGCAGCAGATGGCTTTGCTTGCTCATTTTACAGTATAGCATTGGGTGCGATTTTATATAGCGTCTCATTTTATTTTTTGTGTTAAAACATTATTTAAAAAAAAAAAAATCCCAATAATCAGTAAATTCTGCCAATATATTTCTATGTTTTATTATTTGAAAATGAGTGAAATAGAACATTCATAGACATTATTTAAAAGTGTAAAAAAATAATAACTTCAAAGCCTATATACAAAAAGAATCAACAACAATAAAAGTAATCAAATTACAAGCATTTAAAATGAAACAAGTAAATAATAAACAAGCAAATAATAATAATAGAATAACAAAATACACCAATAAAATAAAACAATACAAACAAATCAATATAATAGAATAAAACAAAAGGAACAGAGGACCATCAGACTCATGCCGATTTAAAAGCCAGAGAATAAAAGTCGGTTTTAAGACGAGACTTAAAACATTCAACAGTGGGGGCCATTCTGGCATGAGGGGGAAGAACATTCCGAAGTTTGAGGCCAAAAACAGAGAAGGCCCTAGTTTTAAGCCTTGTTTTAGGCCCCACAAGTTGGAACTGGCCCAAAGACAATGTGTCACAATCGACCTGAATATAAAACAATATTTTCCCTTTTAAAAAATCTCGGGTTGGCTTATATTCTGATAGATAGATTTATACATGCATCCATGCAGGTGCAAGTCAGAGCTTTTCTTCCTGTCACTCACACACATACCAGTCAATATGATGTTTTCCATTGCAGTTTTGTCCTATCGGTAATTTTAGAACGTTTTCCAAGCGGGTCTTGAGAAAGAGGGCTGGTCTTATATCGAGGGACGTCTTCTATACGGTAATCCCTGCACTCCTCTCCCCTGACCAGACACGTACATCCAAAAAACCAAGAAGGCCTACATAGACAGCCGAGCCAGAAGGAACCTGGGCAGCATCAACACGGAGCTGCAGGACGTGCAGAGGATCATGGTGGCCAACATCGAAGAGGTGCTGCAGAGGGGAGAGGCGCTCTCTGGTAAGTCTTACAGCAAAGTGCATACACCTGCGTGTTTATGTCCCGCCTTCCTCTTCATACTTTTGATCAGTTCCCCATTATGGGATGAATAAAAGTATGTCTCTAAAAGTCTATCCATCCATCTATCCATTTTCTACCGCTTGTAAGTAAGTACATTTTATTTATAAAGCGCTTTTCACAGATAAAATCACAAAGCATAGGTTCATTAAAACAACAATTCAACTAAAACAACAAAAGTGGATTAAAAATTATAGTTCTACGGTGCATTAACTAAAAGCTTTACTTCAAATGTTTATGTCACTCATTTTACACCACACTTTGTTATGGATGGTTATGGTTTGAGTTTATTTCGAACATGCATACAATTACAACATGATACTTAGATTAGGGATTAGGCTCTGCCTTCCTGCATGGCCTTGACTGCCATTGGCCGACTTTTCAGTCTTCTCATGCAGTCATTGGCCAGTCTGTTCGCCAATTTTGGCTATTTATGTCGATTTTGGGGATTTTATTGTGGCAGAATGAGTGCACTACTTGTTCTGCGTAAGTCCCGCCTTCCTGCACGATCTTGACTGTCATTGGCCGACTTTTCAATCACTCTCCATGCAGTCATTGGTCAGTCTAAACCAGGGGTGTCAAACTAATTTTAGATTGGGGGCCACATGGATAAAAATCTACTCCCAAGTAGGCCAGACTGGTGAAATCACAGCACGCTAACTTAAAAATGTTTAAAAATAGAACAAGCACATTCTGAAAATGTACAAATCATAATGTTGTTGGTTTTTTTTACACTTACATGTTGCGGTTAATAGTATTCTATCTTTATTTGTTGTTTTTTATACTTAAATAAATTTGTAAATAATTATAAGTCAATTATGTGATAATGTTCATCAGTCAACTTATTGGTGTTAATTTTCAATCTATCAAGATAAAAAAAATAATATCAAAATCAAATTACAGGATGTTATTTATGTAGTTTGTTCATTTTCCTCGACTGGTGCACTAAAATTATGTGTATTATTTTTTTTACATATGTAGCATCATCTACAAAGATACAAAGAATTGGTATTGCGACCTCTAGTGGACACATTTAGAACAGCAGTTTCTTTCATTCAAAAATGTTTGCTAATTTTTATATTTATCAAACTCATCCCGCAGGCCGGATAAAACCTGTTCCGGGCCGTACGTTTGAGACCCCTGGTCTAAACATTATATATTTTGGGACCAATAAAAAGTGTAAAATGTTAGATTTTTTTTTACTGTACAATATTTTGGTTTAAATGCTCTAATTCATAAATCCATCCATCCATCCATTTTCTACCGCTTGTCCCTTTTTGGGGTCGCGGGGGGTCGCTGGAGCCTATCTCAGCTGCATTCAGGTGGAAGGCGGGTTATACCCTGGACAAGTCTCCACCTCATCACAGCAATTTATAAATGTAATCCATCATTATTATTAATATTATTAATGTATGCCTCCATTCAATTAACCTGCATGGTCTCCATTAAAATATTCACTCCAGTCTCTAATTAAGTAAAAGATGGAAAGAGAAAAAAAAGGTCTTAAGATGTCACAACTGTGGCTGTAGGCAACCTCCTGATGTAGTTTGAAGTATCATTACGGGTCATCGTTTAGGAGTTGTATCTCCCGCTGTTACAACATTGGTTCTGTAGCTGCTGTGTTGTGGCATGCACTCGGTGGTAAGTGACCATGTGGTCAAAGAGTGTTTTTTGTCATGAAGTCTAAAAAATATTATGAAGGACGCCGATTAGCTGACATTCGTGAAAAAGTACGTGGTCACCATTTCTGAATCATGTTTTTCTATGCAGATCACAAACGCCGATACCCTTTGGTTGGCACTGTATTTATTTGTATTCCCCTAGCAGCTAATCAAGCATCTCCATACACATCTAATAATAATCACCTCTATTATGGCAAATAAACCGCAATTCTTAGTATCATTATCAAGTACATTATCACTGAAGGACGAGGCTAAAAATGCAGATAGCAAGCATGCTAATAGCTAAGCTAACCGCTGAGCTAGCTTGAAACAAGTAAACTTATTTTACGTTTTGGCATTTTCCTGCTTCAGCACTGGATTCCAAGGCCAGCAACCTGTCCACCCTGTCCAAGAAGTACCGCAGCGACGCCAAGTACCTGAACACCCGCTCCACCTACGCCAAGCTGGCCGCCGGCGGCGTCTTTTTCATCATGCTCATCGTCTACGTGCGCTTCTGGTGGCTCTGAGCGCTTCAAGGAGGGAAACGTACGCGAGCGATTCGGCATCTCCACAAAAAAACCCAAAAAAACCCTTTCACTAAAAGCGGCATCCTTAATATGACCTTTCAAACAATATCACCTCCCGTTTAGTTGCGCGCGCTCTGATAGCGTATTGCATCACACTTTCATGATGAGTGGAAAGTGGGTGTTGTTGAGGGTGATGGCCTGCAAAAGTGGAGGGAAAATGAAGGGACTTTTGTTGTAAATTTCCACACCTTTCCAAGCTGCTCAGTAACCACCTTACATACTGTATCGTGTCTAGTAGAAAATCCTGAGTGGGTATTGCTAATCCTATTCACTATTTGACTGACATACCGATAATCGGATCATAACATCGTTTAAATATGTTTTTTTAATTTCTATTTTAATTGCAGATTATTATTTTCCCACCATAGTGACATTTCTAGCTTGACCAGCAACCTTGAAAAAAACCGTGAAAAAAGAAAGATGATAATATATGCTCTCCCTTTTTATCTTGTACAAAGTTTATTCATGTAAATGCAAAAGTGGCTTCAGGCTGAGCAGCAAACACAAACCAGCTCTTTTTTTCTGTTTGTCTGCTCGCGATGATGAATAAAATGGTTTGCACAGCACGCGCCTCCGTTCTCTAAGGCCTCGAGTCGAGCCTTTATCAACAAGTTGCTATGTAACTACATAGTGGGCTTGTTAAATAATACAACAAAAACGTTATTTTATTTTTTCAACAAGCTTTCAGGGATACATTTGAATACTACAATTATGTTTAAAATAAAAAATGTAGGGGTTCTCAAACTTTTTTTTTTTACCTTAGGGAACTCTGAGGCTCTCCAAAGACCACCAATATGACCGACATTATGATACAGTAGCGTAGTAGGCCTAAGTATGAATCAAAAACAAGGCAGAAGTTTTTAATACTTTGGCCACTGTAATATCACACCCAGTTTGAACAGTAACACTGTGTTTGAATATTTCAAAATAAAACACTAATCATTAAAGTTATTCTTTGGCGTACCACTAGATAGAGCCCACGTACCACACTTTGAGAAACGGGTGAAAAGGATACAATGCTACTGTACTATGCTACTGTATAATCATGGCAACAAACTAATAAAATGTTGTAACGGTGATAAATCCTTATAAACATGTCAAATAGTACATGCATAATTAATTATGAATACAATATTTAGGAATATTACTATTTTTGTGAATGTAAATATGAATTATATTTGAAAGTGTTAAAAAATTTAATATCCTTTTCAAATGATTTTGCAGTTATTACATTTAGACTGTATATATATATTTGCAAAACATTAGTTCTTAATAAAACAATTGTATATTATTACACAAATAATTGTAATATTAAATGTTTTTATTATTTTGTTTTAAAAATATATATTCTTTTTAATAATGTTGCTCGATTTTAACATTTAAGCTTCATATATTTATAAAATTGATTAATAAAAACAATTGTATATTATTTACAAGTATTGTAAATAATAAAGAATTGTATTCCTTAGTTATACAAATATATATAATACGTTTATTTCTGTACAAAATATTAAAACATAATTATATATTATTACTTATACCTAATTTTAATAAGAATTGTGTTCTTTAATTATAAAAATGAATAATACATTTTTCACAATGTTGCTTGATTAATATTTTCTACCTTTATATGTGAATAAAATATTAATAAAACCTAATAGTATATTATTTATAAATAAAGAATTGTATTCCTTAGTTATACAAATAAATATAGTACAATATTTTTGTAATTATATATTATTACTTTTAGCAATTTTTAATAAGAATTGTTTAATTATAAAAATTAATAGTACCTTTTTCACAATGTTGCTTAATTATTATTTTCTACCTTCATACATTAATACATTATTAATAAAACCTAATTGTATATTGTTATTTTTAAATATTTTTAATACAAATGAATTGTATTTTGTTGTCATAAAAATGTATAATACCTTTAACAGTATTGCTCAACCATTACATTTAAGCTACATACAGTATATATATAAAATATTGATTATTATGGACTCGGACTTGGAGGTGCTGATTCTCATCCCAATCGCTTCACACTCGGCTGCGAACCGATCCGGTGAGAGATGAAGATCCTGGCCAGATGAAGCCATCAGGACCACGTGATCTGCAAAAAGCAGAGACCTAATCCTGCAGCCACCAAACCAGATCCCCTCAACGCCTTGACTGTGCCTCGAAATTCTGTCCATAAAAGTTATGAACAGAATCGGTGACAAAGGGCAACCTTGGCAGAGTCCAACCCTCACTGGAAACGTGTCCGATTTACTGCCGGCAATGCGGACTAAGATCTGACACTGATTATACAGGGAGCGGACCGCCACAATCAGACAGTCCGATACCCCATACTCTCTGAGCACTCCCCACAGGACTTCCCGGGGTACACGGTCGAATGCCTTCTCCAAGTCCACAAAGCACATGTAGACTGGTTGGGCAAACTCCCATGCACCCTCAAGGACCCTGCCGAGAGTATAGAGCTGGTTCACAGTTCCACGACCAGGACGAAAACCACACTGTTCCTCCTGAATCCAAGGTTCGACTATCCGGCGTAGCCTCCTCTCCAGTACACCCGAATAGACCTTACCAGGAAGGCTGAGGATTGTTTATACTGTTTAAATTATTGTTTACTTATAAAAAATATAATAATAATACGATCTCTAATAGTTAAAATTGATACCTATTATACAGGTAAAAGCCAGTAAATTAGAATATTTTGAAAAACTTGATTTATTTCAGTAATTGCATTCAAAAGGTGTAACTTGTACATTATATTTATTCATTGCACACAGACTGATGCATTCAAATGTTTATTTCATTTAATTTTGATGATTTGAAGTGGCAACAAATGAAAATCCAAAATTCCGTGTGTCACAAAATTAGAATATTACTTAAGGCTAATACAAAAAAGGGATTTTTAGAAATGTTGGCCAACTGAAAAGTATGAAAATGAAAAATATGAGCATGTACAATACTCAATACTTGGTTGGAGCTCCTTTTGCCTCAATTACTGCGTTAATGCGGCGTGGCATGGAGTCGATGAGTTTCTGGCACTGCTCAGGTGTTATGAGAGCCCAGGTTTCTCTGATAGTGGCCTTCAACTCTTCTGCGTTTTTGGGTCTGGCATTCTGCATCTTCCTTTTCACAATACCCCACAGATTTTCTATGGGGCTAAGGTCAGGGGAGTTGGCGGGCCAATTTAGAACAGAAATACCATGGTCCGTAAACCAGGCACGGGTAGATTTTGCGCTGTGTGCAGGCGCCAAGTCCTGTTGGAACTTGAAATCTCCATCTCCATAGAGCAGGTCAGCAGCAGGAAGCATGAAGTGCTCTAAAACTTGCTGGTAGACGGCTGCGTTGACCCTGGATCTCAGGAAACAGAGTGGACCGACACCAGCAGATGACATGGCACCCCAAACCATCACCCAACCATGCAAATTTTGCATTTCCTTTGGAAATCGAGGTCCCAAAGTCTGGAGGAAGACAGGAGAGGCACAGGATCCACGTTGCCTGAAGTCTAGTGTAAAGTTTCCACCATCAGTGATGGTTTGGGGTGCCATGTCATCTGCTGGTGTCGGTCCACTCTGTTTCCTGAGATCCAGGGTCAACGCAGCCGTCTACCAGCAAGTTTTAGAGCACTTCATGCTTCCTGCTGCTGACCTGCTCTATGGAGATGGAGATTTCAAGTTCCAACAGGACTTGGCGCCTGCACACAGCGCAAAATCTACCCGTGCCTGGTTTACGGACCATGGTATTTCTGTTCTAAATTGGCCCGCCAACTCCCCTGAACTTAGCCCCATAGAAAATCTGTGGGGTATTGTGAAAAGGAAGATGCAGAATGCCAGACCCAAAAACGCAGAAGAGTTGAAGGCCACTATCAGAGCAACCTGGGCTCTCATAACACCTGAGCAGTGCCAGAAACTCATCGACTCCATGCCACGCCGCATTAACGCAGTAATTGAGGCAAAAGGAGCTCCAACCAAGTATTGAGTATTGTACATGCTCATATTTTTCATTTTAATACTTTTCTGTTGGCCAACATTTCTAAAAATCCCTTTTTTGTATTAGCCTTAAGTAATATTCTAATTTTGTGACACACGGAATTTTGGATTTTCATTTGTTGCCACTTCAAATCATCAAAATTAAATGAAATAAACATTTGAATGCATCAGTCTGTGTGCAATGAATAAATATAATGTACAAGTTACACCTTTTGAATGCAATTACTGAAATAAATCAAGTTTTTCAAAATATTCTAATTTACTGGCTTTTACCTGTATATACACACACACACTTTTAACACATTTTAGCTTTGCAAGGTTGAAAATTAAGTCAATATTTCCCCAAGTTGCATACATTTAGGTAATGAAATATTGTACAGTACTGAGATAAAGTAACAGTTTATAGCACGTAACGTAACACAAATGCTTTGATGTAATATTAGTACTATGGCGGTCGAGAGAGCATCTGTTCAATACCACTTTTGCACAGCAGGAGGCGCCATTCGACTACGGCGTCGCTGAGAAAAGGGTTCTCTCTATATCATCATTTAACCTTAAGTTACATTTTAAAAAAACAACTCTTGTCAGCAGTTTCCGGTGGGAGAACAAAGATGCTGAACAGAAGGTTAAAAAACAAGAACCAACATGATGAAGTAGAACATGTAATATGGGGGGGAGAGGGGGGGTAAAAGTGTGCCAAAAAAACCAACCACAGGGCGCAGACTCAACTTTTCACCTCTGCAGAGAGAGGAAGTTGGTTTTGATGATATGTCTCACTTTATCTGCCTTTTGCTATCTTGTGTTTCATTGCAGTGGTTTTGATGATCAGAAGCGTGCAAACTTTCCTTTCAATCAACCTGCCAACGCTTATGTCATCCTTTTAGCGTTACTGTCTGCGCCCCACAAGTCCAACATAAAGGGTTTCTGTAAAGCACGGGTGTCAAACTCACATATCTGGCCCACCACATAAATTAACCCCTTTTTAAAATGATTTTTTTAATAGCTGAACTTTAATATCTGCTTGTCACCTTGACTTTTGATTGCAGATCAATGTTTCCATGACGAATGATGTAGTATGAAAGGAGTCGCGCAGTATAACTTGGCCATCACACATTTGGATGGTTTTCGTAGTTACAAGTGGCCCCTTGAGGGCAACCGGAACTTGCGATGTGAGACCTCAGATCAGTGTTTTAGTTAGATTTCATTTCTTTTAATTTCATTTCGCAGTTACATCTGCCCTTAACATGCCACTTGTAACTGGAATAAGTACATAAATGAATGCCAGACTTATGATCAGGAATTTAATTTTTAAATTTATTTTATATATTTTTATTTAATATTTCATTTCATTTAATATTTTATTTTATTTTATGTATATTGATTTGATTTATTTTATTGTATTTTTTTTCTTCCCAGTTACAAGTGGACCATTGAAAGCAGCTATAACTGCAATGTGAGACTTCAGATCAGTTATTTTATTTTATTGTTTTAGCTATATTGCACTTACAAGTGGCCTGTTGAGGGCAGCCACAACTGTCATGTGCAATGTGAGACCTCAGATCAGTGTTTTAGTTAGTTTCAATTAATTTTCATTTCATTTCGCAGTTACATCTGCCCTTAATAACATCTGCGACTTGCAACTGCGGAATAAATAAATAAATGAATGCGAGACTTGGGATCAGGGATTTCATTTAATTTAATTAATTTTGTTTAATTTGATTTCATATTTAATTTCATTTAATATTTTAATTTTTTTAATGTACATTGTTTTGATTTGATTTATTTTAATTAAATTTTTTATGTTTTCACACTTACAAGTGGACCATTGAGAGCAGCTATAATTGCAATGTGAGACTCCAAATTAGTTATTTTATTTTATTTTTAGTTAGTTTAATTTATTTTAATTTAGTTTAATTTCAGATTTCATTTAATTTCGTTTAATATTTAATCTTATTTATCTTTTATTGATTTGATTTGATTTATTCTAATTCAATTTTTTATTCAGTTACATCAGCCCTTAACATCTGCGACTTGCAACTGCGGAATAAATAAATAAATCAATCAATGCAAGACTTGGGATCAGGGATTTAATTTAACTTGATTTAATATAATATTTAGTTTAATTTCATTTAATATTTTTATTTTATTTTATGCATATTGTTTTGATTTGATTTATTCCATTTTTATTTTTTATTTATTCACACTTACAAGTGGACCATTGAGAGCAGCTATAACTGCAATGTGAGACTTCAGATCAGTTATTTTATTTTATTGTTTTAGTTATATTGAAATTACAAGTGGCCTGTTGAAGGCAGCCATAACCCCCCCACTGAAGGGTACCTGCGATGGCAAGGACTTAAAGTAGCGACGTAGCAAACTGTTGTAACCTGGCGTGGTCGGTTAAATTTCACTTTCAGTGACAAAGTCATGTTACCAAACACCTCATTAGCATGTAGCCTTGTCAGAATAATTGTATCTAAGTTATCACAAAACTTTGTGTTACATTGAGTTCAGCTCGCCCTGCGAGAGGACAAAAGCTGTTTTTGATCATACCAAGCAAAAGGCTTGCAAAACTCCACTGTGTAGGATGGGCAGCGACATGAGGGTGTCGGTATCTTTGATGTATTGTAATCCACAGGAAAATTTTGTCTTGACCCGAGATCTACAAAGCGTAGAGGAAGCAGGGCCTGACTCCCCTCCAGGCAACTTTTCTTTGAACTGTTTTGTAACCAAAGACGATGGCTGTTTATGACCCCCCCTCCCTTAGAAACAGCTGGGAATCAGGGAAAGTCCAAATCAAAGAGGAGGCGTACAATCTTTCGTCAGAGCGTGGGACGACACTGTGCAAGGGTTCAGTGTCTACGCGTTTCTCCTCAATTGAGCTAAATTGAATTCTGTCTCTGTTTAATTCCTTGCTTCTTGTCTTGTTTAATAGATGTCATCAGTGTTTGAACCTGACAAGGCTAGCTTGTCTAACATTAAAGGCACGCTTGGAAGAGTTTGGTGTGGAAGAAGTGACATATGACAGAGATGACACGCCATGACTGCAATTGAGTATGCACTTTTTTTTCTTTAAAACAACTTCAAATGTGTTTGTGGTGCCAACAAGACGAGCGAGGAAGTGGCGGTCTGCAGCATATAGGTGTGTATATATACGTACAGAATACATTTATATATACTGTATATGAGTGTACGTACGTGTGTGTGTGTGTGTGTGTGTGTGTGTGTGTGGGTGTGTGTGTGTGTGTGAAGGTTTAAATGTCACAGTGATTGCAGCCCCTCTCTTACGCTTTCCTTCCTCTCTGCAGGTTGCCATGGCAGCGGCCAGTGTGTGACAGTCATGTGAAAACGAAGCTGATTGGATTAAAATACTTGAAGTGATCAGGGGGTCAGCGACACAGCGCATGTACTAAACACACTCTCACACACACACACACACACACACACACACACACACACACACACACACACACACACACACACACACACACACACACGAACACGAACGAAGCCAGGCAGCGCTTCCTTTTTTAATTTTTCACTTCTCAAGAAGCGAAAAAAAAAAAAAGTCCCTTCTAATACTATGTAAGATAAATTTCCTGTCCACCCGCCCACAGACCCACAGACCCACAGACAGAGTGACAGACAGACGGGTCTTTTGCAACCTTTAAAACACATCAAAGTGGAACATGCAGACGAGTGGACATTTTTTTTCACCTGTCGAAAATCTTCACTCTCATGCTCTTTGTGGGACTTGATCATTTTAAAGTAAAGTGTCGTTAAAGTTTAGTTTGGCAAGTAAAAATAAGTCTTGCTTAACGTTACTTACTCATATTAATCCTGAACATTTTTTTTACAATCAGCATTTTTGCATATAACCTTAATTATTTTTTTATTATCAACTATAAAAGGGTGGAATCAAACTGGTGACATGACGTGACATGGTGTTACGTTACATAGTGTTACGTTGCATAGTGTTGCATAGGGACGGCGTGGCGCAGTGGAAGAGTGGCCGTGCGCAACCCGAGGGTCCCTGGTTCAATCCCCACCTAGTACCAACCTCGTCATGTCCGTTGTGTCCTGAGCAAGACACTTCACCCTTGCTCCTGATGGGTGCTGGTTAGCGCCTTGCATGGCAGCTCCCTCTATCAGTGTGTGAATGTGTGTGTGAATGGGTAAATGTGGAAGTAGTGTCAAAGCGCTTTGAGTACCTTGAAGGTAGAAAAGCGCTATACAAGTACAACCCATTTATCATTTATTTATTTACGTTGCATAGTGTTACGTTACCTAGTGTTACGTTACGTAGTGTTACGTTACATGGTGTTACGTTACATGGTGTTACGTTACATGGTGTTACGTTGTATGGTGTTACGTTACCTAGTACCTAGTGTTATGTTACCTAGTGTTACATTACCAAGTGTTATGTTGCATGGTGTTACGTTACATGGTGTTACGTTACCTGTTACCTAGTGTTACATTACCAAGTGTTACGTTACATGGTGTTACGTTGCATGGAGTTACGTTACATGGTGTTACGTTACATGGTGTTACGTTACCTAGTACCTAGTGTTATGTTACCTAGTGTTACATTACCAAGTGTTACGTTGCATGGTGTTACGTTGCATGGTGTTACATTGCATAGTGTTACGTTACATGGTGTTACGTTACATGGTGTTACGTTACATGGTGTTACGTTACCTAGTACCTAGTGTTATGTTACCGAGTGTTATGTTACCTAGTGTTACGTTACCAAGTGTTACGTTACATGGTGTTACGTTGCATGGTGTTACGTTACATGGTGTTACGTTACCTAGTGTTATGTTACCTAGTGTTACGTTACCAAGTGTTACGTTGCATGGTGTTACGTTACATGGTGTTATGTAACATGGTGTTACATTGCATGGTGTTACGTTACATGGTGTTACGTTGCATGGTGTTATGTTGCATGGTGTTATGTTACCTAGTACCTAGTGTTATGTTACCTAGTGTTACGTGACCAAGTGTTACGTTACCAAGTGTTACGTTACATGGTGTTACGTTGCATGGTGTTACGTTACATGGTGTTATGTAACATGGTGTTATGTAACATGGTGTTACATTGCATAGTGTTACGTTACATGGTGTTACGTTGCATGGTGCTACATTACATGGCGTTACGTTACATGGTGTTACGTTACCTAGTGTTATGTTACCTAGTGTTACGTTGCATGGTGTTACGTTACATGGTGTTATGTAAATAAATCAATAATAAATGGGTTATACTTGTATAGCGCTTTTCTACCTTCAAGGTACTCAAAGCGCTTTGACACTATTTCCACATTCACACACACATTCACACACTGATGGCGGGAGCTGCCATGCAAGGCGCTAACCAGCAGCCATCAGGAGCAAAGGGTGAAGTGTCTTGCCCAAGGACACAACGGACGTGACTAGGATGGTAGAAGGTGGGGATTGAACCAGCAACCCTCCGATTGCTGGCGCGGCCACTCTACCAACTTCGCCACGCCGTCCCCAAAATATATATATATATGTATTTATGTATATATATATATATGTGTATATATGTATATATAATGTGTATATATATGATATATACCGTATATGGATATATATATATATATATATATATATATATATATATATATATATATATATATATATATATATATATATGTATGTCTATGTATATATAATGTGTCTATATGTATATATAATGTGTATATATGTATACACTTGAAAGTATATAATGTGTATATATGTATATAATGTGTGTATATGTATATATAATGTGTATATATGTATACACTGGAAAGTGTTTCAAATGTATATATACTGTATATATGTATATATATGTATATATGTGTGTATAGATATGTATATATATTTATATGTATATACATGTATATGTATATGTATGTATGTATGTATGTGTATATATATGTATATATATGTGTGTATATATATGTATATATATATATATGTGTGTGTATATATATATATATATGTATAAATATATACATGTATATATATGTGTGTGTATATATGTGTATATGTATGTATGTATATATATGTATGTATTTATATACAAACCCCGCTTCCACATGAGTGTTACATTGCATAGTGTTACGTTACATGGTGTTACGCTACATGGTGTTACATTGCATGGTGTTACGTTGCATGGTGTTACGTTGCATGGTGTTACGTTACATGGTGTTACGTTGCATGGTGTTACGTTACATAGCGTTATGTGAAACAACGTACGTTTCGGCACGCTACGATATTTGTCACCATGGTATTTTGCGTTACTTTGAATGTTTTACGTTGCTTTGCGTTACTGTGGGTTGCGTTGCTCGACATGACTTAGCTTAGCTTTAAAAAAAAAGAAATGGTGTTACTTTACAGTATGTTACTTTAGGTTACTTTGCTTTTTGCTACTTTGCATCTCTTAACATTGTATTAGGTTGCTATTCATTACTTAACATTAACGTTATTTTGTGTTACTCCACGGTAATTTATACTACTTTGTGTTAGCTCGTTGCTTTACATTACTCTGCACTATATTGTGTTACTTTATATTCAGTTGTGTTACTTTTCTCTGTGTTTCATTTTACGGAATTTTGCTTAATTTTGTGTAACTTTGCGTTACTTTGTTACTTTGCGAAACTTAACTCCACTCTAGGAACATTTGTGTTGCTTCACATTACAGTGAAATAGCTAATGTTACTTTGCGTTACTTTGCATTTTGTCCCTTAATGTTACTCTGCGTCATTATAAAAACATTTCCTTAACTTTGTGTAACGTTGCATTACTTGTTACTTTTTTAAACTTTATGTTACGTTATGTTACTTTGCGTAGCTTAACACCACTTTAAAGTACTCTGTGTTGCTTTACGTTAAGTGGGGGGTTAAATCACCAAAATGATGCCGGAGCGCGGCCACCACTGCTGCTCACTGCTCTCTCACCTCCCAGGGGGTGGGACAAGGGGATGGGTCAAATGCAGAGGATAATTTCACCACACCTAGTGTGTGTGTGACTATCGTTGGGACTTTAACTTTAACTTGACTTTAGATAATGGGTTTGAGTATGTGGAGCACTTTGAGTCTTTGGAGAAAAGCGCTATATAAATATAATTTACTTTGCATTACTTTATGTGAAGTTGCCTTACTTTACGGGACCTTGCACTGCCTTGCATTTTATTTGAATGTTTTTTATTTTGTTTGTTTTGTTTATGTATTTAATTTGTTTTCATAGCCTTTCACTCAACTCAACTTATGTTTAGTGTTTACTTCATATCTGTCACAGAAGCTCATATAAATATCACAATTTTATTTATTTATTTATTTATTTTTCAACATATCAAATGGTTTTACTACCACAATGCTGTATTCCTGATTATGCTATGATGCTTTTCATTTTCTTATTATAACTACTCAATTTAATGAACACATGTCGAATCTCACTTGTTTGCATGAACATTGGTCCAATCTACAGTCGTGGTCAAAAGTTTACATACACTTGTAAAGAACATAATGTCATGGCTGACCACTCCTCTTGACAAAATTGGTGCAGTTCAGCTAAATGTGTCGGTTTTCTGACATGGACTTGTTTCGTCAGCATTGTCCACACGTTTAAGTCCGGACTTTGGGAAGGCCATTCTAAAACCTTAATTCTAGCCTGATTTAGCCATTCCTTTACCACTTTTGACGTGTGCTTGGGGTCATTGTCCTGTTGACTGATGATTTTAGGTTGTCCTGAAGAATTTGGAGGTAATCCTCCTTTTTCATTGTCCCATTTACTCTCTGTAAAGCACCAGTTCCATTGGCAGCAAAACAGGCCCAGAGCATAATACTACCACCACCATGCTTGACGGTAGGGATGGTGTTCCTGGGATTGAAGGCCTCACCTTTTCTCCTCCAAACATATTGCTGAGTATTGTGACCAAACAGCTACATTTTTGTTTCATCTGACCACAGAACTTTCCTCCAGAAGGTCTTATTTTTGTCCATGTGATGTTTAAGTCCTGACTTAAACGTGTGGACAATGCTGAAGAAACAAGTCCATGTCAGAAAACTAACAAATTTAGCTGAACTGCACCAATTTTGTCAAGAGGAGTGGTCAAAAATTCAACCAGAAGCTTGTGGATGGCTACCAAAAGCGCCTTATTGCAGTGAAACTTGCCAAGGGACATGTAACCAAATATTAACATTGCTGTATGTATACTTTTGACCCAGCAGATTTGCTCACATTTTCAGTAGACCCATAATAAATTCATAAAAGAACCAAACTTCATGAATGTTTTTTGTGACCAACAAGTATGTGCTCCAATCACTCTATCACAAAAAAATAAGAGTTGTAGAAATTATTGGAAACCATGACATTGTGTTCTTTACAAGTGTATGTAAACTTTTGACCACGACTGTACCTTACCTTACATTCGGCTTCTGTTTTTCTCTAGATCTAATGGAAAAGGCATGTTGTGAGCGCTAGTAAGAAGCAGACTACACTCTTTAGTCATCTGTGGTGGCTGCGATTGGGGGAAAAAAAAATCCATCTTGGAGCTGACCACCTCATCCCAGCTGCATCCTCCTCCCTCCAGCTCGCGTTAGTCCAATAGCAGCAGTGGGAAGCTGCTAGAAGGCAGATGCGCGGCAGAGTACTAGATCATAAAAAATAAAAAAAAGAGCGGAGGGCCGAAAGAGGAACTGAAGAGGACCTGGTGAGTTATTGCCCCCCAAACGTACACACACCGGGTCCTGGGAACAGGGAACTTCTCACAGGAGCGATGGGGGTGGGAGAGTGTTATACACAAGCCAGGACCTGCTCCTGGGTCTGTGGAGTCTTTTATCACCTCATCATAGATGTCCCATCACACCTTGCTGTCATAATTCTGCACTACGACATTAAACAAAAACAGCAGCAATAAAAGCCAAGAGATACATTATCTTTTTCCCATCACGGCATGTTTGCTTAAAAGTCATGCTGATGTCATAGATAACCAGGAGGAAACGTAGTAGAGAACACACACACACACACACACACACACACACACACACACACACACACACACACACACACACACACACACACACACACACACACACACACACACACACCTCCATCAAAGCCTCAAACATTGGCTGTCAAACTTTTTTCATCAAGGACCACCTCAGAAAACAATTTGCTTTTCAAGTAACACCATAATGACCAACATCAAAATACAGTAGCGTAATGAGCCAAATAATTCATTAAAAACAAGGCAGATGTTTCTTACAAAAGTCTTGAATATTTTGTCCACACAGTTTAAACTGTATATATATATATATATATATATATATATATATATATATATATATATATATACTCTTGGCATTCTCTCGATGAGCTTCAAGAGGTAGTCACCTGAAATGGTTTTCACTTCATAGTGTCATAGTTTTGATGCCTTCAGTGACAAACTACAATATAAATAGTAAGGAAAATAAAGAAAACACATTGAAATGAGAAAGTGTGTCCAAACTTTTGGCCTGTACTGTATATATATATATATATATATATATATATATATATATATATATATATATATATATATATATATATATATATATATATATTAGTGTAACAGGCACATTTATAGTACGATGTAATGTTTCCCTAACTATACGAGTGCACATATTGCCCATCCCCTTTAAAGGGTTGGAGGGGTCGCACTAATATCCAATGAAAACCTTAACCTTACCCCTAACCAAACTAATAAATATAAATAATTTGAGGTGCTTACTATGTGGTCTATTACACCACTACCTCTCTAGCCGGCTGTTATTTATCGCCGTCCTGGGCCCTACTCTGACTTTTATCAGTTAATTTTCAGAGTTTGTCGCTGATCTAGTGACGCACGCAGATAATATAATTATAATGGGGGATTTTAATGTCCATATGAATGCCTCTTTAGACCCTCCGTGCGTGGCGCTCCTGACTATAATAGCTGTGGTCTTACACAAATAATAAATGAAGCTACGCATCGCAACGATAAAAGGATGGATCTAGTCCTTGTCCGGGGTGAGACCACCTTGTAAAATGTTGGTACTCCTGTACACTAAAGTAATGTCCGATCATTATCTTATAAAATTTGAAGTTCTGACTCATTGTCAACAAGCTACTAATAACAAATGCATTAGCAGCCGCAACATTAATGCTGTCACAACTATGACTCTTGCTGGCCTACTGCCTTCGGTAATGGCACCATTCCCAAATTATGGGGGCTCTATTGATAACCTCACTAACAACTTTAACGATGCCCTGCGCAACACCATTGATAGTATAGCACCGCTAAAGGTTCAAGGTTTCTTGTTGATCCCATTGGGTTGAATTTTTTCTTCCCCTGATGTGGATCTGAGCTGAGGTTGTCTTTGTGGCTTGTGCAGCCCTTTGAGACACTTGTGGTTAAGGGTTATATAAATAAACTTTGATTGATTTACGTATTTTGCTCATTTGAAGCATACGGCGTAGGGGTGCACAAAAAATATATTCACCTCCGAATCACAAACTAACAGAGATATTAGTTCAAACATGACATTTAATTTTTTTTTGTTTTTGATTCAATTAAATTTCGTTTGATTTGATTTAATTATTATTTTTTTGTTTCAATAAACTATATCCCCCTTTTTTTTATACCAATAACAAATGTGTATAAATAAACTAATATGTACAGTACAGGCCAAGAGTTTGGACACACCTTCTCATTGCAATGCGTTTTCTATATTTTCATGACTATTTCCATTGTAGATTGTCACTGAAGGCATCTAAACTATGACACCTGTAAAGTGAAAACGATTTCAGGTGACTACCTCTTGAAGCTCATCGAGAGAATGCCAAGAGTGTGCGAAAAAGTAATCAGAGCAAAGGGTGGCTATTTTGAAGAAACTAGAATATAAGACATGTTTTCAGTTATTTCACATTTTTTTTGTTAAGTACATAACTCCACGTGTGTTCATTCATAGTTTTGATGCCTTCAGTGACAATCTACAATGTAAATAGTCATGAAAATAAAGAAAATGCAATAAGCGGTAGAAAATGGATGGATGGATGGGCATTGAATGAGAAGGTGTGTCCAAACTTTTGGCTTGTACTGTATGTGTACGTATATGTGTATATGTATACATTTACAAACATACTTTTTTTATTTTATTTTTAATAGAATATATATATATATATATATATATATATATATATATATATATATATATATGTATGTGTGGGAAAAAATCACAAGACTATTTCATCTCTACAGGCCTGTTTCATGAGGGGGGGTACCCTCAATCATCAGGAGATTTTAATGGGAGCATTCGCATACCATGGTTTATATAGGGCACAGAGTGGGTGGGTACAGGCTGGCGTAGGGGCGTGGTGATTGGCTCATGTGTTACCTAGGAGGTGTTTCCGTCTATGGCGGCATGCTGTCACAATTACGCTGCGCTTGTTGAGGGATGACAGGTCTGGACGGTAAATAATAAACAGTTTCTCTTTCAAGCATAGGTTGCATCTTTTATTACCACTATTGTAAGGTGTGCTGGATGCAAGAATTTGCCATGTTATTGAATATTCAACATTATTGTCTTTGAGGTCCCAAATGTGTTTGCTGAGTTCTGTGGTATTTCGCAGGTTTTTGTTCCTGAAAGAAGCCTTGTGATTGTTCCATCTGGTTTTGAATTCTCCCTCGGTTAATCCTACATATGTGTCGGATGTGTTAATGTCCTTGCGTATTACCTTAGATTGGTAGACAACTGATGTTTGTAAGCATCCCCCGTTGAGAGGGCAATCAGGTTTCTTTCGGCAGTTACAGTCTTTGTTGGTTTTGGAGTCGCTCTGTCTGGGGGCCGACGGCTCATTTGCAATTGTTTTGTTGTGGTTTGAGATGATTTGTCGTATATTGTTCATGCAGCTGTAGCTCAATTTAATGTTGTTCTTGTTGAATACTTTTCTTAGGGTGTTGTCTTTGGGAAAGTGTTTGTCAATCAGATTGAGGAATTTGTGTCCAATGTTCGTTGAGACGTTTTTGCTGTATGGGGGGTTGTACCAGATGATGTCGTTTCGTTTTCTGTTCTTTTTTGGCTGGTTTCCTGGCGTGGGTTCATAGGTGAGGGTGAAATTGTATCCGCTTTCATCAAGGGCTTTTTGGTACGGGGGGGTTGCTTGGTCAAATTCAGCTTTGCTAGATGACAGCATCGATAGCCTTTTATTGATTCCGGTAGGTATTCTTTTCGTGGTGGTGGGTGGGTGGTTGCTGTCATGGTGCACGTATTGGAGTGTTGTGTTGGGTTTCGTGAATGGTTGGTAGCTGTTATTTCTCAGGTTGAAAGTGACGTCAAGGAAGTTGACGGTTTGCTTGTTGGCTTCAATCGTGATCCGTAGGCCGTTCTCTTTGAAAATTTGGCATATACGCTTCTTGGTATTCTTGCTGCTCCTTGGCGAGGCGCGACACACTGCCAGTCCGTCATCACGGTAAATACCAAGGTTCAGATTGAGGCTAGCGAGCTGGGAGAGGAGGAAACTCCCAACGAGTTCACACGTTTCTGCTCCGTCAAAACTTCCCATAGTGACGTCAAATGTTGCATTGTTCTTTTTTTGCCATGGTGTACTGTTGTGGATGCGAATGGAGTTTTTTGCGTGGATGATGATGTTTCTTTCATTGCCTGTGATTGAGTCGTAGTCTGAGGCGAAGTCTAGTGCTTGAGTCAGTAGGTCTTGCGTGATGGAAGGGTAAAATTCCTCGATATCAAAGGAGATAAAGTTGTGCTGTTGTTTGTCTTGGATGTTGTTGAACCATTTGATTACTGCTGCTGTATTTCTCCATTGGTTGAGTGGTGTTTTGTCCTTGATTTTTGTGTTGACTCTGTCCAGGATTATTTTGCTGATTTTTCCTATTTCAGATTTAGTTGGGTTTATTAGTCGGCATGTTGGGTTATTTGCGAAGTTGGGTTTGTGGTCCTTCAATGTGATGAAGGCTTCCTTGTTGGCTGTGGCGTCCACCCTGTCCTCAATGTCCAGTTCCGACACATATGTAGGATTAACCGAGGGAGAATTCAAAACCAGATGGAACAATCACAAGGCTTCTTTCAGGAACAAAAACCTGCGAAATACCACAGAACTCAGCAAACACATTTGGGACCTCAAAGACAATAATGTTGAATATTCAATAACATGGCAAATTCTTGCATCCAGCACACCTTACAATAGTGGTAATAAAAGATGCAACCTATGCTTGAAAGAGAAACTGTTTATTATTTACCGTCCAGACCTGTCATCCCTCAACAAGCGCAGCGAAATTGTGACAGCATGCCGCCATAGACGGAAACACCTCCTAGGTAACACATGAGCCAATCACCACGCCCCTATGCCAGCCTGTACCCACCCACTCTGTGCCCTATATAAACCATGGTATGCGAATGCTCCCATTAAAATCTCCTGATGATTGAGGGTACCCCCCTTCATGAAACAGGCCTGTAGAGATGAAATAGTCTTGTGATTTTTTCCCACACATACATATATTGCGCTCTACTACGGTATCGAGCACTATTTTTTGGATAACCTTATTAAGACATATATATATATATATATATATATATATATATATATATATATATATATATATATATATATATATATATATATATATATATATATATATATATATATATATATAAATAATATATATATATATATATATATATATACATATATATATTAGGGATGTCCGATAATATCGGCCTGCCGATAAATGCGTTAAAATGTAATATCGGAAATGATCGGTATCGTTTTTTTTTAATTATCGGTAGGGTTTTTTATTTTAATTTTTTTTTTAATGTTTTTAAATCAACATAAAAAACACAAGATACACTTACAATTGGTGCACCAACCCAAAAAACCTCCCTCCCCCATTCACACTCAATCACACAAAAGGGTTGTTTCTTTCTGTTATTAATATTCTGGTTCCTACATTATATATCAATATATATCAATACAGTCTGCAAGGGATACAGTCCGTAAGCACACATGATTGTGCGTGCTGCTGGTCCACTAATAGTACTAACCTTTAACAGTTAATTTTACTAATTTTCATTAATTACTAGTTTCTATTTAACTGTTTTTATATTGTTTTATTTTCTTTTTTATTCAAGAAAATGTTTAAAATTTATTTATCTTATTTTATAAAAAATTTTAAAAAGTACCTTATCTTCACCATACCTGGTTGTCCAAATTAGGCATAATAATGTGTTAATTCCACGACTGCATATATCGGTTGATATCGGTATCGGTTTATATCGGTATCGGTAATTAAAGAGTTGGACAATATCGGAATATTGGATATCGGCAAAAAGCCATTATCGGACGTCCCTAATATATATATACATATATATATATATATATGTGTGTAATTTTGTTACTTACAAAATCTTCTTTTTTATGAATTATATTAACTAATTATAATTTATCAATTATTAATTGTATCATGCTTATATGTGATTATAATGACATTTTCCACCCCAACCTTTTACTCTAATCTG
This sequence comes from Nerophis lumbriciformis, assembly GCF_033978685.3. Classification (NCBI taxonomy): domain Eukaryota; kingdom Metazoa; phylum Chordata; class Actinopteri; order Syngnathiformes; family Syngnathidae; genus Nerophis; species Nerophis lumbriciformis. Next base: position 28,239,358 of record NC_084565.2, on the reverse strand, counting down.
TTACAACAACACCGGCTTATTATTAGGGTCACATTCTAATTTTAGCTTCTTTTTTAATTTATTTTTTTAATACAAATGTAACTTAAGTACACTCTAAAATTACCTGTAGAATTATGTTACTTTTATGGTCACTTGATTTGATATTGATATTTTATTATTATTATAATTTCATTATTTTACTTATCTAGAATTTTTCTCCAGCCTTCCACTCCAGTCTGTCAGCTGGCTTATTATTATCGTCCTATGCGACACACACACACACACACACACACACACACACACACACACACACACACACACACACACACACACACACACACACACACACACACACACACACACACACACACACACACACACACACAGAATGCTGTGCAGTCTGTGAGAAAGAGAAGGCTGAAGTGTAAATTCCTGCCATACCTGTCTTTTAGCAGCCTGTGAATTTATGATACAATTATCCCCAGGAGATATGCGGCGCACATTCACTTTGCACTCTGCAACGTTGAGCGTGACACTGAGCTACAAGCCTGCGATGCAACCTTCAACAAGAGCACCTCTCACTCTCGCAGTTGACAAAATTGTCACCAGACGATGTGATTTAGTTAAGCTGCAGAGTGTTTTTATTGTCCATTCTTCCCATGCTGTCCATGTGGTAAACATCTACGGCAGATTAGCGTGACCTCTCGGAATAAGGCCTGCAGACTACGTATTTTGCCTGTTAATGTGTTGGCATTATCCCCCTGCATGCATGTTAATGCCAGGGAGAAATAGCCGTGTTCACTTGCGTAGAAGGCGACATCCAAATATGTCCAGGGATCAGAATGTGTGGATTTGTTACAGTGGGTTACTCCCTGGCAGAGGTCACTGTGGTCTCCTTAAGAGGGGACCACACCAAAACCAAAACACACATGAAAGAAAAAAGCTGAATGCATTAATGGAGAGACATAATTGATGTCAAGTGTGTGGCAGATGCAGCAGATATGGCACCTTCTTCTATACAGAACATGTTCCAGTGTCAAACAGTGGCCATCTTAAAGGCCTACTGAAACCCACTACTACCGACCACGCAGTCTGATAGTTTATATATCAATGATGAAATCTTAACATTGCAACACATGCCAATACGGCCGGGTTAGCTTACTAAAGTGCAATTTTAAATTCCGCGCGAAATATCCTGCTGAAAACGTCTCGGTATGATGACGCCGGCACGTGACGTCACAGATTGTAGAGGACATTTTGGGACAGCATAGTGGCCAGCTATTAAGTCGTCTGTTTTCATCGCAAAATTCCACAGTATTCTGGACATCTGTGTTGGTGAATCTTTTGCAATTTGTTCAATGAACAATGGAGACAGCAAAGAAGAAAGCTGTAGGTGGGAAGCGGTGTATTGCGGCCGGCTGCAGCAACACAAACACAGCCGGTGTTTCATTGTTTACATTCCCGAAAGATGACAGTCAAGCTTTACCATTGGCCTGTGGAGAACTGGGACAACAGAGACTCTTACCAGGAGGACTTTGAGTTGGATGCGCAGACGCGGTACCGTGAGTACGCATGCAGCTGCAGCTTCCAAACATTTGATCGCTTGCCCGTACGTGCGTGCCGCTATGTGCATGTCACGTACGTAACTTTGGGGACTTTGGGGAAATATATGCTGTATGAACTTTGGGGTGGTGAACAGTACTTTGGGCTGTGGGATTGAGTGTGTTGTGCAGGTGTTTGAGTTGTATTGGCAGGTTATATGGACGAGAGGGGGGAGGTGTTTGTTATGCGGGATTAATTTGTGGCATATTAAATATAAGCCTGGTTGTGTTGTGGCTAATAGAGTATATATAAGTCTTGTGTTTATTTACTGTTTTTGTCATTCCCAGCTGAATATCAGGTCCCACCTGCCTCTCACAGCATCTTCCCTATCTGAATCGCTCCCACTGCCCTCTAGTCCTTCACTCTCACTTTCCTCATCCACAAATCTTTCATCCTCGCTCAAATTAATGGGGAAATTGTCACTTTCTCGGTCCGAATCGCTCTCGCTGCTGGTGGCCATGATTGTAAACAATGTGCGGATGTGAGGAGCTCCACAACCTGTGACGTCACGCTACTCGTCTGCTACTTCCGGTACAGGCAAGGCTTTTTTTATCAGCGACCAAAAGTTACGAACTTTATCGTCGATGTTCTCTACTAAATCCTTTCAGCAAAAATATGGCAATATTGCGAAATGATGAAGTATGACACATAGAATGGACCTGCTATCCCCGTTTAAATAAGAAAATCGCATTTCAGTAGGCCTTTAACACCTTTATTTGCTAACCTGACAACAGTCATGGCACTTCACATTTACTAAATTAATATGTTATTGTTGCAAGTGTAAAAAAAAAGTTAGCACTCTTGTTAGTATACACACAATAAAACACATAGGGCCTGATCTACAAAACCAGTGAAGTTGGCACGTTGTGTAAATGGTAAATAAAAACAGAATACAATGATTTGCAAATCTTTTTCAACTTATATTCAATTGAATAGACTGCAAAGACAAGATACTTAACGTTTGAACTGGAAAACGTTATTTTTTGCAAATATTAGCTCATTTGGAATTTGATGCCTGCAACCGATTTTCCCGGGAGAGTCCCGAATTTCAGTGCCCCTCCCACCATTCTCACGGATTTCTCCCGATTTCGACACGGACAACAATATTGCTACTCCAAAACCTGACCGTGTTGGACCCAGAGTCACGGCATCAATTTTCCCCAAACTCAGGTGCATACCCTTTTTTAATTGATGGCGGTAGTTGTTTAATAATCAACTTCAGAAGTTATAGAGGATAAGACCAGAGAAAGCAATTATATCCCCAGCTCACTTGTGCTTAAATTGCTCATTTTCATTTGCAGTTATAGAGCTAGGGAAAAGTCTGCCGCAGCTGCGGTTGGACCTGGATAGCCTTAAGGAAGAAGTAGTGGACTACCAAGTGCTTGGCAGGGAAGATCTTCCCCAGGAAGCAAGGATTGACAGGTTTTGGGCCATGCTAGGGAGAGATGGAAGATTCCAGACTCTGGTGCATTTGATGAAGGCTCTTTTGTGCGTGCCACACAGCAATGCATCATCAGAGAGGGTGTTCAGCATGGTTAGAAAGATAGTGAAAGAGAATAGAAGGAGGATGGACAATTCAACCCTTAACTCACTCCTTTCCTGCAAATTAAATGTCACAGGTGCTGCCCACACCTATGCTCCTTCAAGGGCTGTGCTACTGGCTGCGAAGCATTGCACCTTCAAATACAACCACGGGTATATGTGTAAATAAATAAACACTGAAATTCAAGTATTTTTTTTTTTGTGGGTGTGTGTATATTTGTGTATATATATATATATTATATTATATTATATATATGTATACAGTATGTATATATATATACATATATATATATATATATGACACTCAGCGGGCCTTTTGAATATCTCCCTAATTCTGAGGTCTCAAGGTTGGCAAGTATTCCTGCAACATGTTTCAAAAAAGCTGGCACAAGTGGCAAAAAAAGACTGATAAAGTTGAGGAATGCTCATCAAACACTTATTTGGAACATCCCACAGGTGAACAGCCTCATTGGGAACAGGTGGGTGCCATGATTGGGTATAAAAGCAGCTTCCATGAAATGCTCGGTCATTCACGAACAAGGATGGGGCGAGGGTCCCCACTTTGTGAACAAATGCGTGAGAAAATTGTCGAACAGTTTAAGAACAACATTTCTCAGCCAGCTATTGTAAGGAATTTAGGGATTTCAACATGTACGGTCCGTAATATCATCAAAAGATACAGAGAATCTGGAGAAATCACTACACGTAAGCCATGATATTACGGACCTCCGATACCTCAGGCGGTGCTGATTAGTTTCACCTGCCTCTGATTAGTGTTGGGCACGCTCACCTGCTGCCGGGCACTAATCAGAGAGATTTTTCGCCTCACTCTTCCTGGTGCTTTTATTTGCTGTATGCAACTGTCACGTTGATGTTTTACTTCCGCTAAGTCCCGTCTTAGTATTCCTTGTGAGCTACCCTGTTAGCTTCCCGTGTGTTAGGCACGTTTGTTTTGGTTTGTTTTGTATTGTTTTCCATGATTTATGCAAATAAATCATTCTTCTTACCCGTGAGCTGCTTCCTGTCGTTCTGCCGCATCCCGGAAAGACGACCCCCCAGCATCGTCATGCCTCGGTACCGTTGCAAGTGTTAAATTATGTTTGATAAAATACACTGTTTCAAAATTCATCGTGTTTAAATTAATTGTGTTATTCAATGTGATAAAATTCAGTTGCAGAAATATTTGCTTGCTTCAAAACTCAAGACTCACTTCCGGTAAATTAAGACGGATGCAATTGGTCCTGTCTCAGTTGGCCGTTGGGGTTTTAGCAACACGCTAGTTAGGTTAGCATCGTTTTGGTGAAGACGTATTCGTCCATATTGAATTCATCGCAGTGCTCATATTGTACTGAGCAGCCAGGATAAGACACCGCTTTTGTTCCATTGGATTAAGTGCCATTCTTTCTATGGTTATCATCGCTTTTCCTTGTTCTGCAACTTTTGGCCCTATTGATGCAGAGGTGGGTAGTAACGCGCTACATTTACTCCGTTACATCTACTTGAGTAACTTTTGGGATAAATTGTACTTCCAAGAGTAGTTTTAATGCAAAATACTATTACTTTTACTTGAGTATATTTATTGAGAAGAAACGCTACTTTTACTCCGCTCCATTTATCTACATATCTACAGCATACTTGCCAACCTTGAGACCTCCGATTTCGGGAGGTGGGGGGTGGGGGCGTGGTTAAGAGGGGAGGAGTATATTGACAGCTAGAATTCACCAAGTCAAGTATTTTATATATATATATATACATATATATATATATATATATATATATATATATATATATATACATCCTAAAATATGCAAACAAAACTGTGTTTAGATAATTGATACTTCAAACTTGCATAAATAAATCTTAAGGAATATAACATAACTTGGTTTCTGAGAGCTTCAAAATGTAATGAATAAAATGCTAAAGTTGTTGATAAACAAGCAATTATTTTAATAATTAAATATGGTCATTTTAAATGAATTATTATGATAATTTAAAATTAATTATTTCAAATATGTTTATTTTAATGTATAATTGTAATGCCTGGATGTAATAGCTACTCAGTGGCCTAGTGGTTAGAGTGTCCGCCCTGAGATCGGTAGGTTGTGGGTTCAAACCCCGGCCGAGTCATACCAAAGACTATAAAAATGGGACCCATTACCTCCCTGCTTGGCACTCAGTATCAAGGGTTGGAATTGGGGGTTAAATCACCAAAAATGATTCCCGGGCGCGGCCACCGCTGCTGCCCACTGCTCCCCTCACCTCCCAGGGGGTGATCAAGGGTGATGGGTTAAATGCAGAGAATAATTTCGCCACACCTAGTGTGTGTGTGACAATCATTGGTACTTTAACTTTTACTTTTAACTTTAATAAGGAGTCAGAAAAAATACAAAATAAAAATACAATTAATTTTGATACAGTAAATACAATAAAAATGTATTTAGTTTTTTTTTTTTTTTAAATTAATGAATAAATTTATTTTTAGGTAAGATAAACATAATAATACAGTTTATCTCTCGTCTGGATGATTTATTTCTTGTCACCCTGTTGTCCTCCCGTTGTGAAAAAAGGCTGTCCTCACTCAGGTGCATGGAGCTGGAGGGGGCGTGGCCTCCAGCTCTGGCTGAAAATCGGGAGATTTTCGGGAGAATATTTGTCCCGGGAGGTTTTCTGGAGAGGCGCTGAATTTCGGGAGTCTCCCGGAAAATTCGGGAGGGTTGGCAAGTATGATCTACAGTCACTGGTGACGTTTGACTCCGTTTCACCAATCAAACAGAGCCAGGCGGTCACATGATTAACTGCACATAAAGGTTCAGCGGCAAACTGGAACAAGCTTAAGCTTACATGAACTCAACTTCAAATTTGAGGAAGCACATGGTGGTAAGTAACGTTAGTGGGCTGATGTTAGCTCCCCTGCTATGAATCACTGTCAAATGTACATCGTGTGGGGACATTTATTAATGCACTGCAGCCTCATAGACAGACAGACACACATAGTCGCACACACACACACACATGCATGCATAGAAACACCATCCCAGGTGCAGGCTGCAGCCCACACCTATCAGTTTATGGTTTGCGTTTGTTTTTTTAATTTTTGCCAACTGCTTATTTGCTATTACTTTTACCATCATATTTGTACATGTCGTATTTGCTGATGTTGCTCTATTGTTGTTGTTGTTGTTGTTTTTTGCTGTTGTTGTTTTTGTTTCTCTGTCTAATCCCCCTCTTGTCCCCACAATTTCCCCCTCTGTCTTCTTTTTTTTCTCTTTCTATGCCCTCCTGCTCCGGCCCGGCTGCACTAAATGATAATATAAATACATTTAATAAAGTCAAATACAAATAAGGCAACAAGAGAAGTATCCTACACTTCTCTTTTGTAAAGTAAATCTGAACAGCCGACATGGGCATCTACATCAACTATATGATTTTCCTAAAAAGCTGGACAGGACAAAAAAAAAAAAAAGTTTATGGTTTGCATAAAGGCTAACTTGTTATTTTCCTTTGTAATCTCTGCCTACTGAGCCTAAGGTGCCGTTAAGTTATTATGACTCAATTTGCCTTAATTTTTTTTATGTTAATGTATTATTATTTAATATATATTATTGTTTTAGTTGCTTAAGAGATATTCCTGGCTCTGAATTTGCTCATTGCTATTTTTATGTTTTTGTGGATTATTTGTTGCCGTCATCATTAAACGAACAGGTTACTCATCAGTTACTCAGTACTTGAGTATTTTTTTCACATCATACTTTTTACTTTTACTCAAGTAAATATTTGGGTGACTACTCCTTACTTTTACTTGAGTAATAAATCTCTAAAGTAACAGTACTCTTACTTGAGTACAATTTCTGGCTACTCTACCCACCTCTGCATTGATGATATTGTCAGGTGTTAGCATCTTCATTATAGCTCGCTGCAGGCTGTTCTTTAAAAAGAACAAAACGTAGTTTTTGTACTTCTTACAGAAATTTTACTTTTACATGCATGAGTGCTGGGATCTGTATGTTGAAAATCCTGTCGGGTTATTCTCAAATCTGTTACCAAGTCCTTGCCTCGGGTCGTGTTTTTTTTTTTCTCCCCTTTCACTGAAAAGTTGCAATAATGTTTTGAATGCGGGCGTGGGCGGGGATTAGGCATTTTGCGAGAGCCTCGCGGGCGCCGGTGTCGTGGGCCGCTCCTTTCCCACAGCATGGTATAAATAGCTGGCGAGTGTGGGGTGACAGTGGGCAGGCGGAGGCGCTCCAAAGGAGGATCCCATCCCCTCACACCACGCAGCATTCTAACTCCACCTGACAATCATCTTCCTCTGCACACCTTTGCTCCCTCCTTTCACCCTCTTTGACCCCACTGGTGGGGGGTCCCCACTCTCCACATATGTGCAACACATATATGCGCTGTAAAATTGTAGTTCACACAGAAAGTGGGTCACACCCTTTCTCGTTCTGGGGCGTTTCCATTGGGATTCTAAAGGCAAAAAGTGGCGAACAAATTCCAGTTGACATCAAGAGATGTATTTGACTTTGTTGTGTTGTGTTGTACATATTGCACTGTAGAATAGAATAAACTATTAATATCTTAAGAATCACGGAAAGGATTGAGAGATTGATAGCTTTCTTCAGATTGATAGGCTTTTATTGTCATTGAGAAATACCGATGGCGTTAGCTGCCATGCAAGGCGCTAACTACGACCCATCAGGAGCCATTAGGGTTTGGGTGTCTTGTTCAGGAACACCTCCACATGAACCAGTAACCCCCCACTTACAAGATGGCCCCTCTACCCACTGGGCCATGCCGCCCCGCTGCATTGTGTTGCTTTGATTTGGTTTATTTTGGTTTGGTTGATTTTCTATTATTTTATATATTTTAGTTTAGTTTAGTCTAGTTGATTTTATTTTGTTTTAGTGGATTTGACTTGATTTGAGTTGAGTTAAGTTGAGTTGAGTTGAGTTTAGTTAGGTTGATTTGATTTGAGTTGAGTTTGGTTTGTTTTGATTGATTTTAAGTTTGAATTGTATTTTCTATTATTTTATATATTTTATTTTAATTAAGTATAGTTGATTTGATTTTGTTTGAGTTGATTTGATTTGAATTTAGTTTAGTGTAGTTTAGTTGAGTTTGCTTTAGTTTACTTTAGTTTAGTTAGGTTGAGTTGAGTTTGGTTTGTTTTGATTGATTTTGGTTTGGTTTGTTTTCTTTTCTTTTATATATTTGATCTTAGTTTAGTCTAGTTGATTTGAGTTTGCTTTAGTTTACTTTAGTTTACTTTAGTTTAGTTAGGTTGAGTTGAGTTTGGTTTGTTTTGATTGATTTTGGTTTGGTTTGTTTTCTTTTCTTTTATATATTTGATTTTAGTTTAGTCTAGTTGATTTGATTTTGTTTTAGTTGATTTGATTTGATTTTAGTTAAGTTGAGTTTGGTTTGTTTTGATAGATTTTTTACATTTTGTATATTTTATTTTAGTTTAGTCTAGTTTATTTAATTTTGTTTTAGTTGATTTGATTTGACTTGACTTGACTTGACTGGACTTGACTTGATTTGATTTGATTTTAGTTGATTTTAGTTGAGTTGAGTTGAGTTGAGTTTACTTTAGTTTAGTTAGGTTGATTTGAGTTGAGTTGATTTGGTTTGTTTTGATTGATTTTGGTTTGGTTTATTTTATTTTATTTTATATATTTCATTTTAGTTTAGTCTAGTTGATTGTATTTTGTTTTAGTTTAATTGATTTTAGTTTAGTTGAGTTGAGTTGGGTTGGGCTTATTTTATTTTTTTTATTTGTATTTTATATATTTTATTTTAGTTTAGTTGCGTTGATTGTTTTATTTTTGTCCCTTTTTGGGGTCGCGGGGGATGCTGGAGCCTATCTCAGCTGCATTAGGGCAGAAGGCGGGGTACACCCTGGACAAGTCGCCACCTCATCGCAGGGCCAACACAGATAGACAGACAACATTCACACTCACCTTCACACACTAGGGCCAATTTAGTGTTGCCAATCAACCTGAATCAACCATGCATGATTATTTTATTTTATTTTATTTTATTTTATTTTAGTTGAGTTGAGTTGAGTTGAGTAAATGCCAAAACTAATTGGCTAATTTCTTGTAAAACTAGAAGAATTAAAGGGTCAGACTTTAACATTCATTTCTGGAGTCAGGTGAAGAGTTCTATTCTGACTCGACAGCCTCATTTTTTTTTTCGGAATTTCCACCAAAAAAAACAAACAAAACAGGTTCTCCCCACAAACTGCGAATGTGCAAAGTGTGATAAAGATTTACTTTTCACTTTTCAGTGTAAACAGCCAAATAACCTACAATGACAATTTATCCAAACAATACCAATTTTAATTATGTCAGTTTCCTGCTAATTATAATGGGTTTATTTTGTTTGGAATCCAAATGATATAATATATTAATATTGATTAATATTTACAAGAGATGTTAGCAGGAGAAAACGTGCTATGGTAATGTTAAATCAACAACTTGTTTGTAAATGAAATAATATAAAATAACTGAATCAATATTATATTCCATACCATTCACTAAATTTAAATTAAATGAGGTTAAATATCTAATCTATAAAAATCTAAATATTATTACAAAATTGAATAAAACAATACTTTGCTTATTTTATTTTCCGTGAATTTATTTTACGTTGTTTTATTTTATTAAAAGTGTACAACAAGAGTGTGTAAATCAAAGTTGTATCAATACAATAAATACACAATTTGAATAAAAGATCATCAATATGTGTCATGACCTGGCATGACAAGTTTCTCGGTGTTTCGTATTTGTTTCAGTGTCACAGCGCCTTCCTCACTGGTTTTTTTTCCCACTTCCTGTGCGCTTCCTGATTAACACACCTGTCTCTATTTGGTGACTCGCCTGTGGACAATCACCGATTAGAAGGGTTTAATTGCCTGTGCCGCTTCTCAGACCGCGCCGATGCATTGTTGAGACTCTCAGTTTGTTTTTGTTTTTTATACTCTGTGTGGCAGTGCTCTGCCGTGGGTTCCCCTGACCACCACACACTGGCACGAGAGCCCCCGGTATTCTGGTTACAATAATGTTTTCATTGAGTCCACTCTGCGGCAACCGCACTCGACTTTTCAGTCTTAGTCTCTCTTGCTCTCCGTTGTGCTCTACAGCGTGTGTCTTTCTCTCTCTCCAACTCCAACTCCAACAACGTGTCTCGTTCCGGCTGCTGCTAATAAGGGCGACAGATGATTAGATAACAAGTAAGCCCCAGCTGGGCAATCTACTCACTTCGAGGCCGGTCCTTACACACCCCGCTCCGCGGCAGGCCCGCAGACCACGCCCCCCTCCACACTCTGCTTTGTACCTAATCAAGGGACCTTCTGCTGTCACACTGCCTGCCTTCTCTGCATCCTGGGATCACCCCATCAACCGTGACCATGTGGTATCGTGACAATGACTAGAGCTAATGTATGCAACCAAACCAACATATAAGTAAAATAGGATTTTTATTACACTGTATGTCTGTAGATGGTCTTTGTTTATGAGCATGAACTGAAGTGAATTACATTTATATAGCGCTTTTTCTCAAGTGACTCAAAGCACTTTACATAGTGAAACCCAATATCTAAGTTACATTTAAACCAGTGTGGGTGGCACTGGGAGCAGGTGGGTAAAGTGTCTTGCCCAAGGACACAACGGCAGTGACGAGGATGGCGGAAGCGGGTATCGAACCTGCAACCCTCAAGTTGCTGGCACGGCCGCTCTACCAACCGAGCTATACCGTCCCAGCCTACCTGGATGCATATTTTTATTAATACTGTAGAGAAACTTGAAATACAATCTAAGGATTATTAGTAGGGATGTCCGATAATGGCTTTTTTGCCGATATCCGATATTCCGATATTGTCCAACTCTTAATTACCGATACCGATATCAACCGATACCGATATATACAGTTGTGGAATTAAAGGGGAACATTATCACCAGACCTATGTAAGCGTCAATATATACCTTGATGTTGCAGAAAAAAGACCATATATTTTTTTAACCGATTTCCGAACTCTAAGTGGGTGAATTTTGGCGAATTAAACGCCTTTCTATTATTTGCTCTCGAAGCGATGACGTCACGTTGTGACGTCATCGGGAAGCAATCCGCCATTTTCTCACTTTCGTCGGTGTGTTGTCGGAGGGTGTAACAACACGAACAGGGACGGATTCAAGTTGCACCAGTGGCCCAAAGATGCGAAAGTGGCAAGAAATTGGACGAAATTTGTTCAAAATACGAGGGTGTGGGGAAAGCCGACGAAATGGTCAGTCGTTTGTTCCGCACACTTTACCGACGAAAGCAGAGATGGCAAGAATGTGTGGATATCCTGTGACACTCAAAGCAGATGCATTTCCAACAATCAAGTCAAAGAAATCTGCCGCCAGACCCCCATTGAATCTGCCGGAGTGTGTGAGCAATTCAGGGACAAAGGACCTCGGTAGCACGGCAAGCAATGGCGGCAGTTTGTTCCCGCAGACGAGCGAGCTAAACCCCCTGGATGTCTTGGCTCACACCGTCCCTTATGCCACCGAAGATGATCAAGAGAAGAATATCGACCCTAGCTTCCCTGGCCTGCTGACATCAACTCCAAAACTGGACAGATCAGCTTTCAGGAAAAGAGAGCGGATGAGGGTATGTCTACAGAATATATTAATTGATGAAAACTTTATTCATTACTCGCGGTTTTACGTAAATTATACATAAACTGTGTTTACCAATAATTTAGCTTAAAAACATTAATTTTTTTCAATCATTCGAGTACATTCGGGTAGTCTTGTGTAATGCAGTATTTTGTGTCTATTTAGGTATGGTTAACCTGAGTGCTGATATCGTGGAAAAAAAAAAGTTCTTAGCGTGCCTGAATTGGGCTGTCTGCACTCTCAAAGTGCATGTTGTTGCCAAATGTATTTCATATGCTGTAAACCTAGTTCATAGTTGTTAGTAATTATCTTGTCAGACAGTGTTAAGCCGCTGAAATACGAGTCTGAATCCGAGCTAATGTCGCTATAGCTTGCTGTTCTATCCGACATGTTTGTTTGTGTTGGCATCACTGTGTGACGTCACAGGAAAATGGACGGGTGTATATAACGATGGTTAAAATCAGGCACTTTGAAGCTTTTTTTAGGGATATTGCGTGATGGGTAAAATTTTGAAAAAAACTTTGAAAAATAAAATAAGCCACTGGGAACTGATTTTTAATGGTTTTAGCCCTTCTGAAATTGTGATAATGTTCCCCTTTAACACATTATGCCTAATTTGGACAACCAGGTATGGTGAAGATAAGGTCCTGTCACGGCTTGGTAAAAGGATAGGACTCAGATGCAGAGTAGGGAATTTAGACAGGCTTTTATTTTGACAGCTTCCTTTTCACCTCCAAAGTCAATGATTACAATATCTATTAATCAAAAAACTAACCGGCAAAAAAGGTTCCAAAAAATAGGAACAACCAAAATTCGCTCCGAACGGAGGAAAGCACAAAAGCAAAGACGAACTATAATTAATATATGCTATAAAATGTATAAACAAAAAACGCTCCAACAGGAGGAAGAAACAACAACTATGAAAAAAGTCTATACTATCTAATCTAATAAAGTATTAACAAAAATTGTCACTCAACAATGTGAGGAAAGAATGAAAAATAACTGAAACTTACCACTTCGGCTGAATAAACTAAATAACAAAAAATCACTCTGCTGAGGAGGAAAAAAGGAAAACTCAAAATAGCAACGAAGGGTTTCAGAATCAAAGAACATAAGCACAAGACGAGGCAAGGCAAGACAAGGCATGGACATGGGCATGGATGCTAGAGAGTACGAACAAACGAAACAATCTGGCACAGAACAAAGGAAGGAGTGGGCTTATAAGACACATGAGGGTAATAGGGAACAGGTGGAAACAATTAGGGAATCGGGATGACGTCAGACTGATGACACAAAAGGAAGGGCAAGTGACCTGAAACGAGAGGAGAGTTACTTTTCAAACTAAAACATGCACATCACAAGACAGAAAAAAACCCAAGACAAGACATCCCTCACCGCGGTGTGACAGTACCCCCCCTTCTAGGGCCGACTCCTGACGGCCCAGATTGTCCAGGATGGTCCCTATGAAAGTCTTCAATGAGGGTGGAGTCCATGATATATCTAGAAGGCACCCACTGTCTCTCCTCCGGACCGTACCCCTCCCAGTCTACCAAGTACTGTCTGCCCCGACCCCGACTGCGAACTGCCAACAACTTCTTGACCTTGTAGACAGGGCCACCCTCAATCATCTCGGGTGGTGGAGGGGACGTGGTGGCCGGAACCAGCGGGCTCTCTTTAACAGGTTTTACTCTGCTGACGTGGAAGGTCGGGTGTACACGCAGGGACCGAGGCAGACGGAGTCTTACTGCTGAGGGCCCTATGATTTTAGTAATGGTGTAAGGACCTACGAACCGTGGTGCTAGCTTCTTGGAGGGAACTTTGAGCCGCATGTCCTTTGCTGAGAGCCATACTCTCTGCCCTGGTCGATATGCCGGGGCGGGTCGCCTCTTGCAATCCGCTGCCTTCTTTACTCTGTCCCCTTGTCGAACCAGCACCTGACGAGCTGCTGCCCAGATGCGTCGGCAGCGTCGGACCATGGCATGTGCAGAGGGGACCGACACTTCCAGCTCATTGTCTGGAAAGACTGGAGGTTGAAAACCATAAGCACTTTTGAAAGGTGAGAACCCTGTGGCAGATGTAGGTAAAGAATTGTGAGCATACTCGACCCAGACCAGGTGTTTGCTCCATGTAGGGGGATTTTGGGACACCAGGCACCGGAGGCAGTTTTCCAGTTGTTGGTTGAGGCGTTCGGTCTGGCCGTTGGCCTCCGGGTGATAACCTGAGGTCAGGCTGGCCTTAGCTCCGATGAGCCTGCAGAACTCCCTCCAAAACCGTGACACAAACTGGGGCCCCCGGTCGGAGACAATGTCTTTAGGGAAGCCGTGAATCTTAAAAACATTGTTCATCATGATTTCTGCTGTCTCCTTGGCGGAGGGCAGCTTAGGCAAGGCAATGAATCTCACCATTTTGGTGAAACGGTCCACCACCGTGAGGACGGTGGTGTTACCTTGAGAGACCGGGAGCCCCGTGACGAAGTCCATGGAGATGTCGGACCACGGTCTGGAGGGAATGGGTAGGGGCTGCAATAGGCCCATACGGGATCCAGAGGACGTCTTGTTCCGAGCGCAGACCGAACATGCCTCCACGTACTCCCGTACCTCCGGCTCCATGGATGGCCACCAAAACCGCCGAGAGATGGCGAACATCGTTCTCCGAACTCCCGGGTGGCATGAAAGCAGGGAGGTGTGAGCCCAGTGGATCACCTGTGGGCGCAACTCAACTGGGACAAACAAGCGATTATCTGGGCACCCACTAGGTGGCGGGACTCCACCATTTGCCTGCTTCACCTCATCTTCTATTTGCCAGGAGATTACTCCAACCACACGGGTAAGTGGAAGGATAGTTTCGGGTTCCTTGGCATCAGGCTCGGGGTCGAACAGTCGAGACAAAACGTCTGGCTTGACGTTTCGGGACCCCGGCCTGTAAGAGAGAGAAAAAAAGAAGCGGTTGAAAAAGAGCGCCCACCTGGCCTGGCGAGAATTGAGTCTTTTAGCTTTTTTGATATACTCAAGATTTTTATGGTCAGTCCAGACAATGAACGGGAAAACGGCCCCCTCTAGCCAGTGCCTCCACTCCTCCAGAGCGATTTTGACCGCCAACAACTCACGGTTACCGACATCATAATTCCTCTCAGCTTTGGATAGGCGTCTTGACAGGAAGGCGCAGGGATGCATTTTACCATCCTTCTCCGAGCGTTGGGAGAGGACGGCTCCGATTCCTTCGTTGGATGCATCCACCTCTACAACAAACTGGCGTTGGGGATCTGGCATGGTGAGGATAGGAGCTGAAGTAAAGCGATGCTTGAGGTTCTGGAACGCCCTTTCAGCCTCTGGAGACCAGTGGAACTGCACCTGGGTGGAAGTGAGAGCATGGAGAGGAGCAGCTATTGTGCTAAAATTTCTGATAAATCTTCTGTAAAAATTAGCAAACCCCAAAAACTGTTGAACCCTCTTCCGGCTATCAGGAGTAGGCCAGTCGACTACAGCGCTAACTTTAGCCGGGTCCATCTTAACTCCTCCAGGAGCTACAATAAAGCCCAAGAAGGAGATAATGTTGACATGAAACTCACTCTTTTCAGCTTTGACAAATAGCTGGTTCTCCAGTAGCCTTTTAAGGACCTTGGTCACATGGACCTTGTGAGTCTCAATGTCTGTAGAATAAATTAAAATGTCATCAAGGTACACATATACAAAATGGTCTAGGAAGTCTCTTAGCACATCATTTATCATGGCTTGAAATACAGCAGGAGCATTGGTGAGTCCAAATGGCATGACTAAATACTCATAGTGTCCACTGGGAGTGTTAAAACCAGTTTTCCACTCATCCCCCTCCCTTATGCGGATGAGATGATAGGCATTACGAAGGTCTAGTTTAGTAAATACCTTGGCTTGTTGGAGTTGGTCAAACACCGAGTTCATGAGAGGGAGGGGGTACCGTTTTTTTATGGTGATGTCGTTCAGTGGGCTGTAGTCGATGCAGGGTCTCAGGGTTCCATCCTTTTTGCCCACGAAGAAGAATCCGGCACCTGCCGGTGATGAGGAGGGGCGAATCAGTCCTGCTTTTAATGAGGCGGTGAGGTACTCCTTCATGGCCGCCCTCTCAGGTCCGGAAACGGAGTACAGGCGTCCTTTGGGGATGGTGGATCCTGGGACCAAATCAATGGCGCAGTCGTACGGGCGGTGAGGAGGGAGCGACATGGCCTTTGTTTTGCTGAAAACCTCTCGTATGTGGTGGTAGCATGGAGGAACCGAGTTCAGGTCCGGGTACTCTGATTCTGTGGTGGGGTTCGTAGAAAACAAATTAAGTTGTGCTGCATCCTTATTTCGTGCAGCACTGGTGACACATTCATTGACACAGTCCTTCCCCCAAGCTTTAATTTCACCCGACCTCCAGTCTATATGGGGGTTGTGGTGAAAAAGCCAAGGTTGTCCCAAAATCATAGTGTGTGAAGAAGTCTTGAACAGATACAGGCAAATCTTTTCTTCATGGTTATTTATGCGCATGCGTATGGGTTCTGTGGTGTGTGTGATAAGAAAAAGTTCCTTTCCATCTAGGGCTTTGGCTCTCATGGGTCGGGCTAATGGCTCAGACTTGATACCTAGTTTAGCAGCTAGACCCCAGTCCATTAAACTCTCATCTGCCCCCGAGTCAATAAGTACCCCAATGTCTGTGATAGTGTGATGTTTTACCTGCACTTTAGTGAGAGTGCGCGTAATGGGAGTAGAAGCTGAGAGTTGACTCAATCCTATGGGTCGCTTAACTGGACAGGTGGCGACGAGGTGACCAACCTCTCCGCAGTAAAAACACCTTCCTTCAATCTGTCGTCTCTGTCGTTCCTCCTGCGACAGCCGCGCTCTTCCCAGTTGCATGGGATCCTCACCTCCCTCCACGGAAGGGTGATGACTCGGCTCGGGTGAAGGGCGGTGGAAGGCTGGTCCATGCTGCGTCCGAGTGTATGTGGCCCTTCCCGCAGTAGTGGTCCGTGCGCTCCGATGTCGTCTGAGCTGAGTGAGTCTGTTGTCCCTGCGAATGGCAAGCGTGATAAGCTCGTCCAAACCGGCAGGTAAATCCAACGGAATGAGAAGGTCCTGGATCGGTGCTGCCAGCCCTTTCAAAAATACGTCATAGAGGGCTGTGGAGTTCCAACCGCTCTCCGCCGATAGCGTGCGGAACCGGATGGCGTAGTCGCATACAGAGTCTTGGCCTTGCCTCAATCTGCTCAGCTCCTGTGCTTTCTCCCGGTCGTCGGTGACTGGATCAAAAGTCATTCGTAGGGCCGCTTGGAATTCCGTGAGCGAGCCGCAGATAGCTGAGCGCCGGTCCCATTCGGCGGAAGCCCAAGCTTTGGCTCTCCCCGTTAGATGGGACATCATGAAAGCAATCTTTGCTCGGTCAGTGGGGAAAGCGTGATGGTTAAATTCAAAATGAATAGAACAGTCTATGATGAATGTCTTGCATTGTCCTGTTTCACCTGAATACTTAGTCGGAGCCGCCAATTCACTTCCTGCTCCGTCATATGACGTAGGCGGAGCGGGTACGGGAGCCGAAGCGGTGGTTTGAGGAATTCGCATGACCGCCTCCTGTAGCTGGGAGGTAAGGCGGCTCATGTAATCGGCCATCGCCATCTGAAACTCCTCCTGGCGAGAGAGGCGTGATTCTTGAGCTTGTAGGATTGCTGAAAACTGTCCTTTCTCTGCTGGGTCCATACTGGCCAGATTGTAATGTCACGGCTTGGTAAAAGGATAGGACTCAGATGCAGAGTAGGGAATTTAGACAGGCTTTTATTTTGACAGCTTCCTTTTCACCTCCAAAGTCAATGATTACAATATCTATTAATCAAAAAACTAACCGGCAAAAAAGGTTCCAAAAAATAGGAACAACCTAAATTCGCTCCGAACGGAGGAAAGCACAAAAGCAAAGACGAACTATAATTAATATATGCTATAAAATGTATAAACAAAAAACGCTCCAACAGGAGGAAGAAACAACAACTATGAAAAAAGTCTATACTATCTAATCTAATAAAGTATTAACAAAAATTGTCACTCAACAATGTGAGGAAAGAATGAAAAATAACTGAAACTTACCACTTCGGCTGAATAAACTAAATAACAAAAAATCACTCTGCTGAGGAGGAAAAAAGGAAAACTCAAAATAGCAACGAAGGGTTTCAGAATCAAAGAACATAAGCACAAGACGAGGCAAGGCAAGACAAGGCATGGAGATGGGCATGGACGCTAGAGAGTACGAACAAACGAAGCAATCTGGCACAGAACAAAGGAAGGAGTGGGCTTATAAGACACATGAGGGTAATAGGGAACAGGTGGAAACAATTAGGGAATCGGGATGACGTCAGACTGATGACACAAAAGGAAGGGCAAGTGACCTGAAACGAGAGGAGAGTTACTTTTCAAACTAAAACATGCACATCACAAGACAGAAAAAAAACCAAGACAAGACATCCCTCACCGCGGTGTGACAGGTCCTTTTTAAAAAATAATAATAAAATAAAATAAGATAAATAAATTAAAAACATTTTCTTGAATAAAAAAGAAAGTAAAACAATATAAAAACAGTTACATTGAAACTAGTAATTAATGAAAATTAGAAAAATTAACTGTTAAAGGTTAATACTATTAGTGGACCAGCAGCACACACAATCATGTGTGCTTACGGACTGTATCCCTTGCAGACTGTATTGATATATATTGATATATAATGTAGGAACCAGAATATTAATAACAGAAAGAAACAACCCTTTTGTGTGAATGAGTGTAAATGGGGGAGGGAGGTTTTTTGGGTTGGTGGACTAATTGTAAGTGTTTTTTATGTTGATTTAATAAAAAAAATTAATAAATAAAAAAAACGATACCGATAATAAAAAAAACGATACCGATAATTTCCGATATTCCATTTTAAAGCATTTATCGGCCGATAATATCGGCAGGCCGATAGTATCGGACATCTCTAATTATTAGTCAAGGTAATGAGTAATCATAATTCCCATAAAATAGGAAGGCATATTTTTTCTATGACCGGGTGCTTACTTGCTCCTGTGTAAAAACGCTGCTGGATTCAGTGACTAAATTTATTAAAAAAAACTAACCTTAATCGTTAAGTTTTTGCGATGAACCAAATATCCACTCAGAAAATGTGTTATTGGAAACTCTGTGAAAACATGTCATATTTAAACAACCCAAAAAAAAAAAGCAGTGGTATACCTCAAGTGTAGAGCATCTCTTCTCAACACCTTCATTTCTGGTGGAGTCTACTTTCTCCACAAGTCCATGGTATGCAGTATAGAAGCCTTTATGGGATGTATTTGTTTACTTGCAGTCTTAACAGGTCAGTGCGAAGGCGGGAGGTGATAATCAGCCCTAAATATACCCCCTGTAGTTTCCTGTCGCCCGGATCTGCTTACACGGTGATGTCGACATTACATATTTCCGCTGAGGTTCTTCTACACAAAATTCCTGCATGTCAGCTGGGTCTCACTGAAGCTTCACTTATTTAAGCCTTTTTCAATGCAGTACGATCATGAATGTTTGTGAAGAACATAACGCATGAAGTGACGACTAATTATAGCAAGGTGTCACGTATACATACACAGTACGCTCCACGTGGTTCCTTCCCAAGTGACAGGTGCCGATTTGGTTTCCCATGGCTATCATGGCGTGGGGGGAAGATGGCGTGTTTATGGTTGAGGGCTTGTGTACACGTACATGCACACACTCCCTCCCACTGAGGTGCAATCAGTCACTCCTATCTGCTCTCCTCTGCGCACCTTGCTCTGCGGTGTATAAATCTGCCGTCTGACATCTGGAGGCTCCCTGACTGGTGATCAGGAATTACACTACATAAGTATTTGGCCACCCATCCAAATGATCAGAATCAGGTGTCCTAATCACTTAAAACCAAGCACTACGGCATGGAGACTGTTTCTACAAACATTTGTGAAAGAATGGGCCGCTTTCCGTGATTTCCAGTGTGGAACTGTCATAGGATGCCACCTGTGCAACAAATCCAGTCGTGAAATTTCCTCGCTTCTAAATATTCCAAAGTCAACTGTCGGCTTTATTATAAGAAAATGGAAGAGTTTGGGAACAACAGCAACTCAGCCACCAAGTGGTAGGCCCCGTAAACTGACAGAGAGGGGTCAGCTGATGCTAAAGTGCATAGTGCAAAGAGGTCGCCGACTTTCTGCACAGTCAGAGCTCCAAACTTCATGTAACCTTTCAATTAGCCCACGTACAGTACGCAGAGAGCTTCATGGAATGGGTTTCCATGGCCGAGCAGCTTTTCTAAGCCATACATCGCCAAGTCCAATGCAAAGCGTGGGATGCAGTGGTGTAAAGCACGTCGCCACTGGACTCTAGAGCAGTGGAGACGTCTTCTCTGGAGTGATGAATCACACTTTTCCATCTGGCAATCTGATGGACGAGTCTGGGTTTGGAGGTTGCCAGGAGAACGGTACATTTCGGACTGCATTGTGCCGAATGTGAAATTTGGTGGAGGAGGAATTATGGTGTGAGGTTGCTTTTCAGGAGTTTTTTTAAATTTTTTATATATATATATTTATATAGCGCTTTTCTCTAGTGACTCAAAGCGCTTTACATAGTGGAACCCAATATCTAAGTTACATTTAAACCAGTGTGGGTGGCACTGGGAGCAGGTGGGTAAAGTGTCTTGCCCAAGGACACAACGGCAGTGACTAGGATGGCGGAAGCGGGAATCGAACCTGGAACCCTCAAGTTGCCGGCCTCCCCCGAGTTGGGCTTTGCCTCTTAGTTCCAGTGAAAGGAACTTTGAATGCTCCAGGATACCAAAACATTTTGGACAATTCCATGCTCCCAACCTTGTGGGAACAGTTTGGAGCGGGCCCCTTCCTCTTCCAACATGACTGTGCACCAGTGCACAAAGCAAGGTCCATAAAGACATGGATGCCAGAGTCTGGTGTGGATGAACTTGACTGGCCTGCACAGAGTCCTGACCTGAACCCGATAGAACACCTTTGGGATGAATTAAAACGGAGACTGAGAGCCAGGCCTTCTCCACCAACATCAGTGTGTGACCTCACCAATGCGCCTTTGGAAGAATGCTGGAAAAGTCCTATAAACTCACTCCGCAACCTTGTGGACAGCCTTCCCAGAAAAGTTGAAGCTGTAATAGCTGCAAAAGGTGGACCCACATCATATTGAACCCTATGGGTTAGGAATGGAATCTCATTTCAAGTTCATATGTGAGTCAAGGCAGGTGGCCAAATAATTTTGGCAATATAGTGTAGCTTGAAGATCTTTGCGGACAGTGACCATATTGCAAAATACGATTTAAAAAAGGCTAGTTGACATGTGATTTATTGCAGGAAATAAGATACATAATCTGTTCCAGGGTCAAACTGTCACCAAACCCCCTTTATTAAACTGACTGCAGATATCAACCACTATTAAAGGGGAACTGCAATTTAAAAAAAATTGTTTTTTAATGCATTCTAATTATTAAATAAATACCATCAAAAGTCCGCTTACAATGGAGCTTATGGGAGCCGCTCAGTTCTGCCTATAGAGCCCCTAAAAAACATCCAAACACCTCCATTAGGGTTGTATATACAAAAATCTTAGGGTACATTAAACATCCTAGTTAAAACATCCAGTTAAAATGTAATAATCACTTATTCTTCTGTTGTTTGATACTTGACATTAGTTTTGGATGATACCACACATTTGGGTATCAATCCAATCCCAAGTAGTTACAGGATCATACATTGGTCATATTCAAAGTCCTCATGTGTCCAGGGACATATTTCCTGAGTTTATAAACATAATATAAATTTTTCAAAAACAAAAGAAGATGTTGAGATGCCAAAAAATATTGACGTAATCATAGTAGTATCGATTAGATACGCTACTGTATTTGGTATCATTACAGTGGATGTTAGGTGTAGGTATGGCATTTTTTATTTTTTTTTGTCATAAAAAAATACAATCATGTGTGCTTACGGACTGTATCCCTGCAGACTGTATTGATATATATTGATATATAATGTAGGAACCAGAAATATTAATAACAGAAAGAAACAACCCTTTTGTGTGAATGAGTGTAAATGGGGGAGGGAGGTTTTTTGGGTTGGTGCACTAATTGTAAGTGTATCTTGTGTTTTTTATGTTGATTTAATAAAAAATAAAAAAAAGTTATTTATTTTTTTATTTCTTGTGCGGCCCGAGATTGAGAATAGACCATTCATCGGCAGTGCGCCCTACGGTCCGAAAAAATACGGCAATCTGATTTTTTTCCAATATCTTTTTTTATTAAAATTTTGTATTTATTTGAAATGTTTTGCATTTGTTTTATTTAATTTTTATCCCTTCTTTTCCAATTTAAAAAAAAACATTTTGTTGAATTATCATATTTATTTTCTATACTCATTTGACAGCACTAACAATGATATACCACAGCAAAGCCATATTTCTACTCGTGCTGCCTTTCATGCTCCACGTTCATCATAAAGTTCTTGTCTAAAACTTCTGCGGCGGGGAGCCTTTAATCAGCGTCGATGTGGAGATGGAACTGGTGTGAGTTTTCTGCTCACAAGATCCACGCCCTTTCCCTAACCAGAGAAGCCCACATCTGGAGTGACGTCATTAAGAAACGCAGGGCTGCAGACAGACTCATCCTCCTAAGTGATCACGTGACTGCTGTTATCGTACGATCTCGTGACAAAGAACACACCACTGTACTGAGAATGCAATGCATCTGTCTGACTGGGGAGCCATTTTTTATCTTATTTTTTTTCCTTGAGCGCCAGGAACGACAAGCAAAGAGGAGATGTGGTGTTGCTGGCAAACGTCTGAGCACTTTTTTGTTGTCCTGCCAGCACCTGACACCCAGCCATGCGTGGAGAGCTTGACATTGGCCCTTGCAACACAAAGCATTGTCAATGCACACACACACACGCACACGCACACACACCCCCGAGGAGCTCAATTTGCTCCCTCTGGTCCCCACAGGCCTTTCAGCTGGGTTGAATAGAGGACAGCGGCGGGAGGCCTGCCAGTGTTTCTCTTACGGGGTGTAAAGACAAACAATCAGCAGGATGAGACGGGCTCTTGTTCTTGTGATGAGACACAGCTTTACACCTGGATCATTCTCACTAATGAGGGATCATTAGCGAGGGGTTGCTAATAATCAGACGGTGTGAATGCATTAACGTATGAAAAGAGACTGCTGGCTGTTAAAAGAAGGATATCAAACTCTAAAATTGAATTTAAGCATAAAAATTGCCGTTTCCCCCCCCAAAAAAATCTACTTTACTGCATGCGTTTTCTTATTTTTATTTTCGTACGCCCCACATTTCATGTGTTTGGAAGAAATTTTTTCATAAAGGATTAAAAACCTTTCTTTTAAAAAAAAAAGCCTTTTGTTGGACATATGTGTGCTAGTTCTAGCTATAAGGCTGTTCTAGTTTTTATTTTATTTTACTATTTATTTTACTCATTGGGGTCAGCTATTTGTGGTTCTAGCGTTGTTTTTTTGTTGTTTTTTTGTTTTGTTTTTTAAATGCACTTTAGCACTTTGAGGTTGTTTGTTCAAAGTAAAGTGCTTTTACAAATAAAATATATTATTATTATTATATACCAAAGACATGCACCTGGGGATAGGTTGATTGGCAACACTAAATTGGCCCTAGTGTGTGAATGTGAGTGTGAATGTTGTCTGTCTATCTGTGTTGGCCCTGTGATGAGGTGGCGACTTGTCCAGGGTGTACCCCCGCCTTCCGCCCGATTGTAGCTGAGATAGGCTCCAGCGCCCCCCCCCCCCCCCCCCCCTCCCCGCGACCCCGAAGGGGATAAGCGGTAGAAAATGGATGGATGGATGGATATTGTATACGCAACAAACTTGTTATACTAAGTATGACATACAGGGCCAAAGAAAGTTGCGAATTATAGCATACGGACCGACGGCTTGACGTGTCGTGCTGTAAAGTGCTGGCATTGCATCAGTTGATGTAAATAAAATATTGTGTGAGCACACACTATTAGTATGTGCCTTATTGGATAAAACACGAGGGCCAGCACTTTTGATAAAGAATGTGAGAAACCCCTCCTAAACCCTCAACAACAAGTCTTCAATAAAGGTACGTGTTTAATTAACCATTTAATTCCTCCAATGTATGTATTTTGCATTGTTTTATGTATTATTCTCTGTGAAATCTGTGTTGTTTTAATATATTCAGGGTCTGGAACCGATGAATTTGATTTCCTTCTCTTTTTAGTAAAGCTTTTAGTTAGTGCACCTTTTAACTATCAATTTTAACCATCAATTTTAATTCACTTTGTATTCTTTTTATGATGTTGCCCCTGTTGTTTTAATTGAATTGTTGCTTTACTTCACCTATGTTTTGTACAGCGCTTTGTGATTTTATTTGTGAAAAGCGTTTTATAAATAAAATGTACTTACTTACAATATTTCTTGAGGGGAAAATTACCTCGGTTCTTATACGATTCGGGCTGCGTCCGACCTTTTGGAAAAGATTACTATAAAAAGCGAGGAACCTCTGTAGTTCCTTTTTATTTTAATGCAAAATGAAGGAACAATGAACTTCTCCCTGCACAGTTAAGGGATGTGTTGCTTTTATCATGCCCAGAAGCAACTGTCACGGAACTGTACTGGAATGAGGACTCCTGTATTAAATAAGGTATTTAACTTTTATTTTCAGTACATTTTGAACCAGAGTAACTAAAAAAAAAAAGCGGTATTTTTATTTTTTTATTCTGTTTTAATTGCACATAATTAAAATCCTTATTGTATTTTTTTTCCCTGTTTTTCTTCACATAATTTTACATGTAAATATAAGTCAATTAAGATTTTTTGTGCCTTGGAGACAAATAAAGTTAAGTTAAAAGTTAAAGTACCACTGATAGTCACACACACACTAAGTGTGGTGAAATTATCCTCTGCATTTGACCCATCCCCATGTTCCACCCCCTGGGAGGTGAGGGGAGCAGTGAGCAGCAGCGGTGGCCGCGCTCGGGAATAATTTTGGTGATTTAAGCCCCAATTCCAACCCTTGATGTTAAGTGCCAAGCAGGGAAGGCCGGTGTTCTGAAAAAATATGCTGCTTCATAAAAGAAATACAATCAGTTGCATAATCTAATAGTTAGCAACTTAAAGGGGAACATTATCACCAGACCTATGTAAGCGTCAATATATACCTTGATGTTGCAGAAAAAAGACCATATATTTTTTAAACCGATTTCCGAACTCTTAATGGGTGAATTTTGGCGAATTAAACGCCTTTCTAATATTCGCTCTCGGAGCGATGACGTCCCAACGTAGCGTCACATCGGGAAGCAATCCGCCATTTTCTCAAACACCGAGTCAAATCAGCTCTGTTATTGTCCGTTTTTTCGACTGTTTTCCGTTCCTTGGAGACATCATGCCTCGTCGGTGTGTTGGCGGAGGGTGTAACAACACGAACAGGGACGGATTCAAGTTGCACCAGTGGCCCAAAGATGCGAAAGTGGCAAGAAATTGGACGTTTGTTCCGCACACTTTACCGACGAAAGCTATGCTACGACAGAGATGGCAAGAATGTGTGGATATCCTGCGACACTCAAAGCAGATGCATTTCCAACGATAAGGTCAAAGAAATCTGCCGCCAGACCCCCATTGAATCTGCCGGAGTGTGTGAGCAATTCAGGGACAAAGGACCTCGGTAGCACGGCAAGCAATGGCGGCAGTTTGTTCCCGCAGACGAGCGAGCTAAACCCCCTATTGACCCTAGCTTCCCTGGCCTGCTGACATCAACTCCAAAACTGGACGGATCAGCTTTCAGGAAAAGAGCGCGGATGAGGGTATGTCTACAGAATATATTAATTGATGAAAATTGGGCTGTCTGCACTCTCAAAGTGCATGTTGTTGCCAAATGTATTTCATATGCTGTAAACCTAGTTCATAGTTGTTAGTTTCCTTTAATGCCAAACAAACACATACCAATCGTTGGTTAGAAGGCGATCGCCGAATTTGTCCTCGCTTTCTCCCGTGTCGCTGGCTGTCGTGTCGTTTTCGTCGTTTTCGCTTGCATACGGTTCAAACCGATATGGCTCAATAGCTTCAGTTTCTTCTTCAATTTCGTTTTCGCTACCTGCCTCCACACTACAACCATCCGTTTCAATACATGCGTAATCTGTTGAATCGCTTAAGCCGCTGAAATCCGAGTCTGAATCCGAGCTAATGTCGCTATAGCTTGCTGTTCTTTCCGCCATGTTTGTTTGTATTGGCTTCACTATGTGACGTCACAGGAAAATGGACGGGTGTTTATAACGATGGTTAAAATCAGGCACTTTGAAGCTTTTTTTAGGGATATTGCGTGATGGGTAAAATTTTGAAAAAAACTTCGAAAAATATAATAAGCCACTGGGAACTGATTTTTAATGGTTTTAACCATTCTGAAATTGTGATAATGTTCCCCTTTAAGTAATGGATGGATTTTGATGACATTTTCAGGAAATGTCTGAAATAAGTCCTACAACAAGTGCTTTTGCATTATTATTCATATATGACCTTGTTAAAATACTTATAGAATGATTTGGATTTTTGGCTAAAGTATTCCACAATGCATTGCCAGCAGCCATATTGAAAGGCTAGCGTCAGCGTTCACAATAACGCTATACGTAATATTTCCGAACTATTCAATGGAAAATAACATTGCACCGGCTGTAATACGATGGAGAAATACTATGAGTCATTAGATAAGAAGTCTCTTTCTTGTTATAAGTGCGATTGGATGCCAGGATCCGTACAAGATTGACAAGTCTGAGTGGAGCAGAGACCACATCTTCCCCCATGTCTTATACCCGGACTTTGCAAATTACTTAATTTTTTCAACCCAGCCCATTTTGCACCTTGGAGGACTTTCAAAATGATAAGAGTCTAGAACAGTGAAATTACGACCCGCGGGCCGAATCTGGCCCGTGAATAGGTCTTATCCGGGGATGAGCTTGCTAAGTATAAAAATGTGTCAACATTTTTGTATAAAAAGAAACTGCTGTTCCAAATGTGTCCACTAGATGTCGCAATAGCAATTATTTGTATCTTTGTAGATGATCCTACATATGTAAAAAAAACACACAAAAAACACATGATGTTAATGCACCCGTCGAGGAAAATGAGCAAACTACATAAATAACATCCTGTAATTTGATTTTGATACCATTTTTTGTATCTTGATAGATTGAAAATGAACACCAATGAGTTGACTGATGAACATTATTACATCATTTATTCAGAAAGTATAAATAACGACAAATAAAGATAGAATACTATTAACCGCAACATGTAAGTGTAAAAAAAAACCAACATTATAATTTGTACATTTTCAGAATGTGCCTGTTCTATTTTGTATACAAAGAAAACAATCTGAAGTTGTCTTTATTTTGAAGTTATCGTGCCGTGATTTTACCAGTTGGGAGTAGATTTTTCTCCGTGTGGCCCCCCATCTAAAATGAGTTTGACACCCCTGTTCTAGAACCGCTTGTTTGTGGATGGGTTTGTGAACTTTGTGTTTATCTGTAAAAGCCCAGTTGACATTGTGGCGTCAAGCCAGGCTGGAGTCATGCACTCACAGAAAAGATCTGACCCAATTTTAATACCCTTGATAACCAATTTCATGTCATGTCAGCACACTGTCCCTGTAAGGCAGGATTGGGAGAATAATGTTCTCATGTTTTCAATTTTGTTTTATGTGAAGGCTATAGTCCGGGTTAGAGAAACTGAGTACTATTTTAATCAATACGACTACTATCAAAGTTCTTCGACCAAGCACATCAAGTTAATGCAAAGTGGGTCTGTCACTTATTTTAGATTCATTTGTACTTGCATTTTTTTTAATTACCTGAAATGAAATGATGCGAACAAACACACAGTCGTCATAATACGTCTATGCATCCGCATCCGTCTGTCCAGAAATACTCTTAGGAATGCGATAAAAGCTAGTAACATCTCTCCAACCTCTATTGTGGCAGTTGACAATGGCACACGTCGTCGCAATTATCAGTATCACTAGTTAAATTATCAGCAACAATGTGCGTGTTTACAAACGAAGCCTCCTAAAATGGCCAACGGCAATGCATTGTGGGAAATGTAGAAAAATCCGGAGCTCTTTTTGTTGACATTCATTCTGTCACCATACAGTATAGAGTCTATACTGTATGATGACACTCCATGCAAATATTTTTTGTTTTGTTTTAGTATGTTTTTTGTTTGAGGACAAACATGACACAAATCTTCCCAATTGTTAGAAAGCCCTCTGTTTAACGTGTTTAATATGATTATTTGCTGAACATCGTTTTGTCCTACTCATTTCAGCGGTTCTTGAACTCACCATAGTGTGGACTGAGATGCAACAGTTTGTTTACATGTAAAATCGTCCACTCCTTCTTTGTCTCATTTTGTCCACCAAAAGTTTTATACTGTGCGTGAATGCACAAAGGTGCATTTTGTTGATGTTATTGACTTGTTGGAGAGCTAATCAGGCATATTTGGCAGGGGTGTCAAACTCAAGGCCCCAGGGGCAAAATCTGGCACGCCACATCATTTTGAATGACCTCTGAAAGCCTGGAAATAATATACATCAATAAAGTAGTTTATTAGGGACCGCAATGTCCCTTTGGGACAGAGGACACTATTGTAATTGTAAGGTTTTATTATTATTATTCTGCTGCCTCTTTGAGCGGTAATTTGACCGCTTTAACATGCTTCAAAACTCACCATATTTGACACACACATCAGGACTGGCAAAAATTGCGATCTAATAAAAAACCTAGCTCCAAAACTCAAAAATGCGCTCTAGCGCTCCCTAGGAAAAAACACAGACAGAACTGCCGGTAACTTCCAGTAGGAATGTCATAGCAACTTGAAACAAAAACCTTTATGTAGGTTTTACTTAGGCCTAGATTTCATACAATAACATCCTTCAGCTAAAATCAACAGGAAGTTGGCAATTCCCCCTTCAAAACAAAAGTTTGGTAAAAACAGTCACTTTTGCCTCTTTGAGCTGTAATTTGACCCCCTTAACATGCTTCAAAACTCACCAAACTGGACACACACATCAGGACTGGCAAAAATTGCGATCTAGTAAAAAAAGCAAACCCCAAAACTCAAAATTGAGCTCTAGCGCCCCCTAGGAATAAAACACAGACAAAACTGCTCCTCGGAAGAAAACACAGACAAAACTGCCTGTAACTTCCAGTAGGAATGTCGTAGAGACATGAAACAAACAAAAACCTCTATGTAGGTCTTACTTAGACCTACATTTGATATATTGACAACCCCCAACAAAAATCTACAGAAAGTTTGCAATTCTCCCTTCAAAACAAAAATTGTGTAAAAACTGGTCACCTTTTTTCAAACATTATCTCCTCTGAGCGCGTTTGTCGTGTCGACTTCAAACTAGCACAGGAGAGAGATTGAACCCTTCTGATTAAAAGTTGACCAAAGAGTTTTAATTACTGCTCCGGTTTGGATTTTATGTGCCGTCAAAGTCGGTCCCGTCCATCGCTGCTTGCAGCTTTAATCTTTCTTTCTTTTTGTTTTTGACAGGGAAAAAAAAGACATGTACTGCATGCAATTATATATATATATATTAAACTTTATCCATCTAATAATGCAACAGATATTATATTATCATACATTCGAAACATTTTTGGGGTGAAAACAAATGTAAATATTTACTTAGCCTCATGATTTCAAAGCAAGTTATCCATCAAATTGTACACTGTAAACATGACAATATATATATATTTTTTAAAACAGCTCGGTCTTCAGAATCCTACCGTAAGAAAAAAAATGTGGTGCAATTTTTACATTTACCATAATACACTGTAAAAACAGGAACCATATTTTTTATGCAAAAAAAATGGCAGTTCAATCACTGGAATTTTACAGTAAAATAGAGTGTGACGATTTTTCTCAAAATTTTATGGAAAAATTCTGCCTTTTTTCTTACAGTGTAGGTAAAATATACATTTACTAATCAAATCGTGTGACAATATCATGCGGCTAATCCTTATAATTGAGGGCAGCCAAAACTGCAACGTGGCCCTCAATGAAAACGAGTTTGACACCCATGGTATAGACACACAACCAGCCATGCCTTTTAGCCTATACAGTTTTAGTTTTGGTTTGTTTCCTGGAATGTAAAATAATGCTGGGGTGTTGCTGACATCATGTCCGTCTCACGTCCCGCCCAATGAATACTGGCTCTGTTCTCAATGGGTACTAGGTGCCATTTAGTCTTTCTCAAAGACAAAATGCCCTATGCTTGTGTTGTTTTAGGCTGTGCGAACCGTTCAAATAGCGGAAAAAGGGTAAACGCTTCTTCAGAGTTCCACGAGAGGTAATCAGAAAGGGCGGAAAAGTGCAAGATTTGTGGAAACGTCGAGAAAATCATGGAGCTCACACTACAGTCCAAGGGAGCAGAATCGAAGAATGTATGAGTTTGCAGTGATCACTTTGTTAAAGGTTTGTTTGATATACTTTTAACGTTTATCAATTCCCTTTTACCGGTAATAATAATCTTGATATTACTTGTATTTCTTCGAGTGTTTCGAAAAGCACCAACTTGGCGAGTTAAATATAAGAAAGCGAATTTGAGCAAAATCTAAAAGAGCAATCATAAATGAAGCTTTCAGCACATACACAATGTTGACATCTATAGTTATATTTTGATAAAGACGGGGGAAAAACACGCTACTCGTAACAGCAACAAACATGGCTGTAGACGCAAAGTTAAATCATCAAATGCAATCTTAGCCGAGCAAATACGATGCATATTTATCCGAGAGAGTCCTGATACCAATTTCTATGACCAAGCCACACACAAAGAAGTTGTAGACCTCCATGCTTTTCCAAGTTTTCATCTGTTTTGTTGTGTAGAATGGCATCTGGAGCACAATGGTTCAATTTGTCTGGGAACACGACCAACATATAATAATTGATGTCACCCGACAAATCTTTTTTTTTGTGATAAAGTATAGGGATCTATTCCATTGCATAGTTTATTTTTTTTTGCTCATATCTGCTTTTTGCAGGAAAATTTAAGCCTCTTTTGTACTCAGATAGTTTGCGCGTTGCTTGCTGTACAACAGCCATCTTACCATGAATTGATTAACGTGGACCCCGACTTAAACAAGTTGAAAAACTTATCCGGGTGTTACCATTTAGTGGTCAATTGTACGGAATATGTACTGCCTCAGACTGGAAGTCTCTGCAGAGAGTGGTGAGGACGGCGGAAAAGATTATCAGGACTCCTCTTCCTCCTATCCAGAAGATCGAAAAAAGCCGCTGCCTGACCAGGGCTCAGAAAATCTGCAAAGACTCCTCCCACCCCCACCAAGGACTGTTTTCACTGCTGGACTCTGGAAAGAGGTTCCGCAGCCTCCGAAGCAGAACCTCCAGGTTCTGTAACAGCTTCTTCCCTCAAGCCGTAAGACTCTTGAACGCATCATAATTAAATTATCCCTTCAACTCCCCCCAAAATAGATTAACTCGCTGGAATAAAAAAGACAATTTAACATGCATCCATAAACGTGGACGCATGTGAAAAAGTGCAATATATTTATCTGTACAGTAATCTATTTATTTATATATATTTATATATATTTATTTATTTTATATATATATATTTATACATTATTTATATATATTTATTTATTTATACATGCACCTTATTGCTTTTTTATCCTGGACTACCATGAGCTTATGTAACGAAATTTCGTTCTTATCTGTGCTGTAAAGTTCAAATTTGAATGACAATAAAAAAGGAAGTCTAAGTCTGTACTGTGCAATCTACTAATAAAAGTTTCAATCAATCAATCAATCAAAGCTTGGTCGACCACCACTGGTTTCCACTTCCGGGAAGAAGTCACCAGTTATAGGAAGTTTTTTTTTTTTTTTTTTAAATTGCTATGGTTATTTTGTCTTAAGCATTGATGCACATTTTTTCACAGAATATTGGGCCATAGAGCAGCAAGTAGACAATGTAAAGCAGGGGTGTCAAACGTACAGCCCACGTGCCGGATCAGGCCCGCGAGATGAGTTTGCTAAGTATAAAAATGAGCCGAAATTTTTGAATTAAAGAAACCGCTGTTCTAAATATGTCCACTATATGTCACAATAGTAATTATTTGTATCTTTGTAGATGATGCTACATATGTTAAAAAAAAATATATACCACATGATGTTAGTGCACAAGTCGAGGAAAAGAAGCAAACTACATAAATAACATCCTGTAATTTGAATTTGATATTATCTTTTTATCTTGATGGATTGAAAATGAACACCAATGAGTTGACTGATGAACATCATCACATCATTTATTCATAAAGTATAAATAACGACAAATAAAGATAAAGTTAAAGTTCCTACAAACGTCACACACACACTGGGTGTGGTGAAATGTGTCCTCTGCATTCGACCCATCCCCATGTTCACCCCCTGGGAGGTGAGGGGAGGAGTGAGCAGCAGCGTGCGCCGCGCTCGGGAATCATTTGGGGATTTAACCCCCAATTCCAACCCTTGATGCTGAGTGCCAAGCAGGGAGGCAATGGGTACCATTTTTAGAGTATTTGGTATGACTCGGCCGGGGTTTGAACTCACAACCTTCCAGTCTCAGGGCAGAGACTCTAACCACAAGACCACTGACCTAAAGATAGAATACTCATCATCGGCAGTCACTTCAACGAGTACGACGATCCTCCTGGTAGGGGTGTATCCCTTTATGGAGGATGCCTGTGCGTGACTTTGTTTTACTCGGGGAGACTGGTGCGCAGACAGTCGCCACACGATCCTTGACAGAATCGGGTCAGGGTCCAGTGGCATGGAGTCCAAGACGACTGGGGACCCTTTTCTGCTGCAGCCTTCTTCCACCATCACAGCCGTTGTGGTAGTTTTTAAATCTACCGTCTGCCACCTGCTTCGCCGTTGAGGTCTTCACCGTATCCCTGGCTAGGGGGCAGTCAGGTACTAGGCCTTTGCCAAGGGCCACCTGGGGTAACAGTAGTAAAGGGGCCCCAAGACCCCATAGATAGTGCCGGATGCACTTTAAAGTTTAACGGACAGATATAAACAGAATAGAATATTATTAACCGCAGCATGTAAGTGTAAAACCCAACAACAACATTATGATTTGTACATTTTCAGAATGTGCCTGTTCTATTTTTAAACAAAGAAAACCATCTGAAGTTGTCTTTATTTTCAAGTTATCGTGCCGTGATTTTACCAGTCTGGCCCACTTCGGGAGTAGATTTTTCTCCATGTGGCCCCCCATCTAAAATGAGTTCGACACCCCTGATGTAAAGACTGTAACACTGTAAACAAGGACAATTCCACATAAAATGCACAGTTCATTAGAAAATGTTTTAAAATAATTTTACTTGTACTCCCATTTCCACCTCTTTTGTTTTTAGTTTGAACGATTGGAGTCAACGAATGGGTTAAATTTTGAGTCATTTGCCAAGCACCAAGAAGTGGAAGAAAAATGAGAAAATAAAAATTCCTCCGCTGCGGCGACAAATAGGGATCAGAACTTTCCCTTAAAATAGTTTTGGCGTCATCTACAGCCCGATGGGTACATCTATTAAATAGAGTTGACTACGCCCTGAAGCTTAAAACGCAGATACGTAGGAAGAGGACGTTAATGGCGGTGTAAAAGTCATCTTTTGAGCCAGAGTATAGAGCCGTTTTGACTTCGGCGGAAGGATCCACTGTGGCATCTTCGCTCCTTGACTTCAGTGAGGTAGAGAGGTGCGACGCAGCGTGTGACTAATTCAAGTCAAACTAGTCACTTTTGGAAACGACAAACGCTTAAATGCTAGTGACATGTAAAGACAACACTGAAATGCTGCGATATTTTTTTATTTTCTAATTACGAGTCAATTCTATTCCCCCCCCCCCGCTTTTTTTTTTTTAAAGAAGAAGTTACCGTCCGGGAGCTCTCAACTTTTGCTGCTCTTATGTGGATTTTACAGCAAACATGGAGCAAATACCCGGTTTCTCCTCCGGAAAGTCACTAGTCCTCATCCTGGGCTTCGTTCATCTCTCTCTGGGTAAGTCCTCTTTTACACGATAAAACTAAAAATCCATATGTTGTTAAGGTTTTTTTTTACTTTTTCTTTTTTTTTTTTTACCTCCACCTTCCGTGGCTTGCGCATAGCATCACATAACATCACATAGCTTTTAAGCTAGCTGCTTTCTTTCAACCACAAACTGTTTAAACTAACATTTTAGTAATAAGTCAGCAACATTCAAATACTTTTGCTTTTAAAGTGACATGAAGCTATTTTTATTTTTATTTTTATTTTATTTTATTTTATTTTATTTTATTTTATTTTATTTTTATTTTTATTTTTATTTTTTCTGCTTGTATTTATTTAATTTATTAATTTATTTATTTTTAATCGTTGTATGGTTAATTTTTTCTGTTATATGGATTCCCCTGGGTCTGAATTACTTATTAGTGTTGTCGCGATACAAATATTTTGGTACCGGTACCAAAATTATTTCGATACTTTTCGGTACTTTTCCAAATAAAGGGGACCATAAAAAATTGCATTATTGTCTTTATTAAACAAACGAAATAACCCACAAATCTTCACGATGTGGTGAAACCGCGATATTTGAAGCGCAATGTGTCAAGCGATGACATTACTGGGTTTGAATCCCAGTCGAAGATGCGCCAGTAGCAAACTTATGTTTTAAATATGTTTTTATTTTTTCATTTTGCACTTAAAAAAAATATTGAAGAATTTATTTCCAATGACTTTATATCACCGTAGTACAAAACATCAATACATCCATCCGTGCTCCATACCGCTTATCCCTATTAGGGTCGCAGTAAGCTGGAGCCTATCCCAGCTGACTTAGGGCAAGAGGCGGGGTATATCCTCGAATGTCACTTAGGGCCTAGGTTTGGAATAATTGTCACTACAGATTAGTGTTGTCCTAATACAAATATTTTAGTACCGGTACCAAAATTATTTTTGATTCTTTTCGGTACTTTTCTAAATAAAGGGGACCACAAAGAATTGCATTATTGGCTTTATTTGAACAAAAATTCTTACGGTACAATAAACATATGTTTCTTATTGCAAGTTTGTCCTTAAATAAAATAGTGAACATACTAAACAACTTGTCTTTTATTAGTAAGTAAACAAACAAAGGCTCCTAATTTAGTCTGCTGACATATGCAGTAAAATATTGTGTCATTTTTCATTCTATTATTTTGTCAAAATTATTAAGGACAAGTGGTAAAAAATGAATTATTAATCTACTTGTTCATTTACTGTTAATATATGCTCACTTTCTCTTTTAACATGTTCTATCTACACTCCCGTTTATACAAAATAATCACTTATTCTTCTTTTGTTTGGTTGCTTTACATTAGTTTTGGATCATACCACAAATTTGGGTATATTTCCGATACCAAGTAGTTACAGGATCATACATTGGTCATATTCAAAGTCCTCACGTGTCCAGGGACATATTTCCTGAGTTTCTAAACATAATATTAGTAAAAAAAAAAAAATCGACGTAATCATAGTAGTATCGACTAGATACGTTACTGTACTTGGTATCATTACAGTGGATGTCAGGTGTAGATCCACCAATGGCGTTTGTTTACATTTTGACGCCGGTGATCTACAGTGTGTAGTGAAACATGTTTAGCTATTCCTTGTCCTGCAGGGATGATACTTGTAAGAAACTTACTTTATTTGTTGCCATGGAGGCGAGGATTAGTGATTTAAAAGTAGCTAAAACTCTGCCGACTGGGGCTGGACTTTAGCCGCTAGCTCGCTAGCCATGTCTTAAAGCACCTCTTCCGGTGGGCGTTTCAGTGTTATAACTTCACCTTTATCGTTAGTTTTTAAGCCAAAATGCGTCCGTTCTCCCTTTTCTGTCTACGCACTGTGTCTGCTTGTAAGTACTCCGTGATTGTGCGCTGCCAAACATGCTCGTCTGCTCGTAAACCAGCAATGACACGACGTGACGACGACGAGGGCGCGGGGGGTGGTGGTGAACCGGTACTTTTCAGAGGCGGTATAGTACTGAACATGATTCATTAGTATCGCGGTACTATACTAATACCGGTATACCCTACAACTTATGGTAGCATTTTAGAGTTTAAAACTTAACTTTAGTAACGTCCCTGAATGCAACATAATTTATATTTCCTGTCTATTTTGATGTATATTTTAATACATTTTAATTGGTGTAATTGGTTACAAATGTCTGGACCACTGAACACAACACTTTCTCAAATGTGCTTTATTCATTCTATTTATAGGGGACCCATGATGTTAATTTTTATATATTTAAAACACTCCCTAGTGGTCTACATAATGGTGTACATTTAGCTTAAATTAGGCTTCACAGTCACTTTTAGCAACCTGTGTTTTGGGTCTGTTTGCAAGATGTTGGATTCTGGAGGCGGTTCCAGATTGCAAATGAAACCATGCCCTACTTGAGAAAAAACGTAATTGCGATTCCATTTGCGATTTTTTTACAATTGTCTGTTTATCTGTGTTGGCCCTGCGATGAAGTGGTGACTTGTCCAGGGTGTACCCAAGACGTGTTACTTTTAGAATGTCAATCAACATATTTTTGTCTCAAGGTGCCACACATGACAATATACAATAATTTACTTTAAACTAACCCATAAAAACTATCAGTATTTATACTGGAATGTAATCATAATATATAATAAAGCAAGTAACAATTTAAAAGGATATACATTTATATTTCATATTACTGTAAAGTTGTTTACTATTGTACTGTAATTGGAAGGCAAATAACTTTAAGTACCGGTAAACAAACAAACAAAAAATGGTCTCTCATTTCTGTAAGCAAAAATGTAACTTAATTCAATATTGAACGTCGTGAAGTGCATTTTTTTCCCAGTTGAAAAAATTAGGTTGAACGTTGTGTTTTTGTTTATTGCCATCACATGACCACGGCATTCATGCTAGTTTGTCCATGTTGATGGGCCTAAATCGCCTATCTAATTGGAAGCTGAAATATTACAATTTAATATTTGGCTTTATAATCATATTTTTTCCCTCCTAATTTCTGCACCTTTGCGGAACTTCTTACTGGCGAATCGAGAGGCTCTGTGTGTGTAAAGCTGAGAGTGATGCCGTCTCGATGTCGATCTGATGTCAATTAATCTTGCAGCTCTGTGCCCCAACCTTTCCAAAAGTATTGTAATTTATGTTTTGTAATGTACACTGTTTAAATATATACCTTGAAGTAGTCAACACTATCTATTTTTCCAGACATGGTCAGAAATTAACTTCATTAACTTTATCGAGATTCCCCCGGTCACAACATTAGGTACACTTGCACACGCTCTGATTGATTTCGACTCCGCATCAAAAAAGCGGTGTTTCGCAGCACTGCGTGTCACACATCGGTGTTACTATGCACATGCCAAGATTATATAAAAACAATACTTTATCTTACCTTTTTGTGTGTTTTCTAATATATTGGAGCAGCTGAGAGCTGGACTATTAATGTCCAAACAAGTACATCCACCTCGCGGTGACATCCCAACATAGATTTAATCTAAACTAGTTCGCCATCTCGTCCTTTCCGGCAATTCCTCATTATCGTGGTCTTGATCGCATTGAAACATGAGTTCAGAACGTTCAGAGGGTCTCCCTTTCCGTTGAGAATACTGATATCCCGTGTTATGCTATTTTTCAACGAAGCTGAAGTTTATCTAGCGTAGTAATACATCGTCTTGTGACGGCATGCTACGGCATTAGCCGTAAGCTAGCTACGGCAATAGAATCCCTTTTGAGTTTGTAATGCACAACACAATGCGATAGGACACCAATCTGTACTGACTGAAAAACATGATCAAACATATTACAGTATATGTGAAGTATTAGCCCACATTTCATGTTTTTTTTGTACACAGCATGCTTGACAGTGTATGTAGTTCCAATACCAAGCATGGTTTGCTGCATGTATCATGATCAATGTTATAGCGACTCACTCGATGGACAGTTGTCCGTTTGATCAAGCTGACCAGAGACATATCCAGTTGATTTGGGTAAGCACACCATTTATTTTGGCATGGCTTGGCTCCAAGTTCCACACTTGCACTGCCCTCTCGATGCTTCCGTCTGCTCCAGCGTTAAACCCTCTGTTCGTGCTCGCTTCTATAAGCAGCAGTTCATTTTCTGTATATTTAGCTTCAAAAAGATAAGGTTGTGAATCCTCATTTGTCCAAAAATAGCCGTCTTTGTTGTCTGTTACCAAGTCTGGCATGATTACAACACACTCGTGTTTTTTTTTGCCGGAAGTTGGAACAAACATTTGTTGTCGGAAGTGCGCTCCTATGGAAACAGGAATAAATGTGCTGAGGTAAGATGTTCCGGTAATGCATAACATGACCAAAATACAGTTCATATTAAGGCTGCAGCTAACGATTATTTTTCTATCGATTAATCTATAGATTATTTTTTCGATTAATCGGTTAATCTATAGATTATTTTTTCGATTAATCTATAGATTATTTTTCCTTTTACCGATTATTTTTTTTATTTAAAATGAAGATGAAAAAATAAATGTTGGCCAGTTTTTTCAAAAGGCATGACTTTTATATACAAAAAAAAAAGTATGGCCACTCAGTCAACATTGACAACAACATGACAAAATATTCTGTAACAATGTAAACATTTAAAACTTTTAACATTTAACAAAATTAAAAGTAGCTTATTTGCTTTTTAATGTGCAAATATAAAAGTAAACATCCAGTGCAAATCTTAATATTCTGCAATAGTATAAGCATTTCTAAAGTAAAAGTATTGCTTATTTTGCTTTAAAATGTGCAAAAATAAAGATAAACATCCAATACAAAAAAGTGCAAAACGAAATATTCTGTAACAGT
Source organism: Nerophis lumbriciformis (assembly GCF_033978685.3). Lineage (NCBI taxonomy): Eukaryota > Metazoa > Chordata > Actinopteri > Syngnathiformes > Syngnathidae > Nerophis > Nerophis lumbriciformis. The sequence continues at coordinate 28,200,631 of NC_084565.2, read as the reverse complement.
GTAAACATTTCAACAAAAGTAAAAGTATTGCTTATTTTGCTTAATAACACAACAATGATAGTATGATTAAAGTGAAAGTTAATTGTTGGTTTGTACATAGTATATGTAACTGTTAATGTTGTAAAAGGTATTTGCACAACTAATTAACGTTAGCGTTAAAGAGGAGCGCGTCTTTGTAAACACTGAACAGGCATGCCAAACGCGCCTCTCAGAGCGAAACAGTGTTTTAGTTTATGAATTTACAACGCAGATACAAATGACACATTCATGATTTTGTGTAATGATGACAATGTATACTCACGCGGACGATTGACTAGTTGATGGTGATGGCAAGAACGCTGTCGGGTGTTTTCTTTTCAAATGTTCCTTCATAGCCGTTGTGCTGCTATGATAGGCCATTTCCGCTCGACACAGTGTGCATACAACAACTGTCAAGTGTTTTGCTTTTTTCGCTGTGCTTATCCCACACTTGAAGGGATGTACCAATGCTGAATGTGGCTTCTGGATTTCACTCAAAAGACCAGACCGTAGTTACTTTTTCCTTTTATTTTCCTTTAGTTTGCAACAGTTTTTCCAACCAAGAAACAGCTTCTTTTTTCTTCTTTAGTCTTTTTAGCAGTCTTTAGCAGTGTTAATAGACTTTAGTTTCTTTAGCTGTCATTAGCTGTCTTTAGTAGCCTTTAGTAGCCTTTAGTAGCCTTTAGCTTCTTTAGTAGGTGAAAAACCTTTAAGGACAAAACACCACAAGATTAACATGCTGTAAAAAATCAATCAATTATCAATCCCATAATTTACAACTATTAATTAGCTATCAAACTCTTAACCATTAAACAAGTGCAAGAAAATGGACACATCTTTTCCCTTTAAGTTAAAACAGATTTTAAATAAATTGTCTCAACATAAATGCACCAAGATACATATAAAATACATTTAACACCAGAAACACAATAGATAAATGCAACAGAAAACCCAATATGCAAATACATAAATACCTAACCAATTAACCACCTATTTAGATACATATTTAAAATCCATATTCAATATAAATATATTATTAATTTAGCAGTGAAACACTCAATCTTAAACGCTGTCTACTGGTAGAAAAATGCCCCTTTTTCTACGCCCTCACCAACACAGTTAAATCCAACACTTTAAATTGAGTGACTTCACCCTCCTGATGAAGCAAACTGCTCCAACATTTATCAAACTAAGCAAAGAATATCAACACTAAACAACAGTTACATAACACACTGTGTGTATTTAGCCTCCAGACTAAGCACGCTACATGCACACAATCCCCCCTCCCATCTCACCAGCGCAACAGGTGCGCCACACCCACGAAGAGAAATATTAAATCTTACATACTTTTGGCACAACTCTGGGTTATCTGTAATGAACTAAACCTTTTTCCACTCTGCGCTGGCGTCTTTTGTACTCCTTGATTTGACACAGCGGTCTAATTACCGGGCTCGCGCACCAGCAGATGAGACAGGAGCGCGCCGCGTTATACCTGCGCGCGAACGTAAACTGATCGGCTCTGATTTTATAAGCCGACTGGCCGAAATAATGCCGAATTATATACATTTGTTTATTGAAATACTCCCACACTTTTGACGACTTTTGGCGTGCTTTTTTTCCCTCGCTCGCACCGCTCGCATCATCTGCTTTGCGCTCCGCCATGACGGCAGTGTGACGTAAATATGCGACGCGTCGAAGCATAAAAACGACGTCGACGTATTTACGTAACCGATGACGTCGACTATGTCGACGCGTCGTTTCAGCCTTAGTTCATATTGAAGATATTACATATTGTTATGAACGTGTCTGTTAATTCATTCTATATTTATATATTTGCAGTCTATACAAAACGTTGATGGAGGGTTTTGAAGTTGTTTTAGAGGGCTTTGAAGGCTACAATGATGACTCCCACTAGCCGCATTTTGCAAGCGTTTACATTTTTTTTTTAAGAAGCCTTAAAAAAGACGTGTGTTCTTGTCTCTCATAATGATTGTGAACGATATGCACAATTAAAAAAAAAAAAAGTGCAGTTCCCCTTTAAAAAGAAGACTATTTTTTATTTTTAAACCTTTACTAATGTTGTCCAGATGCGGCAAAAAGGGTTAAATGTTCCTTTACTGCATTTTCACAAATGGAAAAAAGGTTTCACAAATCACAAACTGTGTTTTTACGAATCTTCAGGGTCTGTTGGGTAATTTAGGCCAGATTTGACAAGTTTAAGTAGTACAGTGGTTTTTAATCTTGACCTGTACTAATGTGTTCTAGATGCTGCAAAAAGGAATGTGCCTTTATTGCATTTTCACAAATAGAATAAAGGTTTCACAAATCGCAAACCATGTTTTTTATGAAGCTGTAGGTTCAGATTTTGGAAGTCCAGGTATAGTGGTTTTTAATCTGGACTTGGACTAATGTGGTCTAGATCAATGGTCCCCAACCACCGGTCCGGGCACCGGTACCACTCCGTGACACATTTGCTACAGGGCTGCAGAGAAACATTAAATAATTAATAAATGAATGCATTTTCTCCGACTTAACTTTCGCTTGTCCCACTAGACACACCAATAAGCTTGATCTTAGATAATGTATATCTAAAATATATAAACTATAATAAAACTCTTGATAGGAAGTTGTCATTTGTTATATTTGTTATATCATTGTTACACGGGACAATGCACATTAATGACCATAAACAATGTAAATGTGCCAGCTGTACATCTGCAGTTCCGTCAGGTCGATGGTAGGCCTGGGCCTGGGACCAATTTTGCTTAACGATATATTTACCTACAAATTATTGCAGATAAACGATATTACTGACAACATCATTTAGAGACCAAATTAACCTCTGATGTAATGATAATACATAATAACAATAATGCAAGTCGTATAACTTATCAAATGCAATGAACTTGTATTTCTCTTATATTTTGACATTGTAATTGCGACGTAAACTTTCAAATATTCAAGTTTTACAAAACAAACAAAAAAATAAAATTAAAATATACTCTGTTAGTAAATTTTGCACTTAAATAAATATAAAAATAAAAAGCAATAAAATAGGTCCTGTCTGTGTTATATATACACAACCAAAACAATAATTAAAATGGGTAAAGTTATTGTGACCAAAATGATCACAGTTATCATTATTACTGCAGTATTGTTAAAGGTGCACACAAAGTACTTACTGTATACACACTCTAAAATCTTCATCCAAGTTGTATTTTTGTTTTATTTAATAACTGAATTAAATAACCACACCAATATACTTTCTTGGCAAAGGAAACATCAAATATTGTTCTGGCTTCATAAGAGCCATGTTATTTTTATTTGTGTGTTTAAATATATTTATCGTTTTCCATTTTAATTTGTAAACAATTTAGAATGTTTTTTTAATAAATGCAAATTGAGTTATCATTTCGTTTCACTTTCGGTTTATATGACGTCACGCGAGTTCACTTCCTGTTGAACACAAATACGTCTGTTTCAAGTCGACACTGTGGAGTATATATTGATCACTTTGTTCAAAGACGTCACAGCCTTTATGTTCAATGTGAATACTCTATTTTTGTTGTTTTGAGAGTAATGTGTTTATACTAGGGGTGTAACGGTACGTGTATTTGTATCGAACCGTTTCGGTACGGGGGTTGCGGTTCGATCCGGAGGTGTACCGAACAAGTTAAAAGTTATTCTGAGGCTGAGTTGACTTGAAACTGTTTAATGTTGCACTTTTTATATGTAGAAGAAAGGCAGTTTATTGTACTGTGCAATCTACTAGTAAAAGTCTCAATCAATCAATAAAAAAAAAGCACTTTATATGTAGAAAGGTTTTGTTAAGAATTCATTCTGAGCCTTATCTTATTTAGTTTTTATTTTATATATGTGGACCACATTAACCCTGGCAATGGACCCTGTGTGTGTATATGTATGTTATGCCATTGTTCACAAATTTGGTAAATAAATAACCAAAACATTTATATTTTGTTGTTTTCTTACTGTACCGAAAATGAACCGAACCGTGGCCTCTAAAGCGAGGTACATACCGAACCGAAATGTTTGTGTACAGTTACACCCCTAGTTTATACAAGTTTAGATTGGGGTATGATGTTTCTTAATGGGGAAAGACATTAATGTCTCTTGTTTTTATGTTAGCATTCAAGATAGCTAGCAAGCTAACGCTAGTCGGTCCATAATTTTATCAAAGTGTTGTTATCAATTACGATTTTTAAATAATTTTGATTTGATAAGGGACTTGTTTTACCACGGTTATCATTACTACTGTTTATGGGCATGTAGTACAAACGCCCACAGCTGCCGAAACCAATGCTAAGAGTGACCGGTCTTGCAGCCCGTAACAACGCATTAACATGGCGATTATCGAGGCTGGCAAATTTATCGAGTTTATTTTCATACATCGTTGGATTAATTGACTTAAAGAATATTGGCCCAGGTCTAGTTGGTGGTGTATAGTATATAACATCAACCTGCTGGGGACCATCTCATTGCAAAGAAACAAAGACCTTGGCTCCCACTAATACAGCGTTCTGGGGAGTTGTATTTTTCATGCACTTATTTTTGCTGTATTTTTAAGGAAGGCCCGTCCATGAAAATAATGCCTACATTAAATTGTTGCAAAAACGGTGAAATGCAACTTTATTGATTTTTTTATTAATAGAATAAAGGTTGCACAAATCACAAACTGGGTTTTTATGAATCTTCAGAGTCTGTGGGTAAAAAATAGGCCAGATTTTAGAATTCCAGGTAATGTGTTTTACTCTAAGATGGTTGCAAATAGCAATAACAAACCATAAACTTGTTTTAATTAATGTTTACACATTTGTTGTTATTTTACTCTAGTGACAAAAGTATTCAGTTATGACATGACACCATAACATTATGACATTTCAAGTAAAAATTAGGAATCTGGTATCGACGGTCAGTATCATCCACCTTTCGGAGCGGTGGCCGGTGAATCGGAAGATAATATCAGCCTTGTTATTTTTCAAGAAATGTTAAAAAGTCTCAGGAATCAACGACAACAGTGTACGGATGCTGGAATTCAGACACTTATATGGTGCTTTCAGTAAGCCCTTCTGGGAACACCGTTTTGTGTGTCTGTAGCTTTACAGATGATGAGCTATCTTTGTCCACAGTGTGTGGCTCGAAGATGTTCGCAACATTATGTGAGTTACGAAGCCAACGTTATAGTCACAGACAAAATGATCAACTGCACGCAGTAATAGATGTTACATCTACGAAATGCTCTCGTCGTCGTCTTCAGTTAATTATGTTTTGACTGTTTTCAGCATGCATCAATAGCAGCGATGTTGATACGGGGAATGCATCATTGGCCTCTGTAAAAGGTCACCTCATGAGAGAAAGTGATTTCCATTTAGCTTCGTTCGGATACACGTACTTTTACAATGCATGCTCAATGACTGGAAATTACACAAAAAGAGAAAAGACAATGTGAACGTGCTGCAGGCAGTGCAAGGAGGAGCAGTGGAATGTTGTTGGTGTTTGACATTCCACCACCCCCCATTTCTCTCTTTCTTTCTCTCTCACACACATACACACACACACACACACACACACACACACACACACACACACACACACACACACACACACACACACACACACACACACACACACACACACACACACACACACACACACAGTCAAGCACACACACACAATCACTGATTAAACGTAACATAAAATGATGGCTCCAATCAATCACAATTCATATTCTGTACGGCACCTAAATAATACTGATGTTGACTTAACTTGCTTTAATAAAAGGCTTAAGTTTGATCTAAATCAGTGCTTTCCAAACTAGGGTGTCTTTAACCCCTTTTTAAATGGGCGCCAAAAGATCACAGGGGAGGGACAAAAGCCTTGTCAGGTCCAACGCTGGCAAACTTTTATGTGCATGCAATAAATAACTTCTAATCCAAAACATTTACAGGACAGAAAGTAAAATGTGAAAAGTCAGCAAGAGCCTCACAGCTTGATGTTAGCTGCTGGGACACAAACACAACCACACTTAGACCCTTCACAATAAAAGCCTGCCAAATGTTTTGCCTTATGTGTGTTAAATATGGCAGGTTAGCATTAGCTCTAAATGCAACTCAATTATGGTTATAGTAACAAAACAAGTTTATTCCAGGAGAAACTCTACCTAAGAATCACACTAAAATTTGCAGGTCATCGCTGTAATTTAGTACTTAAACATCCAAAGCATGAGCTCTACATATGCATTTTGCTTTTTCAAGTGTATTTTGTGATCCCACCCTGGGGATGTTATGATACTAATAACTGCAGTAAAACTCCAGATGGTTAGAATTGCTGTTATAAATGAATATGATCGAAAAATCGTGATTGATAACTGCACGTTGATAAACTCACGGACTGACTGGCGCCACCTCGCTGGTTTAAATGCTAATATGAAAACGAGACACAGTAACGTCTTTCCCCGTTAAAAAAAACACACCCCAATCTAAACTTATATAAACACATTGCTATCTGAACAACTAAGCTATTCAATTGTGCATATTTAACCTAGAAGATGTGCTCTCTGTGTGTATGTACTTTTTGACCACATTCAACAATACTGCGACACCAATAACGTCATAATTTTGGTCACAATAACCGTTATATGAAATGTCTTATTGTTACATACATATTGTCAATGCATCATGTCTCTACATCATTTAGGCTAATCATAAGTACATCATTTGGTGTTTATCAATATGTTTACATTTGCATGACATCCAAATTTACGATTTACTCTGGACTTGATGATTTAAGCTTTCATTATTTTCTACCCTAAAAATATAAGTAAAAGGACCAAGTCAGCTTGCAAATTAGACCATTTTGATAAGTTTTGTCTGTCACAGCAGCACTATGTTCCAATTGTTCTGGAAATTTTTTTTCAGACTTCAGAAAAGACATCATTGTCATGACCAATTTTATTACTGTCTTGTATTCTCCACATCTCAGCCCACAGGTTGTTGGCTAATATTTACTATAGAGTTCAGCATTAATACAAATGGAAAAAACATCATAACCCAGTCTCCATAACCTAACTCCAATCTGGTTTTGTCGTTTATTTTCTAAACCTACACTTCGCTTTCTCTGATTCATATCAGACTTTGTCAGTTCCCCACTAGGTTTGATTACTTTTCAAACCTTAAAATATTGTACTAAACCTAAATGCTTCACAACAAATCATTTGGGGTCAATCTCCTCTCTTTACGATCGCTGGAAACAGAATGTTTTTCTGTATGGGGGAGTGAATGAAGCAGAGCAAATAAACACAACACGGGTTAAATTAATCAGGCTACTGTTCTGCTTTTTGACTTTCTGAAGAAATTGGCTTGTTTTAAGATTATGCTTGTATAAAAGTAACCAGAATTATAATTTTTTTATTTCTTGAATTTTATTTTACTATCCCTTATATTGCATTGGGGACTTGCAGATATGCTACGCAATACTTGAAGTTTTATTGACTCCCATTATTGTTGCATATTTTTCATATATTGTACTTCTGTTTTATTACAATTTTTCCCCACTAATACTTATTAAATCTAAACCTCTATCATCAAAAAGAAAGGAAATTAGGTGTTAGTGATCCTGACACAAAACATCGGTATAATTTCGTCACATACAGTTGTCATTGATGGTTGGTTCACAAGTTGGGCGAAACTATTATGTAATTGTCAGATTTGCATGAATGGCCATGACGCATTTGTAACTGGAGAGTAAAAATACATAAAGCGCAAAATAAATATTTTTAGACCTACAATCAAATGTTTTTCTGTTAATTTTTATTGTTAAGGAGACGCCTACAAGTACTGTAGCAACCGGGCAGTTATGTATAGGGTAAAAACTCTGATCTCAGACTGTCTGTGAGGCCGTGAATGTAACTGTGGGTGCGGGCCGATGCGTGCAGGGAGGACAGTTGAATTTGCTGATGTTGCTTTGGTGTGGTTGCGGCCGACAGTACCCAATTTCGTTTTTTAAAAATAGGGGGGGCTCGGTTGGTATTGAGGGTTCCAGGTTTGATCCCTGCTTCCGCCTACCTAGTCACTGCTGTTATTTCCTTGAGCAAGACACTCTACCCACATGCTTCCATTGCCACCCACATGCTCCCATTGCCACCCACACTGGTTTAAATGTAGCTTAAATATGTAAATAATGGGTTTCACTAGTAAAGCTCTTTGAGTCTCTAGAGAAAAGCACTGTATAAATATAATTCACTTCACTTCACAATAAATAGATTGGTCAGCGACAACCTTCTCATCATTCTTGCAACATTGTTGATGTTACAGGGCTTTCAGATGGACTTTCAGGGATGCATCTGGGTCTTGTTGAAAAGAAGACACATGCTTTCATTACATAGTCGCTGATAAACTCCACTAGGGTTGCGCGATACAGACGATTTATAATATGACTGATAGAAATTTGGCCGACGATTGAGCTTTTAATATTATCGTTGGGTGGGCGGTTCGATCCAAATATCGCCAGTGTTGATACCGAGTAGTATAGTATCAGCATATGGTTAACACCACAGTGGTTGGGTTGATATTTTTTATTATCAAAAATGTTTTGCCGTTTTTATTGTTGTTGTTTAGAAATAAGTCCATGGGCCTAAGAGGGCCTTAAAAGCAATACACAAATTATTTAAATCAGAGCCAATAGTAGGCAATAATTTAAGTATGTAATTGATATTGTTACACCACCATCCTGTGTTTTTGTCTAATTATAATTGTGATCAAAAATGTTATGATTTGATTATCTTGAAAGTTTTAAGTACCAGTTATGGTATGGCCAATAGTGCCCCTGTAAAAATTTGGTATTAGATCGATACATAAATTTGTAGTACCGCCCAAAACTAATATAAAGTATCCTAACAGAAGCGTAAGTGCTTATTAAATTGTAATGTAAGTGTAGATATTACCACATTGTAACAGAAAGTGACCAGCTATTAACAGTAAAATGAACAAGTAGATTACTAATAGTTTTGAGAAATAATACATCCGGAAATGATGTAATATGTTACTACATATGTCAACAGCAAAATCAGTAGCATTTGTAACCCATTTTGTAATGGTTCTATTATTGTTTATTTACCAAATAGTATATGGTGATATATATCGTTAATGCAGGAAGCTTCAATGTATATCGCGATATAGATTTTAGACCATCCCTAGTTTCCACTAGATTTGTCGCTAGTAGCTTTTTTGATCAACAGTAGTTGGAGCAGGGGTTTCTAACATGTAGCTCGCCATCTGATTTTGAGAGACTCACCCGAGGGTCTAGGAATATTTGCGTACATTTTCAGTATTTTTTATAACTGTTCAAATAAGATATTATACCTCTAATAAATTACAAATGCTTCATAAACAAGTACAATTTTAATATTGCCCGTCATGTAAATAAAACACTAATTGCTCACCTCTCCTTTACTTTTGTGAAAGTAGCTGTTAGTGAGTGATGAAAATGAAATTTTGTTTAATCGATTCAGAATTGTTATCAATAAGAATCGGGATTTTGATGTGAATTGATTTTTTTTTTCCAGCAACCCATGTCTTTTTATGTACTCTGGCAGATCAAGGGCGTTGTTATAATGTGAATATGGGTGAGGGCGAATTTATTTGTGGTGAGCCGCAATGAATATATTAAATGTGTGGGAAATACCGCAGTAAGACCAAGGTTTCATTTCTTTACACATGAGTATTATGCGTTTTAGGGTCCCGTCTGATGTGTCACTCGGTTGTTGTGTTCACACCTGACAAAACAAACTGCACCCAAGGGGGATAATAAACAAGGTTTTAGGAAACAAGCTAGTGCTATGCAAAATGCAATTCGACACTCCTTAACCTCAGGACTCATTAAGTCCCACTAACTGCCTTTGGAGCTACATATTTTTCATGTACTGTAATCATGACTTATGTGGCTCAAGCTTATGCCTGGTGTGAAATGCGATTTATTTGTGCAATGCTTCAGCCTTGCCCTGTGAAGACAAAGCAATTTGTTTGAGCAACCCACAACACTGCATTATTTACTGACCCCTCACTTCTGCCCACTATCCTTTGGCTTTGTTATTGTTGTGGCATCTGAAGTTTCTTTCATTTTTGTTTTTTTTGTCTCAGTAAAATCAACTTTGGCTAACCCAAGAGCCCAACCCTTTTCCATCAGCAGTGTTATAAAACCTGATCTCCACATGCATACCATGCATGGTAGCGGAGACCTGGATGAATTACAGGGTGAGGATATGTGGGACTCTGCTCCAGATGTCGCATCATTTTCAAGCATGTTAAGCAATTTTGTGGTTTGGGATGTGTCTAATAACAGTTTTGAGTTTTACATGCATCACAGACATGCCTCTGGTCGTTCTCCATTTTATTTTGCCAATGCCTTGCTTGACCAGTTTGACCTTGACGCCTTCAGTCGTAATGCATTTGTTAGATGTCATGTCATAATTGGTAGAAACCAAGGTGCCAGCAACTATGTTGGACACATTCATCGTGACTGTAGGCGGTGCCTGTGCCTGTGAAGGTTGAGGGAATTTCTGCCTTGTTCAACGGGTTAGAAAATTAACAGGGAATTACTGTGGCATGCATTCCTAAGCAAAATAGGCCCGTAAGCCTGGTGACCGGTAGGCAGGAAACATAAATTAAGTAGAATACATCAAAGACTTATTAAGTTTAAATATAGTAGATCAGGGATATCAAACATGCGACACGCGGGCCTGATAGGTTCAATCCGGCCCGCGAGATGAGTTTGCTAAGTGTAAAATTGATCTGTATTTTTAAATTAAGGAAACTGCTGTTCTAAATGTGTCCACTGGATGTTGCAATAGCAATTCTGTTAGACAAGCAACTACTTTGTACCTGGGCGAGCAAGTATACCAAGAAAGAGGTACACGGTAAAGCGGGGCTGTGACTCCTCCCACTTGACCCAAGGTAAAACAATTGGTAACCCCACTTAAAATGCTGCATGAGACACTGCACATTGATATAGTTCTGTGAAAATGATTGTCTTCTGTGCACATTTAAAGAAAGTGAACATTGGGAATGACAAATGAGGTAGTTGATACATAGAAGCGTTTTTATTTCAGCTTTATTTTGTTTTTTGTTCAATCCTAGATGGGCTGTGACTTAAAGTTTAATAGCTTTGTAGATACACTGAGATCAAGTCTAAGTTAATTTTGTTTTTAGTTGTGTTTTTGAAACGGCACCCATTTTTTACTCAGAATTTTCAACTAACTTGTTTTATCAAGAGGATTTTTTGCGATACGTACATTTTCATAATGTGCTTGTTCTATTTTGGGCAGAAGTAAAGCAAAGAAAACATTCTGAAGTTGTCGTAGTTGTATTTTTAAGTTATTATGCCATGATTTTACCCGTCCGACCCACGTGGGAATAGATTTTCCTCCATGTGGCCCCTGAGCTAAAATTAATTTGACACCCCTGTAGTAGATGGTATTCTGAGACTATATTCAATATTTTTTGTTAAGAGTTGTAACACCTTACACATGTTTTAGTTAAACTATTGTTGCACTATTTACTGGGGTATTGTGAATGTTTTTTCATTTGTGTTACCCGAATAAGTTGTTCCCAAAATTATTTTGAAGATGTGCTTGCATGTATGTAAAACAAATCTGGGTTTCCCCTACATGTAACTGATCTTGGCGCATTGCTACGACAAAATTAAACCTGCCACACCTTAAACATTTTAGTAATAAACTGTATGAATGGATATATATAGCCCATTATTTATGCACTATTGACTATTGATGCACCGAAAATTCGACCACCGAAAAAAAAAGACTTTGGTTTGATCACCGAAACAGCACTGTCGAACCTGGATGTTGGGATGAAGTAGGGCAAGACACATGCAAAGACGTTTTGGAGCAGCAATGTTTTTCAAAAAATATTGCTCTAATTTTGCATATTCGCTTAATAGTCCCCTAATTGTGGGTACTAAATTCCACAGTGATTCGGTCAACCAACCTAAAGTTACAGCGGAATAGTTGTTCCTATCCATAAGTTGTTATCATTCTGATTCATGTGAGTGACATTCTGGGGTTCAGTAACACCGTGCAGTGTGTTTGTCATAAAAAAATAGCACAGGCAAAGACGGAATGCATCTTTTGACACAGTTTCACCTTGTTGTGTGCAGCAGTTCAGGACACAAGGAGTTATACTATGGGGTGTCTTATTTTTCACGCAACTATACATAAACAGTGTGACGATAAATCAATACGACAAACCATTGCCATATAAAACCTTACAATGCGTTTATCGATATGCTCTAGCGGTTTTTATTGCTGAGTTTTACATGTTCAGAGATGTGCGGAAGTCAGAAGAAGAAAAGACAAACAAAGGCACTAGACTGGCAGACTCTTTGAAGTGAAATTTAAAGAGGCACCAGAATCAAAAGTGTGGCCTCACTTTGGCTCTTATAGTATGGATGAGACAAAGCTGCGTAAAGACTTTGCACCAAAAAAGAAGTGCCACACGAAAATATGATACCTCAGCTGACCGACAAACTTGCACAGCCACATCGATCGCCAACTTTCTGATCTAGTAAGAGAAATGTAGATTTTCATATCAAAATGCTTAATATTATATTTAATATAGGTAATAGAAGACCTGAGATGCTGTTTTTTTAATGAGGTTAAAATAGTGTCACTATTTGTCAGTTTGTTATGTTGCCCCGAAGCAGTCCGTGTCAATCTCAGGAGAGTCAATCGATCGCAACTGGACTGTTCAGTTTGTTTTAGAAGACGTTTCACCTCTCATCCGAACAGGTTTCATCAGATCATGCTCACAGAGTTAGATTGGTCAGTTCTAGTCTGATGTCTAGTCTAATTCTAAGACAAACTGAATAGTCCAGTTACAATCAATTGAATGCCTGAGAAAACAACAACCTGGAGGAAAGAGAGCATTCATAAACGGTCCATGTCATTGTTTTTGTGCTACGGTTTGTAATCTGGTTAAATGATGCTCGAAAATATAAACTATGACATGTATTTTTTTAGTTTTTATTTCACCCCTATAAATACCCGTAGATGATAGGTTATTTAGAGCAATATATTAATAATTGCAGGATCGCCATATCAAAATGTTATCATTAGCTATGTCTTGCTTGTATTGTGAGGTATCCTGAGGTTGCTAGCCCAACTGTACATGGGCGGTCGGTCATAGAGTTTTGCAATTGGAAGTCTACACATAGTCTGGATTTTTTTTTAACCCCCTCCCCTAGAAGTTTCAAAATAGACAAAAACTTTGGTCTTCGGTGAGCACAGGGAAAGTCCCTAAAACTGTCTGGTCGGTTGTTACTTTTGGACTTTTTCCTCCCAGAGAAAACACATTGAGCACTTGCTAATTTGGCTCTCCACACACTCTTCCAACTCCTCCGTGAAATTAAGAATGCAAGTGAACCATCTCAGGTGGTAGGCCAGTTGTGTAATAATGTGTTTTTTTTGTCATTACTTTCACTATCGGCTGCTTCTATTCTATCTTGATGGTCTTTGGGTAACTATTTTTAATTGTATTGCGATGAGATTTGTGACTGTAATGACTAATGTCCTACTTGTGTACATTCAAGAAGTATTCTCACCTCATGTTGCCGTATTCAGTCACCACTCTCAGTTTGACTGAACTATTTCGACTGTGTTGTTTATGTGGGCCAGCCAGGCTTCCCTCGGGGAAATGGTGTTTAGTTTGAGCCTCATCTCCCTCCTTCCATGCTGAGCAAAGGGTATTTTATTGCTGGTTTCCATGACAACAGTTTGGTGCACTGCGTCGAGTAGGTTTGTGCAGCAATTCCAGGAAATGGGTCTACTTCCTCACTTAGCGTGAACAACTTCCTGTCCTCCGCTGTATTGACGTGTGCCAGGACTCCGGGACGGCCATTTCTGTTTAGTCTTTGCATATACTTTCGTAATTACTTCCTCCGTCTCCCTCTCTAAGGCCAATCACTCTCTCTTGTTTTCTTCAACATTGTCCATTTTTTTTTCTTCCTCTTGGATCTCTGTCGGGATCCTGTTGTGATGTCAAGTGACAAAGCACTGGCGAGTGCCGACACAGGGGTCAGACTTGGAACATCTAATATGTCCACAGAGGCTATGTTTTCAATATTTATCAGATTTTTACAGCATAGATTTTGCGGTAAAAGGGTTTGAGTTATTTTTATATATCATAAAACACTCTTGTCCGTTCCAAGGTCAAACTGCCAACACCACAAATGATTTGTCAACTGTATAGGGAATGTCTTTAAGTCATACTTAACTGTTAAACACGTGTGACAATTTGACAACCACATTAGTAGTTATGTTTAAACTAGTGCTGTCAGACAATTCGTTTTTAAATCAGATTAATCACACTTTTGAATTCTGATTAATTGCAATTACTTACAGTTAATTACTTGCTTGCATAATCTAGATCAGGGGTGTCCATTAGGTCGATCGTGAGCTACCGGTCGATCGCAAAGGCTGAGTCAGTCTATCGGCAGGCATTGAAAAAAATAGAGCAAGAATTACCGATCATCATTCTTTATTATGATGTCACTTTCGTCACTAGATTGACACACGCAGCACCCGAGGATCTTGTGAGATGGCTGCTGCAGTCTCAATACAAAGAAAACAAAAAACGACTAGCAGGAACGCGAGAAACACTTAATTTCAACACGCGTTCTCACCAAACACCTGCTGTCAAAAATCTAAACACAGTTCCTGTTTTCACAATAAAAGTGCTGCTCCATCCTGCTTGCGCTAACTAAATAAGGGTCTCAGAAAACTAGCGCACACAAGTTAGCAAGCCACTGAGTTAGCGCCCAATGTATTTCTTGTAAAATATATACAAACAGGTATGAAAGCAGGATAAATGAGAAGCTACAAAACAACCACTTTCATGTGGTATTAAGAAGAGAGGAGGACTTTTTCCTCACCCCTCCACAATTTAAATTCGAAGTTGTGGAACTCATCAGTACGACTGTGAATCCGGTCTGATTCCCAACAATGCATGTCATCAGAATAAGGTAATACACAAACTTATATTTTGTTTTCAAAAAAGAAGGGAATCTTTATGCATTTAACATGTTTGCAGAAAATGACTGTATATTCAAGTATTTAGTTAAATACGATTTACAAAAAAAAAAAAGAAGACATTGTACAGTACACTGTCATTGTATTATATTTTTAGTATGTTTTTCTTGTTTAGCACTTAGCAATACTGCTACGTGATGCTATAGTGTTTCACTAAAGCTGGATTTGTTAAGCAGAGCTTCTAAAACTTGTAGCTCATCCTCCTTATATTCAGGATCAACAATATAAGGTTCTGGATCAAAGTAATCATTCTTGGCTCTCACAAAGTCTGCACGATTGCATTGTTTTTGGTCGGGAAGGGGTCTGCGGTCCCTACCTCTATGTCGTGTCTGGCTTCCTCATTATCTCTCAAAATGGCTTGAGAATCTCTGTGAGATCGATACTATTTTGATCATATCTATTTATTTGCAAACTTTGGAAGTCTTTAGGTGTTATAAATCAGATGTGCATATGACAATAGATTCAATATAGAGGCAACTTGCTTTTCCACTCTACTGGTACTTTAAGTCAGTATAACAACTTCGGAACCTTATAAACATCAGCACAGTTTTTTTTTCCACATTCAAACTCTATATGGCTTTCCATCCTCCAGAACCATGTACCAGACTTGATTTGATTAGCCGTACTCAAATTGCTTGACTTGAGTGTGACAGAGAACCTTGCATAGAAATTGAAACCTTTCTATACTATCTGTATGTTGAAAGGAAGTGTTGAAATAGGAGCAAGGAGGCAGTGCTAAATAAGTAGCTCTAAATAGCAAGCCGTCTGTATTATAGACTAATGTTAATTGAATGACAAAATAGTGAATAGTGAGTCTTTTATTGTGTTTTCTTTTTTCTTTTCGAGTGTTGTTTTGTCTGGTGAGCTGTACCGCATGAGGTAATTGCTATTTGTGTGGTGTAATAAGAGGCAGGATGTCTCAAATCTTGCAAGATTATTGCATCAAACCAGTCTGGGGGTCAAACGCAGTTTTCGTATCCTTTCATGTCCTGGTAGTGTAGTGTTTAGTGTAGTTGCTGTCTTTTGTTTTGCCACATTACTCACTTGTACTTCACAATAATAAAGTTTTGCCCTGTTTATGGTCTGCAAAATTTATGGACCAGCCAAGTCATGCATCATGCGCATGTGTGCTGTCTGCATCGTATAACAGAGTTGACGGGAAGCATGTGTACATACAGTACCATAAGTTATGTCTGCTCCGTGCACAAATAAACCTGAAATAGCTCGGTGTTCCCTGCGGACTGCACTGAAGTCTAATATAGCTTCGTGTGTGTGCGTGTTAGCATGTGTGCATGCTAGGATTATGAATTTCATGGTGGTTTATGTACGGGCATCCCCATGTCTAATGGACTATGTCTTTGAGACTGTCTCTGACATTCACTTGTCGTGCACCATTTGAGAACCAACTCGCCGCACGTATTTATTGCCATCACTCTAAATTCAAGCTGTTCTGAAACTTAAAACGACAGGGTGCATATTTGTCGGTACAGGAAGACACATTAAAAACACTACTACCTTACCATACTTCCTTCCTGTATTCATTCCATCAAAATTGGTTGACCCTGACTCAGCTTTGTTAAATGAATACCAGATTTGTGGTGAACTGCATTTTTGACAAGTGGTAATATAAATGTAAATGTTAACACAGATACACCAGTACAATAGCTCTGTAGTGTAAATGATTTATGGTCGTTGTACTCAAATCTTGCACGTGTCGCCGTGTATATCTTCATTTGTCTGTCATGTTGCATTGATAAATAAAGCCGAGAACACTACATGTCGTTTTGGTATGCTGCGCTCGCTTGGTGTTCGTAAAGGCCACTTGAGCTGTGGCCCAGGGGTACAGCACAATGGTCGGTGTGTCTGGCTGCAAGTGTTTCATTGGCAGGGAGATAGTTGGGCTTTGTTTTCTTTTCCTCAAGGCTCATTTCTGTCTGCCAGCCCATCCGGCGGCCCTGTGACCATTCGCTAATCTGAGGCCAACCTTACGAAGTTAGATAGGAGGCTATCCTTCTGCTTTATCTAATTCTGAGGAACTGGATAATGGAGAGAAACCTGTAAAAGAGAAGTCTTTTAAAAAATAATGGTCCCTGAAAATGTCAACTTTTAAAAAATAGGTCTCAAAATGGAAGTTTTCAAATAAATGAGGGCATGTTTAAGTACGGCACAGCCCAAACAAAACTATGACAGTGATGTGCTTAGAACGTGTTTCAGCAATGAGAACATTTGCTACACTGCTACTTGAGGATTTTTCGATCTTGGCAGAGGTCTGGGCGCGTTGCAATTGTGACAAACTTTGACAAAAACACGCAAACACCAGTCATAAAAACTTCCCTTTTCCAGAAAGTCAAAACCGGTGGTGAATTTGCTAAGATAAACACTTGTCATATCATTAACGTGATCGCTCCTCATCACTTTTATATGATCATGTCACATTTGTATGAGGAAATTCAATAGAATGACTTCAAAATCCTCCAGAAAGTCAAAACATGTATCAGTTTTTCTTAAGTAAAAATGTGTCAAATTGATACACTTGCTCCTCTCAAATTTTATATGAAAAGACGCTTTAGATAAAAGAAATCATTAAAAAGAATCCAAAATGATCTAGAGTATCAAAACCCCTGTCTAGGTACGAAAATTTCATATCACGGTTATCATGGCCAAAATGATCATCATGGTTATAATCAGAGGTGGGTAGTAACGCGCTACATTTACTCCGTTACATCTACTTGAGTAACTTTTGGGATAAATTGTACTTCTAAGAGTAGTTTTAATGCAACTTACTTTTACTTTTACTTGAGTATATTTATAGAGAAGAAACGCTACTTTTACTCCGCTACTTTTATCTACATTCAGCTCGCTACTCGCTACTAATTTTTATCGATCTGTTAATGCACGCTTTGTTTGTTTTGGTCTGTCAGACAGACCTTCAAAGTGCCTGCGTTACTGGTGACGTTTCACTCCGTTCCACCAATAAAATGCAGTCACTAGTGACGTT
>NC_084565.2:28065000-28177500 GCF_033978685.3 Nerophis lumbriciformis | reverse complement strand
CCATGAAACCTATGTGGATGTGTGTGAATGATGTCACTCATTGCTATATTTTAATTACAGCACAATTGCTTTGTCTTGTAATTAAAACTGAGCAAACTCAATTACAGTGAAACATATTTTATCAGGTGCAATGTGAATCACTCAATGCTTTGGTTCCCAGCAGACTTTTGGGAATCCTTACATTCTACCTCTTTTGTAAAAAGAGAGACAAGGAACACCACAAAACTTATTCACTGTTTGACATTCTTACTGTCTTGTAGAAGGTCAGATAGTGTGTTGCAGGTGTCGTCTCATTCTTGTGTGTTTTTCTGGTGCCCTGAGAGACGGGCATACTATGTTTTTAATTTTCTCTAAACTCAATTTTACACTTCACTCGATAGGTTAAGGATTTAAAAAGTGTTGTCTTTAAAGGGTCCATATTAAACCTTTTTTTTTTTTTACAATATGTTTTGAAGGCTCCACAATAGTGAATGTGTGTTGTCCAATTGCTGGAATTTAGACAGTTTAAAGGTGCTTTTAGTAAGTCCACCACGTTTTGTGTGTCTGTAGTTTTAATGCCAATTTGCTCGAAGAGGTGCTATTGTGCACTTTATCCACTTTTTTTAGACACTAACTCTGAATTTTGTGATAGAGTCAATACATCAGAAAAAACAATGTAACATTAAGGAGTGGGCCAGTAGGACACAAATGTTGACAACATTAGCATAGCTATGTGAGCTACAGTGCTAACTAGGGATGCAGCGTTTTATCAAAAATATTGGAAAAATTCTGACCTGACACGTTTTGCATACATACCGGTACACGCTATATGTTGTTCGAATCATATTTCTTTTTTGTTTTCTGTTACTAATCAGTTCGGAGCGTGGGCGCGAAATTGCTCCGGGTAGAGTAACAGATTCAGAGTACCGTATTTTTCGGAGTACAAGTCGCTCCAGAGTATAAGTCGCACCGGCCGAAAATGCATAATAAAAAAGGGAAAAAACATATATAAGTCGCACTGGAGTATAAGTCGCATTTTTTGGAGAAATGTATTTTATAAAACCCAACACCAAGAATAGACATTTGAAAGGCAATTTAAAATAAATAAAGAATAGTGAACAACAGGCTGAATAAGTGTACGTTATATGACGCATAAATAACCAACCGAGAACGTGCCTGGTATGTTAACGTAACATATTATGGTAAGAGTCATTCAAATAACTATAACATATAGAACATGCTATACGTTTACCAAACAATCTGTCACTCCTAATCGCTAAATCCGATGAAACCTTATACGTCTAGTCTCTTACGTGAATGAGCTAAATAATATTATTTGATATTTTACGGTAATGTGTTAATAATTTCACACATAAGTTGCTCCTGAGTATAAGTCGCACCCCTGGCCAAACTATGAAAAAAACTGCGACTTATAGTCCGAAAAATATGGTAATACCAATTCGTTCACCACACTTTTCCTACTTAAGGTGACAAACGTTGCCGGTAAAAGACAAATAATTTTCTATTATTGGCATTTACATGCTACGCCAGTGGTGCGTTTAAAGTGTAGACAAACGTCGTAATTTTAATCGGGGTCCTTATGAGGAACTGGTAACTGCATCTGATCCTGTTGCAGTTAGCCAACAAACAAAGCATGTTCAATCGCTTTATTAACTTGCGCTAACAACAGGCAGTGAATACATTCATGTGCTGCCATTGGCAACATTCCCATAGACTGCCAATGCTGAGCTAACACAGCTAATTATGCGGCCCTTACTGATGTCACACATGGCAACAGGCACCGCTTTTTAAAGGCACACACTCACGCACATTAATCTCATAAAACCGCTCTAAATCATGGCATACTTTAAGTGGCTACTATTTAATCGGAGCATGTATGTGTAGTTCTGATCATATGCCTGCTTATCCTGATGCAGGAGAACCTCAACTGATAAATGTAATGGTGGATTATGTAGATTTATGGTATTCTGTGGTGTTAAAAAGAACTACAATGTACACTAAACGGAACCAAAAACAGTGTCACAAATGTCCGAACCGTGGATTTTGTGAACGGTTTACACCAGGTCTAGGCAATTATTTTGACTCGAGTGGCCAAATTTAGAGAAAAAAATGTGTCTGGGGGCCGGTATATCTGATTTTTAGGAACACTAATACGAAATGTCACAATGTCTGATTGAATGCTAAAAACGTTATGACAAACCGCCTTTAAGACGGAATGGAATTTTAATTTTTTTTACTGAAGGAGACATCGAGAATGTACATGAAAATAAAAAATGTGGGATTTACAATATTAACTATGAAGGATAAAACACTAAATATTGACAACATATGAACGTCACACCCCCTCTATCGACATATTTTACAATCAAGCGAAATGCAACAAAAATGCAACAAACACAGCAAAATATGAATGCAAGGGTAAAAGAAACCCCACCTACAATCTGATACATCTGAGATATCACTAAGCTTTAGAACATTCTTATAAAAATCTCCTTCCGCATCTGTCCCTGACACCTGCATTTCAGGCTGGCCGCTCTAGAAACACTCTGTGGAAACGCTCCCCACCCACACTGCTTGGTGCCTCATCTGAGCTGCTGTGACTTAGATGACCATAGTAATTAATTACATTACCTTAGTAACTATAGTATATCATGCAAAAGCGCAGATTCCAACCATTGAAATACTTTGTATAGTTCAAGACTTACGGTCATTTGAAAACATCACTGCACATCATAATGGAAACTAGAGTTTCCATTTTAAAGACCTAAAACAATTATTTCGGAATGTCCGGCGGGCCAGATTGAAAAGCTTAACGGGCCGCATGTGGCCCCTGGGCCTTAATTTGCCCAGGTCTGGTTTACACTCACCATTTAAGAGCAACATCATGCGAGGTTAGCTTGTTTGCGGGAGAATTATTTTCCTAAATTTACAGCAGATAGTCAGCAGAGCTCCAGTTTATATTAAGCTGTGTAGCGAAGCCTGCTTTTGTTTTAGTTACCTTGTTTAGAAATGTAGTTTAATGTTCATGAGGAAGGAGGTTTTTCTTTCATGATAAAAACACGCAAGTTCAAATGTGACCGAATGAGCGTGGAGCAAACAAAATGAGAGAGATGATCGATTTTTCTCTTGTTTGGTGCTCATAAACAGGGTCTCGGGACAACATTAAAAAGGGTCAACAAAAAACACGGGACTGTAGAACTGGCATGTTCAGTTTTATCCTTGCAAATGAAAATGTCAAACTTTGATGTACACTATGAGGCCGAATCATAAGTTTTTCAGCTGATCATCCATGTCGGAAGAGGATTTCGGTCTAATTAAAAGATCCTGTTATTCCCGCTTGAGCTTGATTTGTGAACGCAGAACTTCTCTTTTATGTAAGGATGATTCAACTGATAAAAAAGGAGCCCTGTCCCTAAAGCTGCACAGACAGAACTCTTTTGGTTGAGAAGAGTCAGCTGACAAAGCGCAGGCCTACTGTTATACTCATTAACTCATCAGTCATTACTTTTCCGCTGCTATCTATCTACGCAGGGATGAACTAACGTGAACAATCGTACACTCTTTTGTGTGCTGCCGCTCAAAAGGCTGATTGTTAATGAAAAATCTAATTTTGTGTTTGCTTGTTTCCTCTGTGAATTAAGGCAGTCACTTGTAAGTAAACTATCACTTTAGCCTTTTGGCCCAGACGGGCCTGATCATGTAACGTGGCCCCCCTTGGGAATCAGACTGGGTAACTGTATTTTATTAATGGACGAACAGTGTCATGTGTCCCAATGTAGCTTTGATGTACTATTATGTACATTACGTACGTTTCCTAAGATTCTCCCTCTCTTTATTTGTATTATGTTGTTTGAGATCACTGAGTGCCTTTAAAAACAAAAACAAATATCAATACTATTCTCTGTGCGTGTGATGGGTTCTAAAATAGCTTCCAGTGCCTCCCCTGAAAAAACAGAACTATGCTACTCCTGTCTGTTTTTTATCACGTGTCTTCTACTTGCCATGCTTTAAAAAATTATAGATTGCATTTCTTCGCCAGCAAGAATGTTTTCCGACAGACAAAATAAAGCTACAAACAATCGACAAGTTTGCCAGGTGGGAGAAGCTGCAGAACCAGTGTCACTGCAAGCCATCAGTGTGGGTGTGAAGAACATGTTTGTTTGCTTGGTATGCCACTCACATGTTCCATCATTAACGAAGCCACTAATACTGTTCATTGCATACAGTGTATAATTCACAATGTGGTACAAGCTATCAATCTAAGGTATTTTTTCTTTGTTTATTGACTGAGGTTTCATGCTTGTATATGTCCTTTTTAAAATTCCTCACAGAAGTACGATACACCCCTCACATTTAAAAATGTCACCGTACATTTCAAAAGTCAGGTTTCCCCTCAATCAACCATAGCTCTTCAGTCTCAGAGAAACTCCACCACCACTAGGGTTCTTCCGATCAGGGTTTCATGCTGCCGATTCTGATGTAAGCATCTGTGACCGAGATTGGTAGACACGATCACATGATTAACTCAACAGTACATTTTTAATTTGCCATTTCAGTGCTATTGACAGTGTAACAATATCAACATAATATTTAAACTATTTCCATATGTTCTCTTATATTGCATACAATTGCTTGAGCAAAACAAAGTCAACTTTAAAACAGACTGTAAAATGTACAAATTCATGGACGTTACGTGATTTTTTGAATTTGGTCAAACTAGGTCTGCCCAATCTAAGTCTAAAACTTAGATTGGGCAGACCAATAATTTAACAAAAGCACAAACTACTATCTTCTGCTTATTTAAATCCTTTGCCCTTAAAGTCTTCCTGTCTCCTCTGTCCAGGTAGGGACTTCGTTAACGACAGCAAAATTATTTTGTAAAAAAAAAAATTATATGTATATCGATGTCATCACTCTAGTATCGATCATATACGGATGCTACCCTTGGTCCCAACACTACGAATATGGATCGATCCGCCCTCCACATACATGCACGCCTGGCCACTACACAACAACAAACACCAGTGCTCCTTTGTTATTGTTACGTATATTATCCTCGCTCTAAACTCTTATTAATCTACTTGTTAATTTCCTGTTAATACCTGCTTACTATCTGCTGGAAAGAGCTTCACTCTACACTTCTTAAAGTTTAATAGGTACCTATTTCATGTGTTGTTTCAAGCTAAATTAGCGTCTTGTATAGCGATTAGCATGCCTTCTTGTCTTTTTCTGCTTGTTTTTACTCGGTGTGTAACATGTTTAGTCTCGTCTTCCAGTGATCCTATTTGCCGCAATAAAGGTGATTGTTAACTGAGGGTTGCATCTCCGCACTGTGTATGAACACATGCTAGCCGCCTGTGTCAGCCAGAGGGGATCGGCTTATGTGATCGACATTGAAAGGCATTGGCTGATCACATACTTTTTAAGGTAATTGACCGCTACTGATTGGGGGCCGTTCAGTCGGCGCATCTCGAACCACCACAGTACATTTCGGAGTTTATGTTTCTTCTTAACAAACTGCTTAGTGCTGGCAGCCTTCAGGCCATGACACTACCGTCACTACTGTACATTTTAGAATTTGTTTTTCCTCCATCTTAATGAATCACAGTTCCTTCATTGCAGGCAGCACCCACGGAGCCCCAGACTATGACGATACCTCGAATATACTTGGCATGCTTGACCTAGCTTAACCGTGTCACTCTTTTGGGAAACAGTTGACAGAGTCAATCAGTCAATGTCAGAAAAGGCACAGCTAAAATGTGTCATTGAAAAGTGACAATCTGCCACATTCCATGCATACTTTACACTTCACTGTCAACGTAGTCTTTTAGTCGTGTCACTAGCCACTCTATGTACAGTGGTGGGACAAAAAGTGGCTGTTAAATTTACAGAATCTCAGTTTTGTTCGAAATAAGATTATTTTGTGGAAGGTGATGACTAATTTGACCGATTAACCTTACATTTTACACAGTGCACCTTTCTTCTCTCTCACTGTCATGTTCCATTAAAATAGAAAAACAACTGTGTTGTTGTGTGGACCTGCTGCCTGTTTGATCTGACAGGGAGAATTTGCCCGTAGGGCTGACAGAGGAAGAGAAAGGGCCAAAAAGAAAAGAGGATGTCTCTCCTCAGGTAATTTGAGAAGAACTACCCCCAGAGGACAAGTTTTAGTGATGATGAGAGGAGAGCAACAAGGCAAAGGAAAGCATGGCAAGGGGGTAGTATAAACAAAAAACACTGTGGGGAGGGCCTGTACTATAATTTACCACTTACGACGCCTCTTTCATCAAACTGTCACTCATCCATTTGTGGGCAGTCCGCCCTTCTAAACTGGACATTGTGATGCCCCAGGACACAACTAACTTGGCCTCATTTTCCTGACTTATTTTCTTTTAGCTTGAGGCATTGTAAAGATCTTTACACATTTACTATTACAGCTATATTCTAAAGCAGATTGTTCAAACATTTTCCATCATGGAAGATCGTTTTTTGCACTTTGCTTTTTTGTATTTGCTTTAATTTTTTGTTTTGTTTTATCTACTGTATGTGATTGTATGGCTACTTGGACGTTGGAGTCTGCAATAAAGCTTGATTGATTGTTTATAAACTTGGTTAAAACAGATCCTTATTCGGTCAACAAATGCTGTACAGTCTTTAAAGAAAAAACGGCCTACCACACAGCTTTTGGTTATAGGACACAAAGCAAATAGAATAGAATAGAAAGTACTTTATTGATCCCTGGGGGAAATTCAGCACCATAGTTTGCTCACAATAAACAATAAACACTTAGGTATTTTTTACATGTGAATATTATAAATACAGTCTATTATACAGCATTATTCACATGTGACTAATATAAATACAGTCTATTATATATTCAAATAGTGTTAGTCTGATATCTTGTGACATTTAAATAATTTTTTGGGGGGATAATTGTTATTTAAATGCGTGTGCTTGGCCAATAGAAAATAAGACGCAGGCCACAAATGTCCCCAAAGCTGCACTGGCACACCAATTTTAAACGTACTTGTGCCATGTGTATTAGTTTTAGTCACATATGAAACCTCCCATATTTTTGGATTTCAAAACAATTTTTTCCACAGGACCTAATTTAAATAGTGTGTCCAAAAATTGTTGTCGTCCTAAAACCTTTATTAACTGTACAACACTAGTTTTATTGTTACATTACTGTTAAATTCATCATTGTTACAGTCATATTGTCATATTTCGAGTGACATTTTGGATTCACAGGTTTTCTTTTTCTCATTCTCACCTTATTTATGATGAGCTAATCAGGAGGGTTCATACTGTAAGTTCAGTTTTGTCGCTTGGATGGCGCTGATTCATTATGGTTCATTGCTTGTGTTGGACAATTCCTGTATTGTCTCTGATAACTCCTGCATCATGCTGCCTTTCTGAAGGTCGTTGCTTTCTTTGCTTGCCTATCTTTGCACCATCACCTTTTGTCGGCCCTTTAGCTAATACGGCCCAGGGATGTAACGGGAAACGGTATTGATGATAACCACAGTGAAACTCTCGACGGTTAGTATTACAGATTAAAATGAGAATTATAATTGCACTTTGATAAAGCTCGCAAACTTAAATGCGAACATGAATACAAGAGACATTACCGTATTTCCCCAGTAAGAAACAACATACGGTACCCTAATCTAAACTTGTATGAACACAGTACTGTCTGAGTAACTAAGCTATTCAATTGTGCACATTAAATGTACAAGCTGTGCTGTCTTAGCCCAGAGTGATCAATATACTGTATATACTTGGAGGACTATGACACAGAAGTGTTTTTATAATGCGTTTAAGAGCCGTTGAACAGAGTAGGACGCTTCAACGCATGCCAGAACACTATTATCAGTAGAACAAAAGAACTACAAAAATGCTAAATGGTGGGCTCTCTAAAAATGGGTCTATTTAATAAAAAAAAAATCAAAACATTATAATGTGCAGACAAGTACTTTTTGTGCACAGTCAACAATACCGCGATAAAAATAACCGTGATAATTTTGGTCACAATAACCGTGATATGAAATTTTTATATCGTTACATCCCTAGTATGAAACCAGCTTTTTCTTATTAAAGATAACTTTTACCTGCCACACCGTAACACATGCAATTGTTAAAACAAGTTAAGCACTGCAATTACAGCAGGGCGAAAAAAGTAAACAACTGTGTGGAGAAATCATGTCTCAGCGTTTCAAACTCTGCGACTTCAGAAGCGATTTTTCCTTAAAATGTTGGACTCTTTCGGATTTGAACAGATTGCACTTTGTTTGCCGTATGATAACGATCGTAGTGTAGGAGACTGGAAACCACACAAGACCTATCACCTTTATTTATATATATATATATATATATATATATATATATATATATATATATATATATATATATAATGTGTAAATGTGTGTGTATATGTATATATGTATTAGAGATGCGCGGATAGGCAATTATTTCATCCGCAACCGCATCAGAAAGTCGTCAACCATCCGCCATCCACCCGATGTAACATTTGATCAGAACCGCACCCGCCCGCACCAGCCCGTTGTTATATATCTAATATAGACGATGCAAGGCATTAGTGAGGTTATAAAGCTTTTGCCTGTTAAAGAAAGGAGACTGATCCAATGCAGCACAGACATTCACGTGCCACGCTGTCACGACCCAGACGCACACAAGTGCGCAATCATATGGGAGCCGCGCTGAGCGCACCTCCAAGCGCGTCTCGCTGCCGGCGACGGCCGGGTATGGGCCCGACGCTCCAGCGCCATCCATTTTCAGGGCTAGTTGATTCGGCAGGTGGGTTGTTACACACTCCTTAGCGGGTTCCGACTTCCATGACCACCGTCCTGCTGTCTATATCAACCAGGGTGAGCCCCACCCCTTTCGTGAGCGCACTGCGCGCGGAGTGACCCCTGTTACGCGCCCCCGGCAACAGGGGTGGCGGGCAGGTAAGCTGCGCGGGCGGAGCGCGCGGAGTGACCCCTGTTACGAGCCCCCGGCCACGGGGGTGGCGGGCAGGTAAGCTGCTTACCTGCTGCGAAGGTAAGCGAAGGCGGACGAGGCGGGGTGTCGGTGCGGTGGGCGCGGTGGTGACCCTGGACGTGCGTCGGGCCCTTCTCGCGGATCGCCTCAGCTACGGCTCCCGGTGGGGCCCTCTCGGAGGAAGGGGCCTCGGCCCCGGACCCCGGCGAGGCGTCCCTTCTCCGCTCCGTAAAAGTGTCCATCTCTTTTCTTTTTTTTTCTTCTGTTGTGGCATATGCAGCAGGTGCCTGCTCGTTTTTCGTATGTGGGTAACAACATTTAATTATGTATATATATTTCCGAATTGGTTTAACTGCCACCCGCCTGAATCTATTTAAAATCTAATTTTTTTTTTATTTCAACCGCCCGACCCGACCCGCGGATAAAATCTAATTTTTTTAAATTTCATCCGCCCGATCCGCGGATAATCCGCGGACTCCGCGGTTGTGCCCGCAAACCGCGCATCTCTAGTATGTATATATATATATATATATATATATATATATATATATATATATATATATATATATATATATATATATATATATATATATATAAATAAATAAAACAGTTCTCTTGATGTGATTGAGACCAAAACCACAAAGATAAGGGTGGCTTTGTGCAAAGACTGCATGAGGGCTACTTTGGAACTTTGAGCAGCCCATTCGGTTAAAGTATTAGGAGTGAGTGGGGCTGCCTGTTGCATCTGACTATAGCTTGTAGGCAACAATACAGGTTTTTAATAACAATCTTAAAATAGGTCATTCTTTCTGTCTTTGAATGAGCTGTTCAGTAGGCTCTTCCACTGGGACCATATGTTATTGGTCTATGGCACAGGTCCCCAACCAACGGCCGACAGCGTCCACAATCTGTCCCACGGGACGTCCCAAGTAAAAAGAAAAAATATATATACTGTATGTACGTGTATATACGTGTGTGTATATATGTATGCGTGTATACGTATATCTACGTATATATGTATATGTAAGTATATACTAGGGGTGCATCAATACACGTATTCGTATTGAATATGAGATAGAGTGGTTTCGGTTAGGTTTTTCAACTTCTGATGATACGCTCTGTGCTAAAAGCTCAGTGGATCTGCGCTCGACTACTTAGGCAGCATAGTCAAGTTTACGCCTCCTACATTCATTCAGACCCAAACAAGCTGCTGAGACAGAAGCTAAATGCAAGCTATAGCTTCCATAGTATGGCTCGTTGCAACATGGCTAATGCCTCAAATATACCTGAAATCGAAGATCCTCCAGTTCAGTTCAGTTCAGTTTATTTATTCATATAGCACATTTAAAAACAACCCCAGTTGGCGAAAGTGCTGTACAGACATAAAAAACAATTTATGCAACAAAAAAATGGGCACAGAGTGTCACATTTGCATGGTAACACTGAAGGATGAATACAATATAATAATAAAATATACTATCATTATTCAGATCTGGCATGTGGAACTACATTGTTTTTTGTGTCAAGTATGACCCTGATGGCAAGCGTGTCGTGGACAAAAATACAACGGTATGTAGCAGGTGTCTCACAACGACAGTGGAAATACAACAAACATGACAACACATTTACGCCGACATATCCCCGATGCGAACCAAACAAAAACAAGGGCGACAACACAGAGGGTACAAACTTTACCCGGGGCATTTAGAGATTCAAAGAGGGAAAAATAAATCGATCAGGCGATTGCTACTGTTATTGCTGTTGACATGCGACCCTTTTTCTGTTGTGGAAAATAGCTGCGAATGCTTGAGTCCTGTTACAAGTTTCCTTCACGAACCTATTTCACCGATACCGTAGTTCCTGCTTTGTACAACAAGACAAAAGCCCAATTAGAGACAGCAGTTTCGGTATATCACCCGCTGTTACTCAGCTGCTAAGAATACACCACAGAAGATGGGGGATTGATCAGATTCATTTATTTATTATTATATTTTTTTTTACAAGGTGCTGTTTTTGTTTTATATGGTGCTAAGTATGCACAGTAGAAAACGGGGCAGGTATAGCTGCACCAGATACATTCAATTTAATTTGAAAACTGTACTTTTGAGTTTCGACAGAAATTATGATAAATTTTAATAAACTACAAGTGAAAAAGGCATGGAAATTTCTCTTTTTTTGTATCGAAAAAATATCGAACTATGACACTAAAGTATTGAACCGAATCGTGAATTTTGTATATCGTTGCAACCCTAGTGTATATATACGTACAGGGTTTCCCCTAGACTGCCAAAATACCTGTGGTGGTGGGGGCGTGGTCACCGTGACGCCTTCAAGTAATTTGCAGAATGTTGTTATGATGACATGATTTTCTTTAAAAAGGCTAAAAAAATGTATACATTTAAAAACAAATCTGTTACTATTGATTAGTATTAACATATATTTTGTTATCGTTTTGCCTTATCTTCAATTGTTGCTGCTTATTGTACAATGTACTTTGTTGAGATTTTTTCAAGTCGTTGTGGCTTGTGCCGCCCATAGACATTTGTGATTAAGGGTTATATAAATAAACTTTGATTGATTCATGAAGTGTTTACAGATTTGTAATGACTTAATAAAAGCAACTAGCAACAAATCTAGCATCTTCTTCTGGTGTTATTATAGAATGTACTCGTGTTTAGAGACTACTTCTGTCCCTGGATGTCCCTGGCGAAAGAGGCGAGCTGCAGTGATCATGACGTCACACTTGTTTCGCGCTGTTGCTCAGGTTGGACTTTCTCTCTTTAAAAGCCGCACTGTCCTCTTAATATTTGCACATTTTGTAGATCGCAGGCCGCAATATATTAAAATTACGTCCACATTGCAGACCCGCTGACAATGGTCCAGACAATGGCGTGGGTTTTGTATACATCCGGTTCCGGCAGCGTAGTTTTCTGCAGTCTTTTTTTGATGGTCGAATTTTCGGTACATCACTTGTCAATAGCTCGCGAAAAATAGGCTATACATCTCGATTCATACTGTAACCACCAGCTGGGTGGCGTTAATGCTTTGTGTTTGTGTGGTATGGATTACATTTTTCTCATGTTTACAAACACCGTCCGTGCCTGAAAGGTGATTGGTGGAGAATGAGGAAGTGCTGTTGTGTGCCTGGGGAAGCGAAAGTGTTTGCACCGGAGGTAACACCTGTTGGAATTACGCCGATTGTTATCATAAGATTGGTAATAAAAGTTAAACAATAGCGTCAAACTTTCTGTGATTTCTGCTGGAGGCTGCAACATATTATATTACTTTGAATTTCTTTTCAAGTAAAAAAACAAAAAACAAGGTGTGGCGGTAATGAAAATGCAATTACATTAAGGAGAAACCTTGACGTATATATGTGTACATATACGTTTATATATGTGTGTGTATGTATATTCAGTATGTGTATGTGTATTTATATATTTTAAGCCTCTTTGAGGATTGCCATTGAATCTTCATCTGAACGGAATTATGTGAGCATCCTGTCGGTTGGCATCCAATCGAGAGGGGAACTTGTACAGTAAGTGTTTGTTTTATTATGGTTTATTATGGTTAGTTTGTATGTTTAGCACCTAGCAGTGCTGCTGATGCTACAGTGTTACAACAAAGCTGCATCCGTTTAGCAATCGGCTTCTAAAACATACGGCTCATCCGCTTTGTGTTCGTAATCAAAAATATAAGGTTCTGGATCACAATGGTTGTAATCGTTGTTGGCTCTCACAAACTGTGCTTGATTAGCATTGTTGTTGATGGGATAATAGCTTCAATATAGAGGCAACTTGCTTCTCCTATCCACATGTACTTTTAGGCTATGTTTTCACTGCAGGGTCAGATGTCCAATTCCGGTTACCGGTATATGTCAAATCTGATCTTTTTTTTGTAGTTGTTCACATTACAAAAAAACTACGAGATCTAATGTGAACACAATCTGACCTACATGCAAACATGACACCCTGTTGTCCACGCAAGTAAACATGGCTTCAATTCTGGTTGGCCTCAGTCCTGGTGCATTTGTGGTAATTTCAAGAGGTTTGTGCAATCAAAGTCAACATTTTCTGCACTGACATATTGCGTGTAGACGATTGAGAAGGAAGAGGACAAGCATTTTGGTTCTTGCAGTTTGCTGGACATTTTTACTTCCACGTCTGCTCCGAAGAGCGTGTGGGGCGAGCAGTCTTAGACAGGAGTGGTAAAACATTAAAGGGGAACATTATCACCAGACCTATGTAAGCGTCAATATATACCTTGATGTTGCAGAAAAAAGACCATATATTTTTTTAACCGATTTCCGAACTCACATCGGGAAGCAATCCGCCATTTTCTCAAACACATTACAAACACTGAGTCAAATCAGCTCTGTTATTTTCCGTTTTTTCAACTGTTTTCCGTACCTTGGAGACATCATGCCTCGTCGGTGTGTTGTCGGAGGGTGTAACAACACGAACAGGGACGGATTCAAGTTGCACCAGTGGCCCAAAGATGCGAAGGTTTGTTCCGCAAACTTTACCGACGAAAGCTATGCTACGACAGAGATGGCAAGAATGTGTGGATATCCTGCGACACTCAAAGCAGATGCATTTCCAACGATAAAGTCAAAGAAATCTGCCGCCAGACCCCCATTGAATCTGCCGGAGTGTGTGAGCAATTCAGGGACAAAGGACCTCGGTAGCACGGCAAGCAATGGCGGCAGTTTGTTCCCGCAGACGAGCGAGCTAAACCCCCTGGATGTCTTGGCTCACACCGTCCCTTATGCCACCGAAAATGATCAAGAGAAGAATATCGACCCTAGCTTCCCTGGCCTGCTGACATCAACTCAAAACTGGACAGATCAGCTTTCAGGAAAAGAGAGCGGATGAGGGTATGTCTACAGAATATATTAATTGATGAAAATTGGGCTGTCTGCACTCTCAAAGTGCATGTTGTTGCCAAATGTATTTCATATGCTGTGAACCTAGTTCATAGTTGTTAGTTTCCTTTAATGCCAAACAAACACATACCAATCGTTGGTTAGAAGGCGATCGCCGAATTCGTCCTCGCTTTCTCCCGTGTCGCTGGCTGTCGTGTCGTTTTCGTCGGTTTCGCTTGCATACGGTTCAAACCGATATGGCTCAATAGCTTCAGTTTCTTCTTCAATTTCGTTTTCACTACCTGCCTTCACACTACAACCATCCGTTTCAATACATGCGTAATCTGTTGAATCGCATATAAACATTTAAAATAAAATAAGCCACTGGGAACTGATTTGTAATGGTTTTAACCCTTCTGAAATTGTGATAATGTTCCCCTTTAACGTGAGTTACTAAACATATCGTCACCGTCTATTTTGGCAAAGAATTATGAATCTTCTTGCTTTTTGATGACGTTCATGTCGGACGCATGCGACCGGAGTGAGGGATCGTTCACACTGCCGTCGCATCTCATACTTATCCGATTTATATTGACCTGCAGTGTGAACAAGGCCTAAGTTGCTCTACATTGGACTCGGTAACTGCTAGTTTTATGTATATAGTTTAGGGCTGCAACTAACAACTAACTCGATCATCGATTAATCTGTCGATTATTACTTTGATCAATCGATTAATAATCGGATAAAGGAGACGAACTACATTTCTATCCTTTCCAGTATTTTATTGGAAAAAAAACCCAGCATACTGGCACCATACTTATTTTTATTATTGTTTCTCAGCTGTTTTTAAATGTTGCAGTTTATAAATAAAGGTTTATTTAAAAAAAAAAGAAAAAAAAAAGTAGCTTCTGTGCATGCGCATAGCATAGATCCAACGATTCGATGACTAAATTAATCGCCAAATATTTTTATAATCGATTTTAATTGATTTAATCGATTAGTTGTTGCAGCCCTAATATAGTTCATAGTCCATGCCTTTGTATACTCGCTGTGCTATTCTTGACACATTTTTGCCGTCTTACGTAGTCCCCCTTCAACTGCTAAATAGTAATGTGTACAGACACATTTTTTAACAACATTGACGGCGATCTCATGACAGTTTTCAGCCCGTTAATGTGTGGGTGGGCGAAAAAGCTCAGTCAAACTCAATAATGACATCGTTGACATGCGGAAATTCTCATGCCGTTCTTCCAAAATATCAACTTGCTTGTCAACATTGTCAACCTGAGGTCCAACCGGGGCTTGCCTTAAACTGCTGCCATTTGCGCTGACGGGAGTGCGTTAACTATTGCAGAGTGGAAAAGCAGCGTCATTTGAAGCCCATATTGACACTTTGTAGGTCAATGTAGAGCAAAAGTCGCAGTACGTTTCGCTTAAACATACGATAAATTCTCTCAGTAAGCCAGTGTTGTTTGTCATTTTACTTGTTGAAGATGGACATTTTGTCCATAATCTGATTGGACAACCCAAAACTTTGTTTTACCCGTCCTTTACCCAAACTCTCCACTGCGGTTGAGTTTTCAAAAGACTTATATTTGTTTTAAAATACAAACGTATATGTATCAGGGTCAGCGTGGCTCAGATGGTAGCGGCCGGCCAGAAATTCGAGGGTTCCTGGTTTGAATCTAGCTTCCACCATCCTAGTCACTGCTGTTGTGTCCTTGGGCAAGACACTTCACCCACCTTTCTCCCAGTGCCACCCACACTAGTGTAAATGTAGCTTAAATGTAGATAATGGCTTTGTCAATGTAAAGCGCTTTGAGTCACTAGAGAAAAAGCTAATATAAAAATAATTCACTTCACTTCACATATGGGGGTGGACAAGAGGCTAAAACACAGAAAAGTTTTTGAAGTATCCATGTTTGTGTAGACATGGCATAAGAATATAGCCTGACAATTATGGGAAAAAACAAAATCACAACTATTTTGAGTGATATTGAAATCACGATTAATAACACAATTAATTAATTAATTTTATATAATATAATATATAATAACAATATAATAACACATTAATTTAAAAACATGAGTATTTATTATACCACCAAAACTTAACATGAAATATAATTTCAAAGAACAACCAAATATAAATTAGTAACAAATAAACAATAATAATAATAATAGTAACAACAATAAATCAAAATAACAATAGCAATATGAAAAAACAATAACAATTAGTTTTTCCCGAAAAAAATAAATATTTATTCCGTTTTTTACCTTTTCCGCTTATTTTACCACATTAGAGTGAGTGTGTGTGTGTGTGTGTGTGTGTGTGTGTGTGTGTGTGTGTGTGTGCATAGGCGCCGATCCCGTGGGTGCTTCTGGGCCCGAGCACCCACGGACAATGCTGAGCACCCACGTGGGATTGATGGCAACTTTCAATCTTTAAAATAATTTAAAAAAAATCAAATCTTGTTGTAGTTAATTTTGTGGCGAGTTTGGTTTGTTTTACAAAATAATAAAGCCACAAATCATGTGGGATATTAACTTCGCTGAACGTCATTTTTCTTTTAATACACACACACCGAGCCCCCACTGGCAGAAATGTAGATCGGCGCCTATGTGTGTGTGCTTTTTGTGTCATGAATAAAATTTAATAAAGTGTTTGTTACTTGAATGCAAAAATTGTCACATTTGTTGGTGCAACATATCTTTGGACAATTTTAAGTCAAAGCATAATCATTTTGTAAATGTATCAATAAGTGCTTAAATTACATTATGCTTGTGTAAAGTATTTTTTTTTTAACATTTATTCTATTAGCACAGTTAGACCGGATGTTGCACTCAGTGCTGTTATTGTGAAGGGGGGAAGTGTGTTGTTGTTCTGAGCTTGATGAGCGTTGAGGATACTTGACTTAAAAAGAATAAAAAGAGAGACTCAAGTTTTGATTGCTGTCCTGTTTGTATATTGATGTCATTCACAGCAACACTAGCAGATGAGATGTGTTGTGATTGTATGGATTGTTCTTGCTAGCTTCAGCTTTGTAGTTTAGACACTGTTTCAAGTGTTCGTCTCTTCATTGTTTAGTTCGGTTGAGAGTTTCGGGAATAAATGAGCTGTCCCAGACACATTATTTTCCTAAACAAATGTTCCTTCTCCTCGTAATGACAACATTTCATGCGTTGGTGTCAATTTCCGTTATATTATGCATTTAGAAGTGTATTCCGTTTTATTTGTCAGTTCTGGGATTTCGTCTGCGGTTACGTTAACGCGGAAATCATACGGCCTTACTTTTTTGTTGTTTATTGATTAATGATTGGGCAAACTAGCACTGTGTCAAATAAATAGTAGCAGCGATGGTGAGATCTTAAACTTCTTGAAAACTTGTTTTTTTTTTTCACTCCAACACTCTTTGATCCGTTTCACCTTTACAAGTTCAGCAATTTGCATGCATCTTTTTTTTTTTCCGATTTATAGTATTTTTATCATCGTGAGAAGTCAAAATCGAGATGAAAATACGATTAATTGTGCAGCCCTACCTAAGAGGAAGACTTGCAAAACTGTGTGGAATGTAGCAACCAGCCTACATAAACCCACACACCATAAAGTTGGTGCTGTCACTGATAACATTGCTAGTATAGTGTTACACATTTAAATAGGGGTGTAACGGTACACAAAAATTTTGGTTCGGTACGTACCTCGGTTTAGAGGTCACGGTGCAGTTCATTTTCGGTACAGTAAGAAAACAACAAAATATAAATTTTTTGGTTATTTATTTACCAAATTTGTAAACAATGGCTTTATCCTTTTAACATTGGGAACACTATAATAATTCTGCCCACGTTAATCAACATTAAACTGCCTCAAGTTGTTGCTCAGATTAAATAAAATGACAACACTTTTCTTCTACATATAAAAAGTGCAACATTAAACAGTTTCAAGTCAACTCATCATGCTTAATTTATTACAGCATTTGGGAAGCCTGTAGTTGATTTTTATTATGTAAATGTTATATTTTTATCAACATGTGATAGCAGGGACCCTGCCATTCAAAACTAGGTTGCTCCATTACTAATGATTAATGTAACTATAGCTGAAAAAATAGTACAATAGCAATAGGAGAGACTATTCATCCCTGAACACCATGGAGTTCATGTAGGCTTAATGATGCAGTTACATTATTATTATTATCAACTATCAAAGACAGAAACTCTTCATTTAACATAATGTCATTTTTTTGCTGCTTCAACAGAGCTCAATCAACACAGAAAAAGGTAAAGTGAAATAACAGACAGACAGGGCTTTGCTGTCCATAACACACACACACACACACACACACACACACACACACACACACACACACACACACACACACACACACACACACACACACACACACACACACACACACCGCAAAATGAGCTAACGTTATGCTAAAAGCTAATTAGCCTTCACCTCAAGCCAGGACTGCGAGCGTGCTGAGCTGCCGTTTAGGTTTATAGAACGTCAACAGGCTCATAGTGATGTTACTAGTAGTTGACTGGGAGATGTTTATTATAATTTGGGGAGAGTCCGCTGCCTGATGCTCACCTGCTAAACACCTACTTGCTCGACGCTGGAGCACTGATTCCATGCGCTCTGAATACGCACTGCTGATTGGTTGTTACCGCTCTGAATATGCACTGCTGATTGGCTGTTACCGCTCCATGTGTAACCAATCAGATGGTTGTGTGGGTGGGACAATGCTGGGTGCTGTGTAGAGTAGTGACAGAGACATAGGCAGAACGCGGAGCAGCTTGTTTAGACTTTAGCTTTTGGCTACTTAATATATTCGTGTGGAAACTCGTTCGGTACACCTCCGAACCGAACCGAAACCCCCGTACCGAAACGGTTCAATACAAATACACGTACCGTTACACCCCTACATTTAAAGTTTTAATCTA
The DNA here is from genome assembly GCF_033978685.3 of Nerophis lumbriciformis. NCBI lineage: Eukaryota > Metazoa > Chordata > Actinopteri > Syngnathiformes > Syngnathidae > Nerophis > Nerophis lumbriciformis. Next base: position 28,158,689 of record NC_084565.2, on the reverse strand, counting down.
TCTTTATTTGTAATTAGAGACGCAACGATTATGGATTTTGACTGTACGATAATAGTCTGAGTAATAATCACGATTTCACAATTGTAACTCATTATACATTGATTGATTCCACAACAAAAATGTACAAAATCACATTTTACTTCGAGATTTTGATGTTATTTAATACTGTTGGAAATAAGAGTAATCAAAAAGTATTAAAATAACAGTATATAATAGTATTATTAATACTAAATGAATTAATTCTTTCATTATTATTATAAGACTAAAACTTTATTAATACCCCAGGGTAAAATGTTACTCATAGAATGCACATAATTAGATCCCATGGTATAGTGCTGTTATTCTACAAGCTCCCTGATGTTATGTTAGTGTTTTATACTTGCTGTATTAACTTACAATGCCTATGGTTTATTCAACACAGAAGAAAGACGCAATCTCTAACATTAAATAGTCACTGAATGATGCACTTGACAGGAGTACCTGTTGCGGTATGTTTACACTGAACTGTATCAACGCTAAGCTACCAATTTTAAGTGACACCGTTATATTTAACTCAATTCTCCATAAAGTAACTTGCAACCAACATAATTTAACTGAGATTGTATGGCTTACCTTTACTTTGGCATGTAAAGCTTAGTGGTGATACCACTAATGCTGGACCATATTGGACAGATTAGACCCTTAAGCCGCAACTTTCTTTTGGCGGGTTCTGCAAATGGGTGAGCCATCATTTTCAATGACTCCCTGGTCATTTTGAAGCACCTGAAATATTCAACTATCTGCCAACTTCAACTTTTGGGTGGGAATAGTCCGCTGCTGCCATTTTTAAGCTATTGTAGAATGCTAGCGTCTCTTTCGATAGATAGGCTTGTATACTGTATATACAGGCGTGCACCGCTGGTATAATTTTGTTTTTGTTCCGTCAAGGTATCAGCATAATGAGTGAGGAGGACTGAAACAAACAGTCTTGTGGAGCCTTTGTTTATAAATGGCCGTGACGATTTTAATCACGGTTATTAGTGAACCGGTTAATTGTTGCATCCCTACTCGTAATACATCATCAAAGTACCAGTAGAGTGGAAAAACACGTTGCCTCTGTATTAACGCTATTATCCATCCATCCATCCATTTTCTACCGCTTATTCCCTTCGGGGGCGCTGGAGCCTATCTCAGCTACAATCGGGCGGAAGGCGGGGTACACCCTGGACAAGTCTCCACCTCATTGCAGGGCCAACAGAGATAGACAGACAACATTCACACACTAGGGCCAATTTAGTGTTGCCAATCAACCTATCTATTGATGACACCAAAAGACTTCAAAAGTTTGTGAATAGATAGATAATCATTTTGGTGATTTAACCCCAACCCTTGATGCTGAGTGCCAAGCAGGGAGGCAATAGGTCCCATTTTTATAGTCTTTGGTATGACTCGGCCGGGGTTTGAACTCACGACCTACCGATCTCAGGGCGGACACTCTAACCACAAGGCCACTGAGCAGGTTTTATCCTGATCACCGTCTGGTTTTAGCATTTTTTAAAAGGAATTTTTGCTATTGGGAGATGGGGCCTGGTGGAAGTCGACACTCTCCGAGTGCTTTTCCAGTTTAATATGTTCTAACAGTAGTTGTGTAATATGTAATATTCCTTAGGCATTTTTTTTAGGACTAAACTTGAGAATAATATCATCTCCCCCACTTGTGTGCTCCACAAAAACAAAACAAAAAAGGCTTTGCTACACATCTGAAAAATTTTTTTGGAGCTCTGCAAATGATCTGTCAGTCAGCTGCAGATATGGAAGCTGTAAGTTAGGAACAGCTTATTAGCATTAAACATACTCAAAATGCCTTGTTCCCAGTAGGCGTTACTAAAAGCCCTTAAAATGAAATTCCAGCATCAAGACTAGATTTTGTCAACACACTTCCAGTACACTACTGAAATTTAAATTGTTGACAAAAGCTATGTTAAAGACCTCAAAGGGTATTCGTAGTTTTTATCTTGACATAAACTAAGCAGTCCACATTGGTGTTTATTTTGCTTTTAACATGTGGTCATCCAATCTCGTCAATCTTGCTTGAGGATTAACAACTACATAAAAAACAAACTGCATCAAGAGCCACATAGGGAATTCTATTTGATTTCAGCTCGATGGGCCATAACAAATGGGAATTACATTATTGACAGTTACAGCGTTTATTCCAGCCATGTTTTTGGTTAAGTAATGAAAAGGACTGTTGGTTATGTTTGAAGAGCTAAAGTTAGGTCTCATTACAACCACTAAGTCAAGATAATGACTCACCGATATACTATAGTTGCCTACCGCAGTTTATTATGTACAGTCTTTTTGAACCACGTCACTAAAAAGTCTGAGATTTTACTGCACGACTCGACACTCCGCCTACTTTCAACTTCATACTCAGTTTTTTCAGTAAGACTGCGTGGCTTCCAGCTTTTACTGCATGATTTTTTTCCCATCTGATTCTTGGTAGTTCTGTGTCTTTATTTCATTTCCTTCATTCTTAGGAAATAAATACATTGGCATGTTTAATACACAAGTGTGTTCCATCCTTTTGCTGCCAAAGCCGCCGTTTTGTTTGTGCATAGGCATGAACCCACTGACATACTATATGTCCAAACATGCACATACAGAGCAATAATGCACGGAACAGGCTTTAGTCATGCCGGAGACACGTTCGTGGTTTGAAACGTGAGATGGTTTATACACACACTTCTTGCACTCACACTGCCTTCCTGTGATTGCCGCAGGGGGGAAAGCACGCTGGAGTTATTAGGCTTCATTGAGACTAGATTACGGGGACTGGAACGTCTAGAGTTGAGGGCTGAACTCTGGAGAGGTGACCTGTGGTAATCGGCACAAAGGAGAGGTGGAGGGGACACAAGATTGATTTAGCCTAGTAAATGGATTAAAAATGGGGGTGATTGTACATGTGAGATTCAGCCCAACCCTGTGTGCTCATTAAAGTCCAATAGCCAGCCAGCCAGGACAGCAGAGGTCAGCATGAGGTAGAGGGGAAGGGAGGATTGTGTGCGCGAGATGGGAGAGCTAATGTGAACCAGCTGTAGAAACCTGACACCTTGAGTGGGATAAAAATGTGAGGTGGAGGAGTGAGAAAGAGGTAAAAAGAAAGACTGCAGAAAGCTGCACGAGAAGAGGTGAAAAGAGAAGAAAAAATATTAAAGCATTCACAGATCCATGACAAAGAATCCTATAGATGGACAAGTCAGTGAGTTGCACAAACTGTACATGAAAGTACAGCTCACGTTTAGTGGTGTTTATTTGTGGAGAAACAAACATTGTGCAGTAACGACACACTGCTCCATATGCTACATTCATTGACCGAATACTTCCTCTCTAGTGACACCACTCCCTGACAATGATGTGAATCATGCACAGCCTTGTCTGTTTGCCATGGGCTGGAGCGATACTTAGAAAGAGCTCTCTGTCTGGCGCCGGAACCTGAAAGACAGGGTGTTATCGTTTCCTGACGCTATGGCATTTGGTTCTACGATTGTAATATCGCTGTTGAAAAATGAAAAGATATGCATCTTTCCCCGCATCTGCCACAAAGACGGTTGTAGGTTTTTCAGTAGCTAGAGTGGCCTCTGCTGCCACATGTGCTAATTAAAGGACCCAACGTTTGCTATTTGATCAGAGGAGCAAGGATGCAGGCAACGCACTTCATATTGGTACTCTTTAATGCCTCTTCAGAATAAGCTGTAATTATAGCCGGGGCTGTATATTTGAAAAGTCATTATGCTTAAATAATGATTTGGATTGCTTGAGAAAGTCTAAAAGAAAACAGCCTTTTTTGACCACATAGTCATTTATCTACAAGCATACACGTTTGAGAGTTTGGGGTGGGATGCGTGCGTCTGGCCTCATCTTGTGGTTATGCCCGGGGTCACGCCCATGTCCTAAGTTTTTGTGTGGGAAGTGAACACATTTATTAATGATTACTTTGATACAGAGAGTTGGTCGGATTAAATAGGAAATAGTTCTTCTTTTTCCTTTTCAGTCATGTTGAATTGTATAGCTGTGAACATGGGATGTACTCCAACATAACATTGCATGCATGTTCCAAGTGAATAAAAACCAAACCAATATTGCAAGACATACATACAGAACCAATTTTTGTAATAGCAGTAGTGTCCAGCGTTAACTCAGTTTTTTTTATCATATGCTGACAATAAAGGCTTGAATTTAATAAAATGAACTGACCACTCATTATTAGGGATGGGTATTATTTGTCCTGTTGTGTTTATATTGTGTTACGGTGCGGATTTTCTCCCGAAATGTGTTTGTCATTCTTGTTTGGTGTGGGTTCACAGTGTGGCGCATATTTGAAACAGTGTTAAAGTTGTTTATACGGCCACCCTTAGTGTGACCTGTATGGCTGTTGACCAAGTATGGTTTGCATTCACTTGTGTGTGTGAAAAGCCGTAGATATTATGTGATTGGGTCGGCACGCAAAGGCAGTGCCTTTAAGGTTTATTGGCGCTCTGTACTTCTCCCGACGTCCGTGTACCACTCCATACAGTGGCGTTTTTAAAAGTCATAAATTTTACTTTTTGAAACCGTTACCGATTATTTCCGATATTACATTTTAAAGCATTTATCGGCCGATAATATCGGACTGCCGATATTATCGGACATCTCTAATTTACGGCCAAAGTTTTTTGTTTTTTTAAATGTTTTTTACTTACTTGCCACTTAGTAAATATGTTTTCAATTTGCCTTTGTTTTAGTAGTGTTTGAAATGGAACACCAGTGAAATGTAAACCTCACATTAACGCCTGCTTTTTGTGTGTGTGGCTAAAGTGTTGTGTGTCACAGGGCAGCGAGGGCCCTGTCATTACTCTGCAAGGAAGGAGAGAAGGATTATGGTGACAGGGGGGAAAAAAGAGCATTCCTAATTGTCCGAAAGGCCATCTTCTTGTTATGATTTCTTGACTAGGCTGTGTTTTTGTTTAGCTTAGTGAGGGACATTATTAGATGTTTGTTTTGTATGTGTGGGAGGGTGTTTCTTTGCAGATATGCTGTTGTGGAAGCAGGAAGGAGGTCAGGTGTCCATTTCTAATTAACGGATCTTGGTAAATTTTTGGAATGAGTAGTAAATCGTAGTTATTGGACTCTCTATTTTTCTGTTATTATAGTTTCTTCGTCAATCTCGACTATTATCATTCTTCTGGTCTGGTGTATGTTTTTATGTTCACTTTCCAGTTATGTTAACTGAGCCCATCATGGGAGACAGGAGGCCATTGTAGAAAGTGGCAGCTTTGCTCCATCGCCCCACAGTCCCAAGACAGCATGTCCGCCATGTGCCTATACACAATGCAACAATGCTAAGCCGTGCTTTCTACAAATTACATTATTGTTGTATACTTGTTAACACACTTGGTACTGATTACAGACAAGCAGAAGTGGTGTGAGAAAATAGAAACCACTAAGAAAAAGCAGCTTAATGGATGCTTGTAAAGGGAACATTGTGCCTAACACACTTCAGTGTTGTGCAATCTTGTATTTTTCTTACTGAAAAAGAAAAGACCCCCCAAAAAATCATTGGGTGGTGATGACTAAGCACAGCGAGGGGAATGAACAGAGACACTTTGTTGCAGTGCGCAGAATTCAGAGCCCAAGTGTGGTCATAAAATGATAGAGTGGTCTTTCACCATGGCTTTCTTTGAACGCTCTGCAATGCAACATTTTGCGGTACCCACAATGTAATATCTATATGGAAACTGAAAAAAACTGCACCGGTTAAAGTGGCATTGGGCATACCCCCATCATCTGATGTGGTAGGCATTTGAACGTCAGGATCCAGACGGACACTTGGCAAATAGCACTGTACAACACGCTTTTAGCTGCGATGGTTTTGGATGGAAGAGGCAGCGTGTCGTGGTGGGAGTGGCCTAAGCAGGAGTGGCTGTCTGTGGCTACATGCAGAGCACTCCAGTGACTTTGGGCTAGACTATTTTGCTTCTGGCTCGAACCGTCTGCAACACGAATGTTGTTTAAAGCTAATTGCTTCTACCAGGTCTCAGTCAACAACTTCCAAATACCTCCATCTCACATCCTTCTGCTTTTCAACTTCTTCTTCAACATGACCGACCTTAGCTTAACCTTTCACCAAGCTCAGCTTCCCCTTATTCTTGTCAGAGCAAAAAAACTTGGTATTCATGTATTTATAATCATTTCCATCTTACCAGCGCATTTAATTGTCCTTAAATTGACAGACCCCTGCTATGTGCGACCACATATTCCGGTGATGTTGGATATGTATGTTGATAAGCTGTTTGTATCACTCCACAGATGTGCACCAGGCTTCCTGGGTGAATATTGCCAACATAAGGAGCCCTGCCATCCCGGCTTCTGCCTGAATGGTGGGAATTGCTCCGTGTCCATGCTAGCTGGCATACCTGTACCCGGCAGCGCCACCTGCATGTGCCCGCTTGGCTTCATCGGGCAGCATTGCCACATTCCTCAGAACTCCACGTGCTACCCCAACAACCCTTGTGCCAACAAGGGCGTCTGCCACTTACTGCCCCTCGACAAATACACTTGCAACTGTGCCAGAGGATGGACAGGTGAGAGACCTGCAGTTGTTTTGCTTTTGTTCTTTCATCCACTTCAATGCACCACTACATTTCCTAAAAATGCTACAATGAAGGCATGAATTGGTTTGTTTTATAAAAATGTTGTGTTACGGTGCGGATGTTCTCCCGAAATGTGTTTGTCATTCTTGTTTGGTGTGTGTTCACAGTGTGGCGCATATTTGTAACAGTGTTAAAGTTGTTTATACGGCCACCCTCAGTGTGACCTGTATGGCTGTTGACCAAGAATGCCTTGCATTCACTTTGTGTGTGAAAAGCCGTAGGTAATGTGATTGGGCCGGCACGCAAAGGCAGTGCCTTTAAGGTTTATTGGCGCTCTGTACTTCGCCCTACGTCTGTGTACCACTACGTACAGCGGCGTTTTAAAAAGTCATACATTTTACTTTTTGAAACCGATACTGATGATTTCCGCTACCCGACATCTCAACAAGACACACTAAAATAAATACAATTTAGCACGTGTGTGCCTTACTCCTTTTTGACTCTCGGCCTATTCCATAGCGTAGGGAAATGTAATAGTGTTTAGTTACTGTTGAGCCAAAATAGCAAGCAGAAATGCACAAAAAAAGGAGACTTAAGGGAAATCAAATGTCCAAAGCCATGGCAAGTCGTTCTCCCGACAAGACGAGACCATTTTATTTTTGATCGCCATGAGACTACATCACTGCAGCAACTGCTTGCTGGCGCACTTTGCCGCTTGCAGGGAGGAGCAGGTTCACTTCCGTGTTTGGATTACAGTTGAGTGCATTGAAAACATAGAATGTAAATTGTTACACTAACCGCTTAAGTAAGATGGAATACAACTTTGACAGAAAAAAGACGGTAGACAGGAAGTCTAGAGTCACTTGTCAGAGACATGTCAAGACACCTCTTTTCATACCAATCACACATTTTCGGCTTCAGAATAATAGCTCCACGTGTCACATCCGGTCAAACTACCGTATTTTTCGGATTATAAGTCGCTCCGGAGTATAAGTCGCACCAGCCAAAAATGCATAATAAAGAAGGAAAAAAACATATATAAGTCGCACTAGAGTATAAGTCGCATTTTTGGGGGAAATTTATTTGATAAAATCCAACACCAAGAATACACATTAGAAAGGCAATTTAAAATAAATAAAGAATAGTGAACAACAGGCTGAATAAGTGTACGTTATATGACGATTGCCGTTTTCTGCTGCATATTTCACTACTTCCAGCTTGTAACCTGCAGTATATGATTTCCTTTTCGGTGCCATTTTTGTTCAGCCCTTCTCAGTTTTTATAAGTTACCGCCAATGTTGAAATGATCAATTTTCATAGCTATGGAAGTAGTAGCAGGTAGCATCTTTTTTTTCACAATGCACTTCTGCCATGACCCGCCCCCGCCAAATTTTTATTGGTTGACGTGTGTGTGTGACGATTGCTGATAAACGCCTAGTGGGCTTTGTACCGAGGATGTCGTTGTGGCTTGTGCAGCCCTTTGAGACACTTGTGATTTAGGGCTATATAAATAAACATTGATTGATTGATTGATAGTCTCTTACGTGAATGAGATAAATATTATTATTTGATATTTTACGGTAATGTGTTAATAATTTCACACATAAGTCGCTCCAGAGTATAAATCGCACTCCCGGCCAAACTATGAAAAAAACTGCGACTTATAATCCGAAAAATACGGTACCATAACAAAATGAAAAATCGTCTTACATTACGATCGTATTTTGTCAAAGATGTTTTGTAATGTAATCTGTGATATTTCTACCTAGATAAATGTTTTCTGGCAGATTGAAATAATGTGTATATTGTTTTATAACCTGTTCTAATTGATGGTCTGCAATTACAGAATGTTTAGCTGGCTGAATATTACCCTTTATTAATAATTAGATAAGGTTAAGACATTATCATGCGTGACATGAAGACCATTAATTTGAACAACATGTAATGTATAGAATATCAGAGGCATTTATTCAGGTAAAACTATTACAGATTAAATTACCAAGCATTTTTAACAATTCAACCATGATCATAACAATCCACATGTTGTGGTATTAATGCGTAAACCTATAAACTAGTGTTCACAAAGAACAAGGAAGAGGAATTTTGATAAATGTCTTAAACTTTATTGAAAATGACATGGTTGAACTCATTAGGTGAATTGTAACTGACCTAACTATTTGTTATTGAAAGAACTGTTTCATTTAGAATTCTTTGATGTAAACCGACTATTGATGAAGAGAACTGCTGTATTTGAAATATATTGAGGTCAATTGTGACAAACATGAAAACAGAAACTGAATTATGTATTAGTAATTCCTATGAATTGGAAAAGAGTTAGGATAAAAAAAGCTTTGCTTCTTCCTACTCCTTTTCAGACATGTTGTAAAGAGGAATGAGAATATGTAAATTATGTGATATATTATATTGCAAGTGTATATATGTTTGAAATAAACCAACCAATTAATTATTTAGGTATCGTTTTCCCATACATGATTTATTTTGAACAAGGTATATTATATACAGTATCATTTAAATGTAGACAAATGTCAGACAGAGCAATCCAACGACCACAACAAAAACCTGATCTTCTTACAGGAAGTATAGTACATAAGGTGTTTTTAGAGATCAGTCTTACTTTAACTTGAGTTTTCTGCTGTTTTCACTGATTTCGGCACTAATGAGTTTAATACAAAACAAATGAATACAGAGGAGACATGGCATCTGTAAAGCTGTATGTGCTGAGGTCTCATCACCTTCTAAACAAAAAGTTGTTAAAAAAAAAGGATTAAAAAAGGAGATGGGGGGAAAAAAGCTCAAGTTTAATTTAATATATATATTTGTTGTAGAAATGTAATTCAATTACAATTAGAGATGTCCGATAATATCTGACTGCCGATATTATCGGCCGATAAATGCTTTAAAATGTAATATCGGAAATTAATTGGTATCGGTTTCAAAAAGTAACATTTCTGACTTTTTAAAACGCAGCTATACAGAGTGGTACACGGACGTAGGGAGAAGAACAGAGCGCCAATTAGGGCTGGGCGATATGGCCTTTTTTTAATATCTCGATATTTTTAGGCCATATAGCGATACACGATATATATATCAATATTTTGCCTTAGCCTTGAATGAACACTTGATACATTTTTTTTTTTTTTTTTTTTGTGTCCTGTCCAGCTTCTCAGGCAAATCATATAGTTGATGTAGATGCCCATGTCGGCTGTTCAGATTTACTTTACAAAAGAGAAGTGTAGGATACTTCTCTTGTTGCCTTATTTGTATTTGACTTTATTAAATGTATTTATATTATCATTTAGTGCAGCCGGGCCAGAGCAGGGGGGGCTAAAAAGAGAGAAAAAAAGAAGACAGAGGGGGAAATTGTGGGGACAAGAGGGGGATTAGACAGAGAGACAAAAACAACAACAGCAAACAACAACAACAACAACAATAGAGCGACATCAGCAAATATGACATGTACAAATATGATGGTAAAAGTAATAGCAAATAAGCAGTTAGCGAAAAATAAAAAATAATACAGAAATGACAATGAGCATTATTACACTACAAATGGATCAATACATATACCAATAGAAATAGCGCTATTGATAATGAACAATACCAATAATTTACCTTTATTATCAACAATACAATATTTTGCCTTAGCCTTGAATGAACACTTGATACATATAATCACAGCAGTATGATGATTCTATGTGTCTACATTAAAACATTCTTGTTCATACTGCATTGCTATATGCTCATTTTAAACTTTTATGCAGAGAGGGAAATCACAACTAAGTCAATTTACCAAAAGTGTATTTATTAAAGAGTTATTAAGCAGTGGCACAAACATTCATGTCATTTCAAAACAGAAAGTGCAAGATTGTCAGAGACATTTTAAAACAAGTTATAAGTTCACTTTTGTGAATGATGTCACTAAGATGACATTTCAAAACAACACTAAATTAAAGTGTACTTTTTGTACAGAACACCACAACAATAGTTTCAAACAAATAAAGCGCACGTTTGGGCATGATGTCACACAAGATATTTATATAAGTGTCACATAAAAATGAGCTGCATATCAAATAGTATATTTCCGACGGTGTTGATGTGGAAATAGTTGCTTCGGCATTTAGTTGGTGTGGCACCGAACGGAGATGTTGACATGTAAAGACATATTCCCACTTGAAGCCAAACCACCGTCAGACGATGGACGCCGTGCTGTTTTTCTTGGGAATTAATTATTCCTCCATTTGTTACCAGATTTCGCACCTTCTTTCTCTCATATTACCACTCAAACCACACCGTTAGCTGTTAGCATCACAGCTAACGTTACCATGTCGCTACCTGTCTGCTCCGCGGGAGCGTGTGACGTTGCTCACGTGACAGTATGTGACGTACGTAAGAAGGTGCGCTTGTTTTAAGTCTCTGTGAGAAGGAGAGACAGGAAAGAGTGAGAAACGCATGCAATTGAATGCCCCGCAGCTAAAAGCAACTGCGTGAGAACATATACTCGAATATCACGATATATTCATTTTCTTTATCGCACAGAGACAAACCCGCTATGTATCGAGTATATCGATATATTGCCCAGCCCTAGCGTCAATAAACCTTTGCCTTTGCGTGCCGGCCCAATCACATAATATCTACGGCTTTTCACACACACAAGTGAATGCAAGGCATACTTGGTCAACAGCCATACAGGTCACACTGAGGGTGGCCGTATAAACAACTTTAACACTGTTACAAATATGCGCCACACTGTGAAACCCACACCAAACAAGAATGACAAACACATTTTGGGAGAACATCCGCACCGTAACACAACATAAACACAATAGAACAAATACCCAGAACCCCTTGCAGCACTAACTCTTCCGGGACGCTACAATATACACCCCCCGCTACCTCCTATACCCCCCCTCCCCCCATTTTTTTCCATAACTTGAGTTGATTTATTTTGGAAAATCTTGTTACATTGTGTAATGCACCTATGTGGCATCACAACACAATTAGACAAAATAATGTGTTAATTCCACAACTGTATATATCGGTATCAGTTGATATCGGAATCGGTAATAAAGAGTTTTAAAATATCGGATTATCGGACATCTCTAATTACAATATTTATTAAAATATCTAACTTTTCTCTATTAGAGATTTAAATGTATTAAAAATTATAATAGTTTTACAAATTGTATAAGTTGGCTTACTTTCTAAACTTGCAGCAGCAGCAAACCAAACAAGACAAAAACATTTTAAAAACCTCAACACTTTAAAAATCACACCTATTCCCAATGTTTTTGTTTTTTTAATTGAAGCAAGTGAACGTTTGTACATTTTGAATAATTTACAATAGAGGGCGAACAATTTTATTGCAGCTTTGTAGGAAATGTTATGAAAAAGCAAACGTCGTTCATTCTCTGCAGTTGAGTAAACACCTATCCCCGGCAACTATAAAAATAAATGTTATGTTTTTCTTCTCAATTACTATGTTTACTTGAAAATCTGGATCATACAGCCCATGATCCAGAGTGTTTCCAGTAAAGGCAAATATTTATTCATAGTTCTGGTGGCTTTCCTTTCTCTTTGCCAGGACCACGCTGTGAGCACGAGGACAGCTGCCTCTCGAGTCCTTGTGGCAACGGTGGATCGTGCCGCTCTTTGCCAGGCGGTACCTACAAGTGTTACTGCCCTCCTGGTTACACAGGTTTCCGCTGCTTTAATGACACAAACGAATGCGGTGCCACACCCTCAATATGTCAGAATGAAGGAGTTTGTGTCAACACCCCTGGCTCCTACAAGTAAGAATCTAGTTCACTTGGATGTACAAAGAAATCTGTTTCAATGGTAGCCTTGCCTGACACCGCTTCATTCCACAGGTGTACATGCAGCCCTGGCTTCACTGGCCGACACTGCGAGAGCTCCTACATCCCCTGCTCTCCTTCACCGTGTCTGAATGGAGGCACCTGCCACCAGAGCTCTGAAACCAGCTACTCCTGCCACTGCCTTCCAGGTAATGCAGGACACAACCAGAAAGAGAGGAAACATGCACGGCCGCAGGCATTGCAAGTGTTTCATTGTATTGTTTGAGGTGCAAACAGTCACATCCTCCTGGCTGTTTTGTATTAAACACACGGCCCTTTCACTCTGTTACAGTTACACAGTAACTCCACACACAAACACACAGCTGCTTTTTCTACACTATCGGGTTATGTCATAAATGTTATGTACACTAGACGTTTGTCTACATAAGAGTCTCACTCGCTGCAGTACTCTGCATAGCTTGTGTGTGTTTCTTCTTAAATAAGGACTTTTATTTTAGTTTTATAGCACAAAGCCACTTTTTGGAATTTCTATTTATGGTATCGTGCTATCACTGTGAAACATCGAATGCGCCTCTGCATATGATGTGTGTGAAACCACGTGATTTATGTTATCAAATGACTCTGTGGTACTTTTCCCTCAATGACAGTGAAGTGAATGCACATGTGGTGTAAAGGCTGTCATTACCCTGAACTCAATGCACATAGTTATACACAACAACGTTTTTACTCAATTTTTCTGTTTTTTACGTTAACTAATACGTTAGTTCTCCCTCGAGGGATAACCTCTTCAAGGAGTTCTGAAGCAACTCTTTCTGTTTGTGGAATATGCTCTTGAGCTAACTCATTAACTTTCTTGTGCCAGGATTCAATGGGACCAATTGTGAGAACAACATTGATGACTGCCCCGGTCATCAGTGTGAAAATGGTGGAACTTGTATGGATGGAGTCAACACCTACAACTGTCAGTGCACTCCTGAGTGGACGGGTAAGACTGCACTGATGCCTGCGTTTTGTATGTGGATGTGATATTTTGTACACTAGTGGGGTTGTCATAGCATGTGATGAATGCAGCCTGCAGGATACTCAGTCAAACTATCACAATTCGCTTGCGAATTTCAGTCCATTGTTGTTGTCATTAATATTTTGTGTTCTTAATAAACAATATATTAATAAAAGTTGACCTGCATACTACAATGAATTCATTTACTTGGACTCCGACTTAAAAAAGTTGAAAAACATATTCGGGTGTTACCATTTAGTGGTCAATTGTACGGAATATGTACTATACTGTGCAATCTACTAATAAAAGTTTCAATCAATCAAAAAAAATAATAAGACTAAAGCAATGGATAATATGAAAATAAATATATTATATTATTATTTAGAAATGAGTGAATTTGATCAGTCAATTTCCCGCCATCTCATACGATCAATGTTTAAAGTTACGCAAAAATATGCAGTACATGATTTTTCTCCAACCCACAGGTCAGCACTGCACAGAAGATGTGGACGAATGTCGCCTGCAACCCAACACTTGCCAGAACGGTGGTACCTGCAGCAACCTCCCTGGTGGCTACGTGTGTGTGTGCGTCAACGGCTGGAGCGGACCGGACTGCTCAGAAAATATTGACGACTGCGCGACGGCGGCCTGCACCCAAGGCTCCACGTGCATTGATCGTGTTGCCTCTTTTATTTGCCTTTGCCCCGAAGGAAAAACAGGTAAGCCTTGTCTTTAAATAGCAAATTATGACATTTATATTGTATTGCACTGTACACTGTTTTGTACTGTATAAATAGCAGCCTCAGCTCTATTTGGACACTGTGCTCCAATTATCAATTTGAATTAATAAACACAACACCTTGGATAGATGCCTACTTTTTCCCTCAATTTAAGAATTAACTGGTGGTGCAGCTAGTCGACTGTGATTCAAAGATTCAAGGAACTTTATTATGATACACAACACATGAGATGGCTGAGAAATGTATTAACATTTTTAGAAATAAATGAATAGTGTTGTGCGATACGATATCAAGTACACTACCAATATCAATGTTCACTGTCAAATCAACCACCATAATTAGTTTACACTGTTATATTAAACTCCACAAACATGCACCTAGGAATAGGTTGATTGGCAACACTAAATTGGCCGTAGTGTGTGAATGTGAGTGTGAATGTTGTCTGTCTATCTGTGTTGGCCCTGTGATGAGGTGGCAACTTGTCCAGGGTGTACCCCGCCTTCCGCCCAAATGCAGCTGAGATAGGCTCCAGCACCCCCGTGACCCCAAAAGGGAAAAGCGGTAGAAAATGAATGGATGGATGGATGTTATAAATCCTTATAGTCTGCTTTCTCACTGATCTGTTGTGCTGGTATACAAAATAATACTCGCCCAACAAGTATACAGGCATATTTAAGTGTATTTGGCCTATTTATTAGTCTAACGTCATACTAATTCACTATGCTTTTACTTTGCCTCTGCAATATCAACAAGACTCTGTAGCCTCTTAGAAATTACATTTCATCTCAATCATTATTGTCAAGTAAAGTCACTACCATTATTGGTAACCCTTTGTAATGGTAATATTGATGTTATGGGTATTGATCCTGACATCATTAATAATGTACAGGTAAGGTTTTGGTGGAGTGAAAACACTGCTGTGTGCACACATATGGTCAAGTTATGTAATCATAAAAATGCATTTGTACAAATTAGTGCCTTTCCCTTGATAAAGACCTTATAGCCACTCAACAGTTGAGTAAACGTACATCACAAGCCATTATATGGTAGTTAAATTTTTCCTGATGATATAATGAAAATAACGAATGTTAGACCTTTGAAGACTAATGTCTGTGGAACAAAGCCAACCACAAATAATATTTTCTGGTCCTATACAGCAAAGTCTGCCGCCTTCATGTCTCCCTTAAGGCAATGACTTGCGACTGCGTTTCACGGGAATCGGCCTCATGTGATCACAGCAGACGAGCTTGGGGCATCTACCGTGTAGAAAATATATGGCGTTTTTTGTGTTGTGTTAGTTGTTTTTTTAGTGATGTATTATTTGGCGTCAGCACGTCTCATCGCATCACTTGTGTGTTTCTGCAGGTTTACTTTGCCATATAGACGACGCCTGTATCAGCAGCCCGTGTAGGGAGGGCTCCCAATGTGACACCAACCCCATCAGTGGCATGTTTAACTGTAACTGTCCGCCAGGGTATGTCGGCAGCACCTGCAACGTGGATAGAGACGAGTGTAGCATCGGTGAGAAGCATCTCTATGTACCATCTGCAAGGCATCCGTTCCTTCTCTCCAACACTGACACCTTCCCCATTGTATTTCTCAGGAAGCAACCCCTGCGAGCATGGTGGTCAGTGTGTCAACACCGACGGCTCCTTTACCTGTAACTGTGTGAGGGGTTATGCCGGGCCCCGCTGTGAACAGGACGTCAACGAGTGCGCATCCAACCCTTGCCAGAACGACGGCACTTGTCTGGACCGCATCGGAGAATACTCTTGCATCTGCATGCCTGGTACGCTGCTTAAATTCTTCGAAATGTGCATTCACAGTAGGAATATTCATGATTTACACAGAATGGACTTACTCTGTGTTGACATCATGCAGGATTTGAGGGCACTCACTGTGAGACGGAGGTGAATGAGTGTCTCAGCTCTCCTTGTTTGAACCAGGGGAAATGTCTGGACCAAGTCAGCCGCTTTGTTTGCGAGTGTCCAGCAGGTTTGTACACATGAGGTCATGCTTTTTATTTATTAACAACCATAAAATCTTTTTTTTTTAACTATAAGTTCCTTTAATAGCAATAATTTTATTACCGCGCATGCGTCCTGACACCGTATTGACCATTGGTCTATTCCGTAGCGTGGTGAAATTAAATGGCGTTCAGTGACAAGCTCAAAAATAGAAAGGGGGACATAATGGAAATCTCAGATCCAAGGCCATGGCAAGTCGTATTCCCGACAAAACAAGGCCATTTTATCTCAGACCGGCGTGAGATGACATCATTGGAGCGAACGCATGCTGGCGTGGTTTTTCCACTTGTAGAGAGGAGGAGCTTTGCGTCCGTGTTTACAATACAGTTGAGTGCATTGATAACATAAAATGTAGAATGTTACTCTAACTGCTTTAGTACGGTGGAATGAAAACTCAGCAGAAAAAAAGACGGTAAACAGGAAGTCGAGAGTCACTTTTATCGGAGACTTTCACGTCGCCAAAACATGTCAAGGCATTTTTTCTCATACCAATCACACAATAATAATAATCACTATAATAGCGCTACGCTTCACATCCAGTCTGACTACCAAAACAATGAAAAATAATCTTACATTACGATCACGCGTTGTCAAAGATGTTTTGTAATGTAATCTGTGATATTTCTACCCAAATTAATGTTTATTTCAGATTGAAATAAAGTGTCTATTATTTTATAACCTGTTCTGATTGATAGTGCGTAATTACAGAATGTTTAGCAGGCTAAATATTACATTTTATTAATAAATAGAGAAGGTTAAAACATTGTTATGCAGAGATATGAATACCATTAACTTGTACATGTAATGTACAGAATATCCGAAGCATTTATTCAGGTAGTAAAATCACAGATTACATTACCAAACGCCTTTGACGATCAAACCATGATCGTACAAATCCACATTTGTGTTATTAATGTGTGAAACTGGTATCTCCTCCTCTGAATGCAAGTGCTCCTACTGCAGTAATACAAATTCTGTATTCAAAATACAAAATATGGCAAGACACCAACATACTGCAAGTAATTTTTTAATTCTCATTAAAAGCGTGTTTATGTGCTTTTTTTGTTGAGCTGCTTAAAAAAGCATAATGTTTAAAAACATTTCATTAAAGCAAACTAATAGTCCAGCCATTGTGATAATATCTTGAAAATTGTCTAAGGTCCACTTATTAATGACGAAAGAAAATTATATTTATCTGCGATTATACACAAATAATTTTGAGTTAACTATTAACAAACTGCAATTAATCGCAATTAAATTATTTTCATTGTTTGACAGACCTTTTTTTTTTTTAAACAGTTAGCCATTTTTGTTCTTCCAGGCTTCAGCGGTGAAACGTGCCAAATAGATATTGATGAGTGTTCCAGCACGCCCTGTTTAAATGGAGCCAAGTGCATCGACCGCCCAAACGGATATGACTGTGAATGTGCTGAAGGTAAGACCTAAGCCTAGGACTTCTTCATATGTTGGATAAAAGGGCTCTCAACCACCCCCTCCTGCTCTTCTAGGCTTCACAGGTTTACTATGCGATGAAAATATCAACGACTGCCAGCCGGAGCCGTGCCACCACGGCGAGTGTAAGGACGGCATCACCACCTTCTTCTGTGAGTGCCAGCCGGGATACATGGGCTCCATCTGTAACATCCAAATCCAGGAGTGCCACAGCAACCCTTGTCAGAACCGAGGACGCTGCATTGACCTTGTCAATGCCTACCAGTGTCATTGTCCCCCTGGAACTGCAGGTAAACCCACATTCACGTTTAAACATTATTTTTAAAGCTTACATCTTATACTATGTTTTAACCATTTGCTGTATGTCTCAGTGGTCCCACATTAGTGTATTGGAAGTGTCCTGGCCAAAAAAATCAAGTCATGATGCTGTCTGTCGGTTTAATGCTAACAAGCTGCGTTTGTCCAGGCCGCCTTCGACAGATTGTGTACTACCGTCAATTAATTTTTACATTAACACTGTAACTCTGCACTTGTCACAACAACATCGCAACATGAGTGGTACAGGAGGGCGAGGGCACAAAAACTAGCGTGAGCTACAGTGCTAACGTTACAGTCAATTTTTTGCCGCAGCAGGCTTGGTTATCATATTTAAGGAAAAAAGTGGGGTTCTGGGGTTAAGTTCCAGAACCCCCCCCCCCTTGGTAGTTGTATTTCCGCAAAGTT
Organism: Nerophis lumbriciformis; assembly: GCF_033978685.3. Lineage (NCBI taxonomy): Eukaryota > Metazoa > Chordata > Actinopteri > Syngnathiformes > Syngnathidae > Nerophis > Nerophis lumbriciformis. Next base: position 28,140,302 of record NC_084565.2, on the reverse strand, counting down.
GGGTTGATATTTATTTTATGAATTTTTTTTTATTACTATGTGCATTTAAAGTCTTAATAAGCCCACTTAAAACACTTCTTATGCTCTTAAAACACTTAATACACTCTAAAACCTACATAATTTTAACATGAAACTTACTTTAATGATAATAATTAAGATGTGTAGCGAAGCCTGTATTGTAAATTTTACACTATTTTATATAGTTTGTAGTCCAGCAACTACAGCCTCTGTTTTACTTTTTATATTTTGAACAGTTCCTCTGAGGTTGAACAGCTTCCAATACATCCCTGATTGTAAGTGCGTGGTGCAGTCACAAGTCTAGGTCAAGTGGCGTTACTTTTCCTTGTGGATTAGTACATTTAGCCCTGTGCAGTGTACCACCCTGAGGCTTGGTACAAGTACATGCACTGTCTGGACTTGACCAAAAGTAGCCTTTATTTTCACTTTCCATTGTCTACTTCCTCTCTTCTGATGTTCCTCTCTGGAAAGTTTGCTTTGTGTCCCACGTGCTAATGTTGTGACACACTCCAGTTGTACTAAATATTTGCTGAAGGGCCGGTTTGTTCACATTTTTTCACTTCCTGCTCATGGCGCTTCTTCAAAAGCTGCGCTCGAGCACCCCCTGCAGTACAACTGACTGTACTCCGTATAGAGACAGACTCCGAGAGGCACGTTATTTATAATTGATGATTTGCTATTTGCTTTTCTCAGGTGTGAATTGTGAGATCAATGAAGATGATTGTGCCAGCAGCCCGTGCGAGGGCGGAGAGTGCCAGGATGGCATAAATGAGTACAAGTGTGTGTGCGCTCCAGGATACACAGGTATTTTTTTGGTGTACACCAGTAAGCGCAATATGATCAGAATATAATTTGACCTAACCCTGACCAGAAATATATTCTCTAACAGGAGTCAAGTGTGACGTGAATATCAACGAGTGTAACTCCAATCCGTGCATGAGTGGGGGCACCTGTATGGATGAGATTAATGGGTTCCACTGCCTGTGCCCCCCAAGCACCCACGGCCCCCTGTGTCTCACAGGGATTGACCACTGTGAGCGTCAGCCTTGTGTGCATGGGCAATGTATTGAACAGCAACACGGGTAGGATGTCTTTTATGTTTATATCTCTTATTGGGATCTGCTTTGCAGTCATTTATCATATTTGAGTGACTGTGGTCACGCTTTGATCGCATTCTTGTCTCTACTAAAAGCTACCACTGCGAGTGTGAAGCCGGTTGGATAGGACAACACTGCGAGCAGGAAAGGGACGAATGCCAGCCTAATCCGTGCCAAAATGGTGGCTCATGCTTGGACCGACATAACGGCTACACCTGCGTGTGCCAACCTGGTTTCAGAGGTAGATATGGTTACAAGGAATATAAATATATATATATATATATATATATATATATATATATATATATATATATATATATATATATATATATATATATATATATATATTTAGTGGCCTGTTTTGAAAAAGCTTCACTCTCTCCTCTGTTCTTAGGTTTGAACTGTGAGAAGAACATAGACGAATGCGCGTCCAATCCCTGTTACAACCAAGGCATTTGTATCGACCGAGTCAATGGTTACACTTGTCAGTGTAGTCCACCATTCATAGGTGTGTATCTAGTCTGTTATTACCCTTTTCCACTGTACTGTACTTCATGGCTCCGGGGTTTCTCAAGAAATCGCAATCTTGATTCGCACTTACATGCAACTTGATTTCTAAAAGTCGTGCCATTTAACTCAAAGACTCACGCTGTGCTGTTGCGAGCATGAGAAGAAGTGCTGGCCATCATTCTAATGAGTGAGATGCGATTATTAACGAGCTTGCGAAATAATCGATTGCATTGATTAATAGACTTTTCTGATTCAGGAGGAACAGTGTGGTTTTCGTCCTGGTCGTGGAACTGTGGACCAGCTCTATACTCTCGGCAGGGTCCTTGAGGGTGCATGGGAGTTTGCCTAACCAGTCTACATGTGCTTTGTGGACTTGGAGAAGGCATTCGACCGTGTACCCCGGGAAGTCCTGTGGGGACTGCTCAGAGAGTATGGGGTAACGGACTGTCTTATTGTGGCGGTCCGCTCCCTGTATAATCAGTGTCAGAGCTTGGTCCGCATTGCTGGCAACAAGTCGGACCCGTTTCCAGTGAGGGTTGGACTCCGTCAAGGCTGCCCTTTGTCACCGATTCTGTTCATAACCTTTATGGACAGAATTTCTTGGCGCAGTCAGGGCGTTGAGGGTATCTGGTTTGGTGGCTGCAGGATTAGGTCTCTGCTTTTTGCAGATGATGTGGTCCTGATGGCTTCATCTGGCCAAGATCTGCAGCTCTCACTGGATCGGTTCGCAGCCGAGTGTGAAGCGACTGGGATGGGAATCAGCACCTCCAAGTCCGAGTCCATGGTTCTCGCCCGGAAAAGGGTGGAGTGCCATCTCCGGGTTGGGGAGCAGATCTTGCCCCAAGTGGAGGAGTTCAAGTACCTCGGAGTCTTGTTCACGAGTGAACTATTATGAATAGTTTACATTACTTGTTAGATATAATTAATCATTTCCCCATTATTTAAAGCCGTTTACATCAACTTCGTGCATTCTTGCCAACCTTGAGACCGCCGAATTCGGGAGATGGAGGAGGGGGGCGGGGTTGAGGTGCAGGCAGCATACCCCTTCCCCTTCGAGCTGTCCTGGATGAAATGAAATTCTTTTTTCCAATCATTTTGGAACTTGCAAGCGTACTTCTTCTTCTTCCTCGTCGTCGCCATGTCTCTTCTTCGTTCTTCTGCTTCGTGTCCTTGTTGTTGTGTGTGCAGTTTTGCACTGAGCTCCAAAAGCCGTAGATGTTATTGTAGCGTCCCGGAAGAGTTAGTGCTGCAAGGGATTCTGGGTATTTGTTCTGTTGTGTTTATGTTGTGTTACGGTGCAGATGTTCTCCCGAAATGTGTTTGTCATTCTTGTTTGGTGTGGGTTGACAGTGTGGTGCATATTTGTAACAGTGTTAAAGTTGTTTATACGGCCACCGTCAGTGTGACATGTATAGCTGTTGAACAAGTATGTCTTGCATTCACTTGTGTGTGAGAGTGTGTGTGCTTGAAATTAACGTTATGAGTAAACAATCTAAAAGATTATTCAACGTGTCAGCATTTCTTGACATCTTCGTGTGAAGACCATTGTTAAACCCGTCCAACGCAACATTATTATGTGACTGGGCCGGAACGCTGTTTATATGGAGGAAAAGCGGACGCCTGGACAGCATGCGGCTATTGAGGGGTGAAGGTTTCAGGTGAAAGAGTACGCTAAAGGCAGTGTCTTTAAGGCACGCCCTCAATATTGCTGTCCGGGTGGAAATCGGGAGAAATTCGGGAGAATGGATGCCCCGGGAGATTTTCGGGAGGGGCACGGAAATTCGTGAGTCTCCCGGGAAAATCGGGAGGGTTGGCAAGTATGACTTTGTGACTGATTGAGACTTACTTTTCGCCGTGGCTCCATATTATCTTTGTGCGGCATGGCGGTAGAGTTGTTGCTCTCAGTCCAGCACAAGAAGAAGGCAAGACAACTCGCAGGCATACAGAGACAATAACCGTAAATATTAAAGATTAGATTGACACGATTAAAAAACATAACACGCTTAATTATTCACAATTAACACGATAATTTGGCTGTTTCTAGCTGCTCAGATAAAAGTTGTCAACTACACCCTCGTTCTCTTCAAGTGGGTCTCCACTTGTCCTTTTTCCAACCATGTGCAAGACAAAACCTGTTGGCTTGATCATTAAAAAATGGTTATAATGTCTACGTAGGTAAAAATTGCAAAGACGAGCTTGTTCCTTGTGCCTCTCATCCGTGCGAGAGGGGAGGTGTGTGTCGTCCGACTGCAGACTATACCTCCTACACCTGTCGATGTCCTGCTGGATGGCAAGGTATGTGCAGTATGCGGTTTATGAGCCAGAGAAAAAATGATTTGCTGTCATCATTGTTGAGTTGAGATTTGTTTATTCATTTCCAGGGCCACGCTGCTCTGAGGATGTAAATGAATGCAAAAAGAATCCTTGCAGGAACGGCGGTCGCTGTGTGAACAACCCGGGCAGCTACATGTGTAAATGTGAGCCTGGATACAGTGGACAAAACTGTCAGACAGATGTGGACGATTGTTCACCCAGTGAGTGTATAAATGAAATGTAAATAAATGAATTTATTGGATTGTCTGCATTCAATCAATCTTCTGCTTCTGCTTCCCAGACCCATGCTTAAATGGAGGCTCCTGTGTGGATGATGTCGGAGGTTTCGCCTGCGAGTGCCATCCGGGTTTCGAAGGGGGCCGTTGCGAAAGGGAGATCAACGAGTGTGCTAGCCAGCCTTGTTGGAACGGAGCCAGCTGCCGGGATCACGTCAACAGCTTTGTTTGCGAGTGTCGGCCGGGCTTCGACGGAATCCTGTGCGAACACAACATCCAGGAATGCACTGAAAGGTGTGCAACTTCATGTCATTTTCATTTGGTCACGTACGCCGTACTCACACTCGTCCGATCGGGCCGTGCTTGGGCCCACTTCACAACTTAAGTATGGTGAGTGCACTGAGCTGCGCCCAAGCATGGCACACTTCTGCTCCTATGGCACGATTGGAAGAGGTGGGCCGAGGCACGGCACGCATGTAACCGTCGACAGTAATGCGATCGCATCGTGTAAATTCTTGTTACAAAAAATACATAGTCGAAATTAATACGTAGACTCAAAATAATCAAATAGTCAAACCCTTTGCACACTCGCTAACCCACGACTTAATTAATTAATGCAATTAATAATCAAGAAATTAAACGAAACCTATGATGATTTTAGCCTACATTTAACATACCTCTTTGTGGTCTAGGTAATATGTATTGGATATGCTTTGGTGTAAATTTTGCTCTACAGTTACATTTATAACCCACTTGTTTTAGTCTGTCTGCAGGATGTTTGTTTGTGGAGGCATTTCCAGATTGCGATTGACACTGTCTACGCCTTGCCTTCTCCAAAAGTATCATAATTTATATTTTTAAACTGTACACTGTTAAATCTAGAAGATGGACGTCACCGCTCTTTTTTTTTTTAGTCCCGGTCCAAAATAAACTTATAAGTGGGTTTAATATATAGATTCGCCGGTCACATTACAGTTGGTAAGATGTTTGTTTATGCCTGCACAAATGAACATCTTGCTGTCATAAATCGTACAGTGGAGCAGCATTTATGCAAAATTTACACCCCGGTTTATCCAATAAATAATATCTAGACCAGAAGGAAGTGTGTTAAATTTAGTTTAGTAGACTTAGACTCAGACTTAGACTTAGACTTCCTTTTTATTGTCATTCAAATTTGAACTTTACAGCACAGATAAGAACGAAATTTCGTAACATAAGCTCATGGTAGTGCAGGGTAAAAAAGCAATAAGTTGCATATATAAATAAATAAATATATATATAAATAATATATAAATATATATTGTATGTATAAAATAAATATAAATATATATGAATAAATAAATAGATTACTGTACAGATAAATATATTGCACTTTTTCACATGCGTCCACGTTTATGGATGTATGTTATAGTCTTCTTTTATTCCAGCGAGTTAATCCATTTTGAGGGGAGTTGAGGGGATAATTTAATTATGATACGTTCAAGAGTCTTACGGCTTGAGGGAAGAAGCTGTTACAGAACCTGGAGGTTCTGCTTCGGAGGCTGCGGAACCTCTTTCTAGAGTCTAGCAGTGAAAACAGTCCTTGGTGAGGGTGGGAGGAGTCTTTGCAGATTTTCTGAGCCCTGGTCAGGCAGCGGCTTTTTGCGATCTCCTGGATAGGAGGAAGAGGAGTCCTGATGATCTTTTCCGCCGTCCTCACCACTCTCTGGAGAGACTTCCAGTCTGAGGCATTGCAGGCTCCAGTGCAGACAGAGATGCTGTTGGTCAGCAGGCTCTCTATAGAATGTGCTGAGAATGGGGGGAGGGAGCTGTGCTCTTTTCATCTGACGCAAAAAGTGCATGCGCTGCTGAGCTCTTTTTACAAGAGCTACGGTGTGTAGGGACCAGGTTATATTGTCAGTTATCTGCACCCAGGAACTTGGTGCTGCTTACTATCTCCACCGCTGTGCCGTTGATGTAGAGTGGAGCGTGGCTGGACTGGTGCTTCCTGAAGTCAACGATGATCTTCTTGGTCTTGTTGACATTCAGGACCAGGTTTTTGGTTCTGCACTAGTCAACCAGATGTTTCACCTCCTCCCTATAGTCCATGTCATTGTTGTTACGGATGAGGCCCACTACTGTCGTGTCGTCCGCATACTTCACAATGTGATTGGTAGTGGACCTGGCGCAGCAGTCATGGGTCATCAACGTGAACAGCAGCGGACTCAGGACGCAGCCCTGGGGGGAGCCGGTGCTCAGGGAGATGGCACTGGAGGTGTTGTTGCCCACTCTCACAGATTGGGGTCTGTCTGTGAGGATGTCAAGCAGTCAGTATCATCATAGGTCATTTTTAATCAATCAATCAATCAATCAATGTTTACTTATATAGCCCTAAATCACAAGTGTCTCAAAGGGCAGAGGGGGGCAGAGGAGAAAATAACTGAACTTTTTAACTGATTGTTTTTTTTGTCGATGAAGCAAGACCAGCAACAGTATCTCAACTATTTGTTGTTCTCGTACTAACGTTTAGCTCAGACTTTTCCAGTTTCTGTTTACAGAACTAAGCTTTCTGGGTAATGAAAACGTCGTGAAATAAATTCACGTCCTTGTTTCCTTGGAACATAAACCAAGGTTCGATATGGACAAGCTCTTTTCAAGTGTAAAATGTAAACTGATGCAATGTTATCAAAAAAAAAAGTATGTAACTAGTTCAAGTTTTGGAAAAAGCTGCCAAAAATTCAGGCCTTTTAGCCCACAACAATCATGAAAAAAGCGGGGGTCAAGATAGGTATTCCAGAACGGTACAAATGTTGTAGTGCGAGTACCTCATTTGAAGCCACTGTCACTAGTCCAAGCACAGTTGGATGCATATTTGATTTGAATAATTTCGCTTTTCCCCCTCCAGTTCCTGCCTGAATAACGGGTCATGTATCGATGACATCAACACCTTCACATGCCGATGCCGCCCGGGCTTCCACGGCACATTCTGCGAGTTCGAGAAGAACGAATGCAACTCCCAACCTTGTAAGAATGGCGGCATTTGCACCGACGGCCTGGGGACCTACCGCTGCACCTGCCCTGCGGGCTACAGTGGATACAACTGCCAGGTATATTTTATCATTGGATGTGAGACATTAGAGATCCAGCTGACCTGAATTGAAGACATAATTTTTTTGGTACCTTTTGGGAAATAAAAAAAAAAGACAGATTCACTTATATTTGGGCCAATCAAAAATCTGAATCTTTATTGTCATTTTAGAGCAGAGGTCTTCAACAGGGGTCCGTGACCCCCAGGGGGTCTGCTGAGGCACTGCAGGGGGGGCGTAAAATATTTAGTTGATGTGGACTTTGTCATATATATTTTTTAACATTTTAACGTTGATAACGTTTATAAATTACATTGGCATGGACTCCCGACTCACTAGCTTGCAGTTTTAAAATAAAAACATAAAATAATTATTATTCTATTCATATTAGCATTTAAACGCAAGCGATTAGCTCTCTAATTGCCAGCCAGCAATTAGCACTGTAGATGCCATCTCGCGACTTGCAGACTACTTGCCAGCTAGCGATTAGCTCTCTAGTTTATCGCTATCGATTAGTGCTGTAGTTGCCAGCTAAGGATTTGCGAACAAGATTCCAGCTAGCAATTTGCGGACTAGTTGCGAGCTAGTGATTAGCGCTTTAGTTGCCAGCTAGCGATCGGTGCTCTAGTTGTCAGCTAGCTATTAGCGGCACCACTGCTATTATATGAATATCATAGTTTTGCACAATAACAAAGTACCTTTACAACCAGTTTAATATATATATATATATATATATATATACATATATATATATATATATATATATATTAGAGATGTCCGATAATAACGGCCTGCCGATATTATTGGAAATGATCGGTATCGTTTTTTTTTTTTATCGGTATCGTTTTTTTTTTTTGTTTTTTTTTTTTTTTTAATTAAATCAACATAAAAACACAAGATACACTTACAATTAGTGCACCAACCCAAAAAACCTCCCTCCCTTGTTTCTTTCTGTTATTAATATTCTGGTTCCTACATTATATATCAATACAGTCTGCAAGGGATACAGTCCGTAAGCACACATGATTGTGCGTGCTGCTGGTCCACTAATAGTACTAACCTTTTACAGTTAATTTTACTAATTTTCATTAATTACTAGTTTCTATGTAACTGTATTTATATTGTTTTACTTTCTTTTTTATTCAAGAAAATGGTTTTAATTTTTTTACCTTATTTTATTTTATTAATTTAAAAAAAAAAAGTACCTTATCTTCACCATACCTGGTTGTCCAAATTAGGCATAATAATGTGTTAATTCCACGACTGTATATATCGGTTGATATCGATATCGGTTGATATCGGCATCAGTAATTAAAGAGTTGGACAATATAGGAATATCGGATATCAGCAAAAAGCCATTATCGGACATCCCTAATATATATATATATATATATATATATATTTATATATATATATATATATATATATATATATATATATATATATATATATATATACTATTATTTAAAAAAAAATTATTGTATTTTTTTTCCCTTTTTCTACAAGATATATAAGTAGGGAGTCCCTGCTCCATCACTCCATTAGTTTAGGGGTCCTTGGCCTGGACAATGTTAAAACCGCTGTTGTAGAGAGTACAATGAAATTGTGTGCAATTATATTCAGTGCAGTATACATTAAAAAAACAGCCTGAATTGTACGTTTAGCTGCCCTATATTTATAAATAAGTATTGCACAGTTAGGTTAATATTGCACAATGGTTACAATTAACAGTTCATTAAACAGAAAGATACACGTGACGTGACAAGGAGAAGTTATTGTATACAGTATTCATCATCATATGTGGTTATATCAATGACCAAATATTTATTTAAATGTTTGCAGAATTTTGTCAACTTGTGCAGTCGAGTGCGCTGTCACAACGGTGGCTCCTGCTCTCAGTCGGCGACCTCCTGGACCTGCCATTGTCAGATGGGATGGACAGGGCGTTACTGTGACGTGCCCAATATGTCTTGCCAGGACTTTGCTGCCAGAAACAGTAAGTGAGCTTGCTATTTTACACCACGTATACACGCTTTAAATCACACACATTATTGAAATAATTGAATATGCTTTTCCCGGAATCCTGTAGGTCTGGATGTGGAGAATGTTTGTAAGAATGCAGGGCGGTGTGTGAATGTGGGGTACTCCCACCAGTGTCAGTGCCAGCCAGGATACACAGGCAGCTACTGTGAAGATATGGTTGATGAATGCCAGTCCAACCCTTGCCGCAATGGAGCGACGTGCAAGGACTATCAGAGCACGTATGAATGTGTCGTAAGTAGTTTTTCTGACCCTGCGTCCATCGTGGATCTAATTGAGTACCATGCATGCATTATACTGGCTTTGTTCCTCTAGTGTAAGCCAGGCTACCAGGGGGTGAACTGTCAGTATGATGTTGACGAATGCCACTCGAGGCCCTGTATGCATGGAGGAACGTGCATCAACCTCATCAACCACTTCACCTGTGCCTGCCCACCTGGAACACATGGTTAGCCCACAGTTTGAGAACCAGCACTGTTTTTTGGTTTTCATGATGGATAAAATGATCTGCTTTTTGTGTAGGGCTGCAGTGTGAAGTGAACCTGGACGACTGTGCACCCAAGCCTGGCTCCTGGGAGCCCCTTTGTAGGAATGGGGGACAGTGTGTCGACGGCATAGGACGCTACGCTTGCTCTTGCCCTCCAGGTTTTGTGGGGGAGCACTGCGAGGGAGATCTGAACGAGTGCCTGTCTGGGCCTTGCCACGCCCCGGGAAGCCTTGACTGCGTACAACTTATCAATGATTATCAGTGCCGCTGCCGCTTAGGATACACGGGTATGTAAGGAAGTATTATGGTAGCAAAATTATTTGCAAACGTTTATCTCAATCTATGCGCGTGTAATCCAATTTGCGTGCGTGTGTACTAATTTGTGTGTCTGTATATCGATCCGAGTGTGTCTATTCAGATCCGTGTACATGTGTTTTAGATCCGCAAACATGTGTTTTAAGTTGTCTGTCTGCCTCTAATCAGAAAGAACCCTCGAAATGCTTACACGTGACTTGTGCGACACTTCCAATAAGATTTGAGCAAGCGCATACAGATTTGTGAGCGTGTAATACAACTTGTGTGCGCGCATTCAAAAATGCATGTGTGTAATACGATCTCGCGTGTGTATCTATGATATGCAAGAAGCAGCAACCCTCTATTGGCTGTCTTTTTTTACACATGACTTTTCTGCCGTGTACGATTTGAGTTAGAGCATCCAGATTTGTGAGCATGTAATACAATCTGCTTGTGCATATCTGAGGTGTGCCTACATTTAACCAACCACGGAAGACATCACGCAATTTAAACCAATCAGAAACAACGTACAGCTGAGGTGCGTGAAAGAGAGACGCCAAGACCCGCCTTACGTTGTTTCTTAAATTGCGTAGTGTCTTTTGTGGTTGGTTAAATGTAGGCAGAGTGGATTGGTTATTTCGATCCATCAATCAGAGTTACTCGAACGATGGCAAGCTGCGAAAACCAAAGTTTATGATTATGAAAAAAATATAGAATAGTGAATGGGGATTAAAAGCGTGACAAATGTAAAGTGAGAAAGGGTTAAATTGCGTGTCTTTCGCTCAAAGCAGAATAACATGGTTATTGCATGGTTGCTAGGCGCCAACTAGTGGTGAGTATAAAGTAAGGCAAGGGGGAGTTACAGACAGACAACTCTTTTTAAACATTCAAATGAATCCACTCTGCCTACATGTACCCAACCACGGAAGACACTACACAATTTAAACCAACCAGAAACGACGTAAGGCGGGTCTTTCACACACCTCAGCTGTACGTTGTTTCTGATTGGTTTAAATTGCATAGTGTCTTTCTTGATGGGTTAAATTTTGGCAAACATCAAATACGCACACGTAGATTGTGTTACATGCACACACTTCTGAATGCGCGCGCACACGTATTATACGCTCACAAATTGGATTACATGCGCAAAAATTTAGATATGTTTGCAAATAATTTTGCTACAATAATACTTATGTAATAATACTTATTATACAATAATATTTCCATACGTATGTCCATTTTTTTGTGTTTGCAGGAAGTTGCTTTGATTTTCCTCCAATTTATCGAGTCCTCTTCTTTCCTTAGGTCGTCATTGTGAGTCCATGGTGGATCTGTGTCTGTCCAAGCCGTGTCATAACACTGCCGTCTGCTCCATGAACATGAGTTCAGTCCATGGCTACACCTGCTCTTGTCCTCCTGTAAGTTTTCCAATGACACTTCTTCACGAAAGCCACCAAAGTTGTATTTTTGACTTGGTTTAATAACCAATAACACAAATAAGTGCCTCAAGATTGCTCATTCTTGTAGACAATTTTGAACATGTCAAAATGGTTCAGAGATATTGAACTTTGCTAGCTAGCGTGCTAACTCTAGCCAAAGAGCTATAACAGGATCAATACAACGTTGAAGGGGACGGTGCAGCAACTATATAGGAGCACATAACTTAATTATCTAACTTCAAGAATGATTTGTGGCATGACAACTTGTATTGCACAACACAGCAGCTACAGAACCAATGTTGTAAAACAGTAAAGAGAAAACTGCTCGGTCGGCGTTAATATCACTAATGAGATTTATTTGTAAACAACAGTACAGCAAAGTGCAACATATGAGTTTCACACTATCAATTGAGTTGCGCAACTTAAATTTTTTGCACTTGAGATATATAAATGCATCATTTAGAGTTAGAAATTACAGCTGATATTGCCAACGTGCGCTAATTAAAGACCCTGGCGGTTATTCACATTTTTAGACCACGTACCTGGCGACTATAGGAGTTTCAGCATTTACAAGAGAACCTCTGCTGGTTGTCGCCAAGTAGCACATTCCATTTTTCTTTAGCTGCCTTAAGATATGTTCCTTGACTGCACTTAAATGTAGAGTATATGTAGAAGATATTTATAGTATTTATATAAAACTGTGGTGCTGAATTTCCCCCAGGGATCAATAAAGTACTTTCTATTCTATTCTATATGATAGCGAATGATTACTCGTACATATTATTGAATTGACCAATCAATCCCCCTACTTACTGAATGTCACAGTGACTTGCGTCTGTTTATACTTACTAAATAGTTGTTTTCCTCTTAACTAACCTCTTACCCTTCTTAAATTCTCACGCTTGCTCCAGAGGTTCAAACCATTGCAGAGGTATAGTAGACAAGCTGTACATCTTTAGCAAATTTTGGAACCCTTTTTTCCCCTGCAAAGCTTTATTGTCACCTTATGAATGTGCCACACCTGGATTTTCTATTTTTAGGGCTTCACTGGCTTCAACTGTGGCGAACTAGAAGGTTATAGCTGTGCCAAGCTACAATGCCAGAATGGCGGCAACTGCGTGGAGCCACCAGTCGGCCAGCTCTACTGCCAGTGCCAGCCAGGCTTTAGCGGGCCACACTGCGAGAACAAGCAGACGTGCTCGATTCCCTGCCAAAACGGCGGAACCTGCATTAACGACCCTTCCAACCCTTGCCGCTGCCCCACGCACTTCTCCGGACAATACTGTGAGAACCAAGTGGCTGTACCACGCACACCTTCCTGCCCTTATCTACAGTGTGAGCACCAGTCGGGGGATAAAGTGTGTGACACTCAGTGTAACAACCACGAATGTCAGTGGGATGGAGGAGACTGCTCACTGAACTGGAAGAAGCCTTGGGAGAACTGCACCGCCAGCGTTCCTTGCTGGGATTACTTTAAAAACGGACATTGCGACAAGGAGTGCGACAACCCCGGCTGCCTCTTTGACAGCTTTGAGTGCCAGGACACCACACAGAGCACCTGCAAGTATGTACCCCTTTCACTCAATTGATGCACAAACTGTGGCACCCAGCCAACCACCTTTTTACTCTGGCTTCTCAGGTATGACAAGTACTGCGCAGACCACTACGGCAACCTCGTCTGCGACAGGAGCTGCAACACAGAGGCCTGTGGCTGGGATGGCCTGGACTGTGCCAGTGATACTCCGGCCAAAGTGATCGATGGCACTCTTGTCATCGTGGTTCGACTGCAACCTAAGGAGCTCATTGAGGACATGGGTGGTTTTTTGAGGTCCCTGGGAGCTCTGCTACACACCAACCTGAAGGTGAAGCTTGATGAAAATAATGAGCCGATGGTGTACCCCTTCTACGGGCTGGAGGATGAACACGGGCGGCGGCTCCAAAGGAGTAGAGGCAAGCGTGAGATGGAGAGAGAGGTTATCGGGTAAGGGATAGTTCTCATTCTCCTATCTTGCATTTTTGTTCATTGTAAGTCTTTATTCACTTACCCTTTATGTATACCAGTTCTGTGGTACACCTGCAAATTGACAACCGGGAATGTTCCCAAAAATCCGAAGACTGTTTCTCCAACACCAACGAAGCTGCTTCCTTCATCGCAGCGGCGCACATCAAGGCTGACCTGCCTTATCCTCTCGTGTCTGTTAACAGTATGTACAGCAGTGTTTGTACCCAGCTCTCATTGGAACTACTTATTTACTATTGTTTTGTGTGTGAGGGGTGGAGGGCATGACAAATCATTTTACTCAGACTGTTCTCTGTAATCCACAGGTGACTTGACGGTGACTCCAACCAAATTGTTTCCCATGTACGTGGTTGGAGTTGCGGTTGTTATCATTCTGCTTATTCTGGTGTTGGGGATGCTCGCGGCCAAGAGGAAGCATAAACATGGTCTGCTGTGGCTGCCCGATGGCTTCATGGCCAATAAAAATGACAAGAGAAGAGAACCTGTTGGGCAAGATGACTTTGACATGACGTAAGTTGATGCATGATGTAACTGCGTGTTGTTTAGGCTACAACCCTCGCATTTCAGCAATCATTTTGTTCTAACTTTTCAAGGGACACTCCTACTGAAAGTAAACTTGGATTAGCACGGGTTCTTAACCATTTTGACCTTGGGGCCCAACTTTTCCAATACAGAGGAGCCTGGGGCCCACTCAAATATTAACACTGAATTACATGGCGACAAATGTACTCGCAAATGCGCCGAAAAATAGACTGTGTGACTTTTTTTTAAAAACCTGTTGCACATTTGTGCGAATAGGGATTTCAAACCTTTCATCGTATTCTTCTCCCAAAATAAATCCATCCAAATTTGATCATTCTAGTGTACACTTTTCTCCCATCTGTATAGCATGTTCAAAATAAACTTAAAGCATAACCCTAACCAAATGGACAAGTGATTGACGCGGAAGTGTCACTGGTCACTCTGTGTTTGTCCCTCCCTCTTGCACCATGCACAGAGGGGGCGGGGCTCACACACTCACACACTCAGTCTTCTAATCTGGAAGAAACAAGGTCTTAGTTGAAGGAACTGGTCCATAGAAGACAGTTTTTTTACCACCTTAAAACTTAACCCAACTAGTAACTATGAGGGTCAAAGGGAATATTGAACAACAAATCAATGATTGAAGTGACAAACTTGCCATCCAAACAATACCTCGTTTGTTGACAAGAACATGCAGCCATGGAAGCCCATTCAATCTACTGGTATTTATAAAGCAGAGGTAACACAAACCAGTGAAAGATTTCAAAGAGCTGCAGTCAGAGCTGACAAAATGCCGCTGCTAGCCTGCTAAACTAAAAAAAACCCAGCTCTAGCTAAAATGCATGTGAGACTCAGACTGAGCATGGACTCACTGATGTCACACGTCACTAAGCAACAGGCAACGTCTTTTTAAAAGCACACACACAGATGCACACACTGTTCTCATATGAAACTTACCTCAACTGCATCATGCCATATATTTTAATTTGTTTTTTTAAGTAACAAATTAATTACTTCCCTTGTTATTCAGTACATTTATTAAAGAGTAATTACTTTTTTGGTAAAGTAACAAGTAACTATAATTAACTACTTTTTAAAAGTAATTTTCAGAACCCAGCCTGTCCCACAGCATAATGAATATATATGTGTGTGTGTGTGTGTGTGTGTGTGTGTGTGTGTGTGTGTGTGTGTATCTAATGTCTGGAGGGGCCATATTTATCTCCATCTACTTCATCACCAAGGCACTTGTCATTTTGGAAGTGTGTTTGTGCTCCTTATCATGTTGGAAAGCTTTCATGCAGCTTAGTTTGCTTCAGAATGTCACAGTACATGTTGGAAGTTCATGTTTCTCTTCAATTAACCGCAGCTCCCTAATGCCAACAGTTCTCATGCAGCCCCGCACCAAGATGCTACCACACCATGCTTGACTGTAGGCAAGACACAATTATCTTGCTGCTCACTTGTGTTGCCAGCTATTTAGACAATAATGGCTGTTTTGAAACCTTTCAGTGGATGTTTACCCCTAAATGAGATATACAGTGACTACTCTTAAGTATATCCAAGTTTACTTTCTTGAGCTTGTCCCTGGAGAAGATATACTGTACTGTAATGGTTGCTGGTGTGTTTGTTGAGATTTGCCTTTTCTCAGGTACTGTTTATCCAAATTGGGTTACCTTGGAGAAAAAAAATCTGACCCATTGGGTATAAATGAAAACTTACTATGAACTTAATATGAGTTTTTCTTCACACCAGAAACTTCAAGGGCCAAGATGGAGCCATTGACGGATGTCAGGGTCCGAGGTGGATGGACGATGAGGTTCCAGCAAAGATTCCAAGGGTAAGAGAGTTAAGAAAAACATGAAGTGAAAAGTCAGAGTAGTTGGGATTGGTGAGGATAAATATGTTTTCTTGTTGTCTTTTCGTAGAATGAAGACAAGCCCTTGCTATCTAATTCTTCGGATGGGGTTGATCAAAGGGAGTGGACACTGCAACATCGCAAGGCGGCTGACGTCATTCTAACTCCACCACAGGCAGACGTGGATGCAGGCTGTCTGGATGTCAACGTCAAAGGACCTGGTAAGAAATGCTTCAAGTCTTACAGCCAGCAATTGCTGGGTTGTAATCACGTGACCGAGAGGCACTTCCAGGTTTCAGGCGATGGTCTAGAGTCCCGTTAGGCTAATGTTTATTTACCTGCATCTGTACAAATTTGGATGCATTTTGAAAGGTTTAGAGGCAAATATATAAGCGATCATAAAAAAATTTAAAAGAGAAGGAATGGATTTATACACTCTTAAGGAAAATAATTTTTTAAAGCTTTAAACCATTCTTCATCACCAATACGTTACTGCTCGCTACAACCTCACTTCCTTGGACACACACAAATTTAGAGAAGAAAAGATTGGAGGCACACCATGTCTTTACATTATAGGGGTCCACAAATTAAGCAATAATCAGTAAAAGACAAAGATGGGTTTATTCGTACATCGCTAAGTAACGTACTCGATTGACATTATAATGTATATAGTGCCGTGCTGCTGTGATCGTGACACTAATGAGAAAAAGGATTTTTTTTTTTTTTTTTTTTTTTTTTTTTTTTTTTTTAAATTAAATCAACATAGAAAAAAACACATGATACACTTTCAACTAGTGCATCAACCCCAAAAAAAAACCTCCCTCTCCCATTCACACTCATACACACCCACTCACACAAAAGGGGTTGTTTCTTTCTGCTACCAACATTCTGGTTCCCACAACATGGACAACACTTCTGCAAGGGACACAGTCCCTGAAGCACACTTGATTGTTTGTGCTGCTGGTCCACTAACATTTTCATTTAATTACTTTTTTTTTTTTTTTTTTTTTTTATCCAAGAAAAGATTTATGTATCTTATCTAAAAAAAAAGGAGAAAAAAAAAAAAAAGAAAAAAAAAAAAAGGGGACCTTATCTTCACCAGACCTGGTTGTAAATGAAATTAGCTTCGTTTAAAGGTTTTTTTAAAACCAGGTCCAGTCCAGATAACGTCCAAGTCGGGTTCAGCAACACACACCTTCATTCATGTACACTGAAAAAATAAATAAAAAATAAATAAATAAATTTTAAAAAAAGGAGAAGTTTGTTTGCAGTTGATTTCCTGCTACAACTATTAGTCTCATATACAATTTATGTCTACAGTTGTTTTTATGATGTGAAATTCCTATTTTGTCCCATTTAGCTATAAATGTCCCTGCTGTTCAGCAATGTTTGCTGGAGATATCAAGGTTCAGTACATGCTGTTGAGCCTACGAGAGATTTATTCATCTAGTTAATACTATTAAGGATATTTTCTTGATGCTAACAAATATCACCAAAGACGTTATAATGTGGTCATCCGTGTCGAATATAGAACGGCTTTCCTGCACAGCAACAACTAAGCTTTATGTTTCTGTTCTGCTGGACCAACAATATTTATGACTCGGACTTTAACTTGACGTTAGTTTATTTGCACAGCCAGGTCTTCGCAGTTATATTTAGGCACAGCAACCACAAAAGAACAAACTAATGCGGTCTTGTGTCCTTTTTTACGTTTTGTTCTGCTCTCAACACTATATTATAGCACAAAATAAACTTGATTGCATCACGGAAAGTTTCAATGTTCAAAACAAACATTTTACAAAGTGATCGCTGCAGACACAAGCATGGTCCGATTGTATTCCACAAGATGCTGAAAATTATATTTTTAAGAATTTCCTTCGACGCACTTTCGTTTTTCCCTGACTTTATTACCTGTTTGAGCCACTTCTTTCGGGACTCTTTCTTATCTCTCTATTTGAACGGTTGGAACACCCAAGAACAGAACAGCAATACAGCATTTTCTGCTCAAACGCTACACTCGCTCTCACTTGACCATTGTGTGAATCAGGCCGCGAAGAAGAAAAACAGATATGACGTTATATGCAACCCAGCAATAGTCAGCAATACCTTTTCACTGCTAACGTTGCTCCTCTCTCAGATGGTTTCACGCCGCTGATGCTGGCTTCTCTGCGCAACGGCGGAGGCCCCGACTGCACGATGCATTTAGACAAGGAGGATGACAGTGGAGAGGACGAACAAGGGCCGAGTGTCATCTCCGACCTGATCTCTCAGGGCGCTTCACTCATGGCCCAGACTGATCGCACGGGAGAAACGGCGCTCCACCTGGCCGCACGCTATGCCAGGGCCGACGCTGCCAAAAGGCTGCTGGATGCTGGTGCTGATCCCAACGCCCATGACAACATGGGCAGAACCCCCCTGCACGCTGCCGTGGCGGCGGATGCACAGGGAGTTTTTCAGGTGGCACAACTTTTCTTTTTATTTAAACTGTACACTGAATGTTTAATCATCTCAATAACCTCTCTCTTTTTGTCGTAGATTCTAATTCGCAATCGTGCAACGGATCTAGACGCCCGAATGAATGATGGCACCACTCCACTAGTGCTGGCAGCCAGGTTGGCTGTGGAGGGTATGGTGGAAGAGTTGATCCACTGCCATGCTGACATCAATGCTGTTGATGACCACGGTCAGTAACACACAAGTCAAGCCTTTTTATTTAGTTTTTTCCTCGTTTGCTTATCAGGCATTGAACCGTTCTCAACATCCTGTTATGTCAGGCAAGTCCGCTCTTCACTGGGCCGCCGCAGTTAACAACGTGGAAGCTACACTCGTGCTCTTGAAGAATGGAGCCAACCGTGACATGCAAGACAATAAGGTTTGTTCAAATACAATTTGGTGTTGTCTTCATCCGCGCCCACAAACTATTCACTTCCACTGTTTAGTGCATGTCAAAACAAAATACCATTTGATTCTTTGAGAAACCTAAAGAAAGTGACCCAATTATAAAACTTTTTTTTCCACTACAAAAAACTCTGAAAAAGACATGTCATCTTAATGAATTATACATGCAAACCAGCATGTGACACCAAATGACTTCTTTCCCAGCGAGTTGGAGCTTTTCTTCCTGTCACTCAAATGCACATCAGTAACAAGACACCGCCTGGTAAAAATATCAGAGGAGGATTTATGATGCTAAGTTTAAGATAATGGTGATCAATGAAGCAGAGTCATCAAACAACTGTACAGCAGTGATAAAGATATTTTTTATGATATTTTATTTTGAAAAGGCACTGATACCAGGATTTGGCAAATACCGAGGTCAAAAAATGGTGGTCCAAGAGGAGTTTCTAAAGGCTGAAATCATGGGTGTCCCAGCACCATATAAATATTACCTTGAGCTACCGTATTTTTCGGAGTATAAGTCGCACCGGAGTATAAGTCGCACCTGCCGAAAATACATAATAAAAAAGGAAAAAAACATATATAAGTCGCACTGGAGCCCGGCCAAACTATGAAAAAAACTGCGACTTATAGTCCGAAAAACAGGGATGAACAATGAACAATCTAGTTTTTTAAATTAGTATGCTAAAGTTAAGCATATTAAAAAAAATGCACATTGTTAAACTATAAGTTTAAAAACTTCACTTCAACTCCCATGAGGATTTGAAATCATGACCTTCTGCTTTGAAGTTCATGTCCTCGTCACGAGCGCCACGAGGACCGCCGGAAGTAAGGAGTGAAATGTGTCTTAATATTCAAATTAGTGACAGAGCATGACGTGTCAAGGAATACTTTTGTGGTAAAATGTCATATGAAGCGCCCTGTCTCTCAATAATTTACATTTGACACGCGCTTCTTTACATTAATTTCATTCAGGTGAAACCAACATTAGTGACGTCAGTATAATTTAATGTTAAAGTTATGTTGACAGCACATTTCGGATCGGATGATGTTTGAAGTAGAAGTGCAATTAATTGTGTTAAGTTGTTGTTTGGAGTTGTAGCGGGTTCAGCTGTGCATGACCAAAGATCGTATTTAGAGAGAAAATGATCTACCACATGATGATGTACAGCGCACACAATGTCCCACACAAAGTATATTTGCTGTCAGTCATACTTTCTTCTTGTCACTTAAACAAATAGAGGACATGACCTCGGTGTCCTCAATGGTAGTTACGACCACGACTGTAACAAATGTGTAGACTGAATGTCAATTATGAAGTACTGCTTGAGTATACAACAGGAATTTGTCACATTTATTTTGAACTCCTGTTTCCATGTCAGCATGGTATTGCAGCCTGTATGTGACGTCATCCTTGTTCCTCTTTACTTGTTGAGACTAAATCAACAGCACATATGCTGGTTGTTGCAGCCAAACAGTGCACTTAATGTTGCCTTAATTGCGTAGATTATTCACCAATCAATAAATTCCATGCAATTGGCTGAATATTTTTTTGGGGGGTTGTCTTTGACTTAAAGATTTTCATATTCGAATCTGATTTGTTAGATTTTGCCCTTTGTCGACAATCTGTGGCGTTGTTTATAAAAATAAAGAAATTAATAGACTGGTATATGCAGTGGTGCACCGACTGGTTACTAAGTGTCAGTACCATGACATGGATGTGTTCCAGCACAAATACATGAATATTCCCAAATAATTAAAAGGTACTTATGAATGGAATACAGTCTTTCATTAAAGTGAACAAAACAAAGATCTTAGTTGGGACTAGGGTTGTACGGTATACCGGTATTAGTATAGTACCGCGATACTAATGAATCATATTCTGTACTTTACCGCCTCTGAAAAGTCCCGGTCCGCCAGCCAATGTATGATCCTGTAACGACTTGGTATCGGATTGATACCCAAATTTGTGGTATCATCCAAAACTAATGTAAAGTATCAAACAACAGAAGAATAAGTTATTATTACATTTTAACTGAAGTGTAGATAGAACATGTTAAAAGAGAAAGTAAGCGGATATTAACAGTAAATGAACAAGTAGATTAATAATTCATTTTCTACCACTTGTCCTTAATAATTTTGACAAAATAATAGAATGGAAAATGACACAATATGTTACTGCATATGTCAGCAGAATAATTAGGAGCCTTTGTTTGCTTACAAGACAAGTTGTCTTGTATGTTCACAATTTTATTTAAGGACAAACTTGCAAAAAGAAACATATGTTTAATGTACTGTAAGATTTTTTTTGTTGAAATAAAGCCAATAATAAAACATTTTGTGGTCCCCTTTATCTAGAAAAGTATCAAAATAATTGTGGTACTAGTACCAAAATATTGGTATCGGGACAACACTAGTTGGGATTAAAAAACAGTTTGTGAGGTCCTCAACCCTGGCATAGTATCAAGGGGACATCAAACTTGACTAAATATAAAAAGTAAAAGATTGTCTGCACCCAAGGAATTGTTTTATAATGTTTCAAGAAGACATGATGAATGCCGTTAATTTATCCTCCCACCACTGTAGGGTTAGCCGATCAAGGGGGGGAGCTTTTTAGGGGATGATTTTAATGTTGGACGATTGAATTGATTGGATCTTCGCCTATTGAAGACAGTCCTATATATTTTAGCTTTGTAATTTTCTATATTTGCTAAACGTGCTGTTTCATTAGACAAATACTCCATAAAGCTAACACATTGACATGGACTTGTTCATTTAGGAGGAGACCCCACTGTTTCTGGCAGCCAGAGAGGGCAGCTTTGAAGCGGCTCAGGTGCTCCTTGACCACTACTCCAACCGCGACATCACCGATCACCTGGATCGGCTGCCCAGAGACACCGCCCAAGAAAGAATGCATCACGACATCGTCCGCCTACTGGACCAGTACAATTTGGTTCACAGCCCCCACAACGGGCCCAATCACATGGGAGGAAACTCCTCGGTGATGTGCGGAGCCAACGGAGGCTTCATCGGCATGCGTCCTGGGCCGCAGGGGAAAAAGAGCCGCAGGGGCGCCGCAAAGATGGGAGGTGTCGGTGGGGGAACCAAGGAGCCAAAAGACATGAAGGCGAAGCGAAGAAAGAAGCCTGCAGGAGGGGAGGGCCCAGCTGCAGGTGCCGGAGCAGGAAATAGCGGGGTGAAGGCGGCACTTCCAGAAAGCTCCGTCACCATGTCACCTGTTGACTCCCTGGAATCCCCGCACTCGTACACGGGCGACGTATCTTCCGCCACAACCACCACCAACGCCAACTCGCCTCCCCTCCTGAGCAGCCCCAGCACCCGGCCCATGTTGCCCCCTGTCAGCCACATGCTGGGCCAGCAGCAGCAAGCCTGGGTGGGCATGACCAAGCACAGCTACGGCGGCCACATGTTCGGCCTCGTGCAGCACCAGATGGGGGGTCCCCACCGCGGCATGGCCCAGCACCACGGCCCGGGGCCCATGCTGACCCCCATGAACGTCACCATGAGCAGGGAGCAGCTGCCCCCTATTGTCACCTTCCAGATGATGGCGCCCGGGGGGGGACCGGCCATGCTGAAGAAGTCGCAGCAGGGCCGCGTGCAAGTTACCCAGGCGCAGCCGCAGAACCCCAACGCGGGTCACTCCCAGCAGGGGCCGGGCCACCTCCACTGCAGCCAGGGTATGCTGTACCAGATGCCCGAGCAGATGAGCATGGCGCACGGCCTCGCCCACTCTATGCAGCACCCCCACACTGTCACCCACGGGGCACTGGAGGGCCAGCCTCGACCGCTGCAATCATATCCGCCCATGCAGAGCCCGGTGGATAAGTACCCCACCCCACCCTCCCAGCACAGCTTCACCCCAGCCGGCTCCGAGGGTACCACCCCTGGCCACTCTGCGCACCCT
Source organism: Nerophis lumbriciformis (assembly GCF_033978685.3). Lineage (NCBI taxonomy): Eukaryota > Metazoa > Chordata > Actinopteri > Syngnathiformes > Syngnathidae > Nerophis > Nerophis lumbriciformis. Next base: position 28,117,583 of record NC_084565.2, on the reverse strand, counting down.
CCCAGCGAGCATCCCTATCTCACCCCCTCTCCAGAATCTCCCGACCCTTGGTCGTCGTCCTCGCCGCACTCCAACTCGGACTGGTCTGACGTCACCACTAGCCCCACCCCCCTGGGTGCCGCCCACCACGCACTGCCCTCGGCCCACCACACACACATTCCAGAGCAGGTGCAGCTGCAGGCGCAGTCGCAGCAGCAGCAGGTGCAGCAGCCCTCCCAGCAGCCTGCGCTGGGAAGTAGGCAAGTGTTTGCGTAAGCTGGAAACAGCAAGACAGTGACTTTGGAGTTCTGTGTGCTTTGACACATAGACACGCCTTTTTTTTGTTCCCCCTCGTATGTTAGCCTTCTCTCTTTGCACTTAAAGAAACTTGTGTATAGTTCTTAAAAATCTCACTGAGCTAGAAATCAAATGTCTATACCAAAAAAAAACATGGATGCAAGCTAAAATGTCATCTCCTTTTGAAATCTTAAGTTACATTTGACTCTTACAAATAAACTTTATTGAGGACCTGGCAAGGACATAATGCACAGAGATGGGCATGTATGCCTTGATACTATTAGTTCCTATATGTGCTTTCATATGTACTATTTTGAAACCACTCTGTCCGACCGCTTTAAAGTTCCTTTTGAAAAATGTTATCGTCTTCCATGTATACAAAGAAAAGTTATAGATTAGCTAGAAATGAAATGTTACATGTGCTTCTTTTATGTTTGTGTTAACCAGTGTCTTTGTGATAGGTATTTACTCACCAGAATGGTCAAAATTTACAGAGAAAAGCTTAATTACTTGCATGATGATGCTCGGATGTTGATATTTTATTTTCTGTTACAAAAATAATAATAGTCGCAAAGCTTGATGAGGCTTTATGTATAAAAAAAATAAAATAATTTACAGGTTTAGCGTGTTAATACACAGACGCACAGCACATTCTGCTCGTAAAGTCTTGAGATTTTACCCGGCAAAAACTTTTGAAAGAGTCAGTTTCTGTTTTTTATACAAATAGTGTGCGCACTTCTTGAATGATTTTGAATGTTACAAAAGGTGCCTGTTTTTTTACTGCCTTTTTTTATGTGTTTTTTCTTCTTCCAAATTTGTATAATCTTTGTTTTTTTGTTTTTTTGCTTAACTACAATCATTGTATCTGCATCTTTTTTTAAAAGTTGTATTGATACATAATAAGCCAAGTCTGTAGGCCAGAATCAAAGTATTTTGTGACTTTGTTTGACTTAAACACAAACCAACCTAATTTTCATTTCTCTCCGCCCCCCAAAAATGTGCCTTAGCCAGTAAACCGTGACCTCGCTTCTAGCACACATGCTGTCTTTAAAAACACAATCTCCTTTGCCATTTGACAAAATACATTGACTTTCTTATTACTACACATAAAGCTGGCAAAACTGTGTTTATAAGCTCCGTATGTAAATGTTTCTATTGTCACGTACATACCATATGAAGTAGTTGTGGCCATTGTTTTTGTAAGTTAGAACTAAAACTGTTGGAAAAGAAAATGATCAACCAAGTTTGTCTTCTGAAATAAAGCTCAGATCATCATAGATTTTTGTGTTCGTTTGTTTTTGTGTATCTTACTCATATACTGATTTATTTAATTTCTGAAATTATTTTTCATTTATTTGAGAAATTTCCATTTTAAAAAAATAGAAGTAATAAATAAAAGCTTCAGTCTGGTATTTTTTCTGTCTTCTAGATTTAGAAATATTAGGCTATTACAACCCCTGGCAAAAAGGATTAAATCACCAGATTTGGAGGTTCAGTATTTTAATTTTGTCGAACGAAAAGCAGATAACTGTCAGGTTCAAACACTGATGACATCTATTAAACAGACAAGAAGCAAGGAATCATGCAGAGACAGAGTTAAATTTGGCTCAATGAGGAGAGATGTTTGGGCTGAACTCTAGTTACAGATCCAAACTATGCTCTAAAGTCCAGCCCACGTGCGTCCTCAATTTATTTGGGAGGTCCCTGGTTACATCACTGAAGCTGTAGCTGAGGGAAGGGGATAATCTCAACAGCTCCAGTTAGACACAGTATATGACTATTAATGAAATGCAAATGTGTTGACACTCGTGATATCGCTCTGTCTGCGTCACGGCACTCGATGTTCCCTTGGCAGTCAGCAGGCCGGTTCAAGGTTTGAAAACACTGATACGAGACGACTTGCTTTGCACAGATAGAAAAAGTACAACTTCAGCGCAATTGATAATAACTATAGCAACGGCCCTTAAGCATAAGAGTTGTGTGATGATATATACATAATACACAAGACTTGACACAAAGCTAAAGTCATTTGAAACACTTAAAGAAAGCAAGAAAATAAATGGTGGTAATCAGTAAGAGTTTTATTTTAGATCAAGCAGAGTGTAAAAATATGGAACCACTGAATTCTGAGGAAAAAAAATTGGAACCACAAAAAAACCCGACAACACACTACTAGCACTTTGTTGCACCACCTCTGGCTTTTATAACAGCTTGTAGTCTCTAAGCATGGACTTATCCATATTGCTCCAACTTTCTCTGATTGCTGTTGTCAGATCAGCTTTGAAGGTTTAAATCTTGTCATGGATCATTTTCTTCAACTTCCACCTTTTAAAATAAGGACTATTCACAGACCTTTACATTGATTGACCTTATGTATCTTCAAAGACAGATTTTACCGTTTTTGTTTTACAGCAAGATACATTATCATGTTGAAAAATGATGTCATTATCCCCAAACATCCCTTCGATGAATGCAATAAAAAAAAAGTGTCCACAATGTCAATGTATCCGTTAATGGACGATACAATGAGAGCCACGTACCCAGTGACATTACCTGACATGCAGCCCAATATCATCAATAGCTTTGGAAATGTGCATGCTTTCTTCAGGCAGTCGTCTTCATAAATCTCATTGGAACAGCACCAATCAAATGTTTTAGAATCATCACCTTTCCCAATGCAGAGTCGCGATTCATCACTGAATATGACTTTCATCCAGTCACACATACTGTCGTATGCGATTGCTTTTCTGTCGCCCATTGGAACCTGTTTTTTTTCTCGTTTTGCTTTTGTTTAGCTTTTTGGTATTTAGCGGGTATGAATGCCATTTTCTACAGTTTTGTCACAGATAATTTCCAGTTTCTGTCCTTTTTGTTAATTTGTTTTGCTGTGCATTTTCTGTTTTCAAGACATATTGCTTTACGTTTTCTGTCTTGATGCTTTGATGTTTTTCTAGGTCTACCAGCATGCTTCCCTTTTTGTTTGTATTTGATCCAGATTTTAGACACAGCTGACTGAACAATCAACATCCTTTGCAACATTATGTGATGATTTACCTTCTTAAAGAACTTTGATAATCGTCTCCTCTCTCCTTTGTCTCGATTGACATCTCTCGTGTTAGAGCCGTGATTCATGCCAACCCACCTGGTGCAACAGCTATCCAGGTTGTGAACACTCCTTTTTAATTGCCGACTAATGAACAGATTTAATCAGGATCTTTAATCGGGAAATCGCTCTGGAAACGAACATTTAAAGGGAGATTTCCTAATTTTCTCTCTTCTTGATCTAAAAATGAAACTTTTACTGACTACCACAATTTATTTTCTTGATTTATTTCAGTGTTTCTTAAAGCCAGGAAGTTGCCATTTGAAATGACTATAGTTTTGTGTCAAATTTTCTACAAAATTAAACGACTGAATAAACATCTGGTGATTCCATAATTTTTTTTTATAAATGATATAAAATCATCATAATAATGATGTATTGTTATGATTCATAGTACCAACTGGTGATAAATATATATGAATAAACGCATCTCTGTACATTTGATAGTTGTCATATTTAAGTGAATAATGACTGGTCATTTAATTATTAAAATTCATAATCGCGCCATTTTAAATTGAATTTGTTGGCACTTTTTGTCAAATAAAAACATTGATATTTCTTTTTCAGGGGGTTACCAAGATATGTTATTTCCCATCTTTTAAAGTCAAAACCCTAAATGAGGTTTTTATGTGTATTTTGAAAAGCTGGTCTCAACCAAATCAATGCAATGGTTTGCTATGTAACGCGTTAGTGTTTTGGGTGGGATGGGGGGGCCCTTCAGGTGTTTATAGGGCCCCTGCCTGGAACCATAACAAAAATGGTGTCACAAAGCACAGATTGAAAAGAGAGATTTTGCAAAATGTTGCTATTTGCATTGACAAGAAGAGAAACTGGTTCATGGTGAACAGTGGACATGCTATAAAATCTAAATGAAAAATGTTTTCAATACAATTCTAAATTATGAGTTGTTGTTTTTTTTGCTTCTAAGATGCACAAAGATGCTTCTTCCCTCGGTTCAAAAATAAACGTTCTTTTTAGTTCAGTTTCAGTTTATTTTGAACATGCATACGATACAATGTAATGCATCACACAATTCCAGTTGTTTCATTACAGCACGTCCGAAAAGGAGTAGGAAGAAGCAGAGCTTATTTAATCCTACCCCTTTTCATAATATAGCACTTTTATCCAATTTCCTTGTTCTCTGTAACAGAACAGTGAATAAATAAATAATGGATAATATACCATAGTAAGCATGCACATATTAAATACATAAATAATCTTTGTCTCAATAAAAAAAAAAGGGTTCAAGATGTTCATCATAATTCTTCTTCTGTGTACTTTGTGAACACTTGTAGTTTGAGCCGTCTCTTAAACTGAATCATATTGGTGCTTTGTTTGATTTTTTTGCATAATCCGTTCCATAATTTAATTCCACATACTAAAGGTTTTAAGTGTTGTATGAGCATACACAATGTTTTAAATTAGATTTTCCTTTTAGGACAATGCATCATATCAGATACTGATTATGGCACAGGGCCAGGATCAAATTGGACATTTGGACATTTAACTATGAGAGGTCAAGCGTGATTGTTGTTTGTGCTTATTCTTTTTTAAATGATTCAAATACAATTGATTTTCGTCAGCAAAGAGCACGTCATACACAGGGTGCACTTCGCTAATCGACCAGCAGGTGATGGGCTACCGAAAAAGGAGCCGCCTAGGGAAAAACGAAGAAGAAATCCGTACACGGAAGCGATTCTGAAGCCGTTCTACTCAATGGTTCTAACCGCAGTCGAGTACACTTTGACTTTAATGTATAATGTCATTTAACAATGTGAGGGTTATAATGTGGGCTTTTCTGCGGATGGTCGACGTCCAGCGCCGCTCCACGGACAACAGAGCGTGAAAGCGCGGCTGTTTTGACAGCTGCCTTGTTCTCCAGTACTTTGACTGTGTTGACACTTGCAAGACAAGAACCGCCAACCGAGCAATTATCAGCAACAAGGGACACGTTTTAGGCCTGAAAGAAGACATTCACGGTAAGAAAACATTTCAAAATATCTTCAAGGAACTCCAGCTCTTGGTCTTTCTAAGCACTGTGTCCTCTTTTGGCTTCCTTTACCAGGCGGCGACCATGGCGACTCCCCGGCTAAAGTACCTCTCCCTGGGGGTGCTGGTATTCCAGACCACCTCCTTGGTGCTCATCATGCGGTACTCCCGCACCCTGCAGGCCGAGGGCCCGCGCTACTTGGCCTCCTCCGCCGTGGTGGTGGCCGAGGTCATGAAGATCCTCATCTGTCTGCTGCTCGTCTTCAAAGAACACAGTGAGTGCACCGAAATCATAAACATAGTATCCCTTCGTAGTACATTGACAAGCACTTAGTGCATTAGTACAGTGGAACCTCGATTTACGAACTCAATTTGCTCTTGGGCATGGTTCGCAGACCAAAATGTTCTTATAGCGGCGCAGTGTTCCCCATAAGAGTCCATGTAAACATGATTTACGAACTTAAATTGCTATGTGAAACCCCGATTTACGAACTTGGATTACTGTGTGAGACCCCAATTTACAAACTTGGCTTACTTTGTGAAACGTCGATTTACGAACTTAACTTACTCTGTGAAACCTCGGTTTACGAACTTAACTTAATGTGAGGCCTCGATTTACGAGTTTAGTTTGTTCTTGGGCATGGTTCGCAGACCAAAAAGTTCTTGTAGTGGAGCAGAGTTCCCCATAAGAGTCAATGTAAACATGAATATTGGGTTCTCGTCAAAGAACACAGTGAGTGCACTGAAATCATAAACATAGTATCCCTTCGTAGGACATAGTCCAGTACTTAGTGCATCAGAACAGAGAAACCTCAATACACTATTTTGTTCTGCGAAACCTCGATTTACGAACTTAACTTACTATGTGAAACCCCGATTTACCAACTTGGCTTACTCTGTGAAACCTCGATTTACGAACTTAACTTACTGTGAGGCCTCGATTTACGAGTTTAATTTGATCTTGGGCATGGTTCGCAGACCAAAAAGTTCTTATAGAGGAGTATAGTTTCCCATAAGAGTCAATGTAAACATAAATATTGGGTTCTCCTCTCGACAAAAGTCCCTATTTTTGTAACGGTACAGTGGGAGAAGGAGACGGCACGGAGGCAGGGATGATGTTTGCTTGCAGCATGTTTATTGAAATATATAAATATATATGAAGTGTGGGATTACACCAAAGGTATACGGTGTGATTATGTGTAGCAAGTATATGAGAAGTGTTACCAGGTGGTGTTGAAGGTGCGTGTTGAGATCGGTGCGGAAGTCCAGAAAGGGCAAAGCAGGCTCGGAGGTCCAGGGACAGACAGGATGTCAGGCGCTGGAGCGAAGCGTTATGGTCCAAAGGCAGGCGTGAAGTCGAGATCCAGGAAGGCAGCAGAGAGTCCAGAGGGGATCCAGGGTGAAGAGACACAGCTCAAAACCAGGGAATGACGAAGGGTTGCTGGATGACGGCACAAGACACAGTGAGCACGACGGAGGGGAAACACAAAAAGTAAGGAAGCACATGAGCAGAGAAGCGAGAGACGGGATAGTTTACTGTACAAGTACAAGTAGCTACGTTCTGGCACTGGAATGCAGGACACGCTGGTTTATGAAGGCAGGAGACTCATCAACGTCAGGTATGTTGATTGCAGAGAGGAACGCCCGTGGGTGTGGCCTGAGGTGCGCTACACGGAGCACACAGCAGAGTGAGAGGCGGCAGGTGTTTGAACCATAACAATTTTAGTTTAAAAAAAACTGCATACTTTGAAGACACTAAAATTAGGGATGTAATGGTATCAAAATCTCACGGTATGATATTATCATGGTATTAAGGCCACAATACGATATTGTGGTATATGTCCAAAAAATAAAAAGACTTCAGAATGGTATAGTGTGTGAAATGAAGTGCCAGGAATGTTTAGGATAAACACAATTACTACCCCCGAGTGCACCTGGCTCCAGCCTCCACCGACATCGAGAGAGACAAGCAGTATAAATGGTTGGATGGATTAAGGATTTATGAAGTACATTTTTTTGGGGGTGATTTTTCTCCGTGCGGTGCGACGTTTCACCTTGGAAACGCTTGAGACAAAAGTGGTGCGCTTTGTTTTGCAGAACGCAGACTTTCTTACACCAAGAGGTTATGTTTTCACCAGAGTTTGTTTGTTTGGTTGTCAGCAACATAACTCAAACAGTTATCGATAGATTTTGATGAATATTTCAGGAAATGTCCAAAAAACTATTCCCCTCATTTTCCACGAACACACTTCACGTCCTGCTTACGGCGTTCCACGCCCCACCACCTTGTCAGCTCGCGCTGCGCCAAAGATTCTGGGAGATGTAAGGCTAAGGCGCCAGAAAAAAACTACACACCAAGTTTTTGTTTAATACCGTCAGGTGTCACGGCGTTATTGTGAAGACTTTGAAACCGAAATACCGCAGTATCTACAATACCGTTACACCTAGGGATGTCCGATAATATTGGCCTGCCGATATTATCTGCCGATAAATGCGTTAAAATGTAATATCAGAAATTATCGGTATCGGTTTTTTATTATCGGTATCGTTTTTGTTTTGTTTTTAATTTAGTTTTTTAATAAATCAACATAAAAAACACAAGATACACTTACAATTAGTGCACCAACCCAAAAAACCTCCCTCCCCCATTTACACTCATTCACACAAAAGGGTTGTTTCTTTCTGTTATTAATATTCTGGTTCCTACATTATACATCAATATATATCAATACAGTCTGCAAGGGATACAGTCCGTAAGCACACATGATTGTGCGTGCTGCTGGTCCACTAATAGTACTAACCTTTAACAGTTAATTTTACAAATTTTCATTAATTACTATTTTATATGTACCGGTAACTGTTTTTATATTGTTTTACTTTCTTTTGTATTCAAGAAATAATGTTTTTAATTTATTTATTTTATTTTATTAATTTAAAAAAAAAGTACCTTATCTTCACCATACCTGGTTGTCCAAATCAGGCATAATAATGTGTTAATTCCACGAATACATATATCGGTTGATATCGGTATCGGTTGATATCGGTATCGATAATTAAAGAGTTGGACAATATCGGAATATCAGATATCGGCAAAAAGCCATTATCGGACGTCCCTAGTTACACCCGTTAATTATAATGTGTATATATATATATTTATAAAAATATATATACCAAACCAACATAACAAGCGGGTAATTGCTCAACAATCTCCTATTATCCAAACAATACAACAACATTACAGCAAACTTAAATGTCATCATCACACACACACACACACACACACACACACACACACAAAATACCATGATACGGTCCAAAACGTTAACCACTGTGTTGCTACAATAAAAAACAAAAAAGAAAAATAATTTTACCTTGTGTCTGCGAATATTTGTGGTATTGTTGAGCACTCAGTTTTGGAGGGATAAACGAGCATTGGCTTTACATAGTCACCGTTAATGATAGCACAAACTAGCAGTGTGAGGCGATCCTTCATAAGCTTGTGTCCAGGTAGTGTACCTTCTCCGTTGCTGTATTAAAGGTCTGTTGTGGCATCTTTTTAGGTCTCATCACAGTTAAAGACATGCTGCGGAATAAACCCCTCTTCACTGATAAAACCCCTCAAACTGAAAATGCCAATGGCAGGAGGCTAACTTGCTAAAATGCTATAGCTCAAAGCAGTTGTCTAGCAACTTCAAACTTTACAGCGAGACAGTTTGGACACATTTGAAGCGTTTCTGATCACAAAAAGTGATCTCTAAGACAGGCTGACACAGCTCTGACCGGCGCAAGGCACGACAATTGTGGATATAAAGACGTCAGAAGTGCCGCTCGCCGTCAAAGCTCTTCGAAATGGCCGCGCCTGTGTGTACAGGATGTAAACAGGATTTGACATAAGGGGCCCAGCCTTTTCAAAATGGCCCGCCCGTGTGTACAGAGAAGACACTCTGTCGCGCCCACAGGACAACATGATCCAACAAATTATCCAAATATGTTGGCCTGTTCTTTCACCTTCGTCATTATCTTCCTCTTTGTGCTCTACTTACCCTATATAAAACTCTCTTTGAACCACATCTAAACTACTGTAATGTAATCTGGTGTAACACCTTCCCTACCTTCCTTCACAAATTAGAATCCATGCAAAAGAAAATCATACGGGCCCTGTCATGGTCCAAGTTTAATGCCCCCACTCGACATCTATTCCATAATTATCATCTCTTAAGACTGACAGAGTTCAATATTTATCAAAATGCTTGTTTAACCTATCAAGTCATTTACAGGCTGAATCTTAGGCTCTGTAGCTTGGTTCCTATCTACCATCCCCAGCATGCCCACAACACTCGTAACTTAGATCTGATATCAGGTAAACATCGTTTACTGGCTTGTACTGCTCGAAGTGTTGTATGCAGGGGACCAAAGATTTGGAACCGGCATAATGAGAGCCTCAAGATGCTGTATCCATTCTCCAACTTCAAAAAGAAACTGAAAACTTACCTATTAACCACCTATCTTTAATGCCTCATGTGGGGTAGACTACTGTTGGGTTTTGCATGGTTGAATGAATGAATGAATGTATGTATGCATGTGTATGCTTGCTTTAGTACTATTATCTTGTGTTAATCATATAGCGTTTTTTTTTTTTTTTTTTTTTTTGTGTGCTTGCTACCATGTTTCATCATTCCATGTATATACTGTCCTCTGGACCCCCTGTCAAAAGCTTCTTCTAGCTTATTTGGGGGACCCTTTCACGTACCAACATCTTTAAATAATGATATTTACTACTATAGTAATTGTTATATGGTATTGTGAATAAACTTGAACTTGAACTTGAACATGGCTGATGCAACGCACCATGGTTGTTATTTCGGTTGTTAAATGTATTGCTTTTTCGGCTGATTATATGCAACCAAAATCCAAACCTAACTTATTTTCAGCAGTATTTATTTCTATAAATTCCGTATTACTTATTGTCTCTCTAGCTTCACTTACATTAAAAACACACTTCACTTCCATTGTACTCACCCCTGTGGCACGTCTTTAAAGGGGCATGGCTTCGAGTGGATACCTTAATCTTAATGTACTTGTGTGTACAAGATGTAAACAAGATGTGATGTGCCCGGGTGTGCAGGAAGTGATGTCATCAAAATGGCAGCCCACGATGGCTTCAAGCGGCATGCAAAATGAATGAAGGCAGTGTTCGTACGCCGAGACATGGTTTGCACACAGGCATATTTGGCTCGATGTAAAGATTCGTAAACTGAAAAGGGCGCAAATAGAGGCGTTCATAAATCTTCCGTAAACTGAAAAGGGCGCAAATAGAGGCGTTCATAAATCTTTCATAAACTGAAAAGGGCGCAAATAGAGGCGTTCATAAATCGAGGTTTCACTGTATTATTCTCCTCCATTTGAAAATGTGGACGTTATCAGCACTACTGTCTGATTCCAGTCAATGCAAGTCATCAGAATCAGGTAATACACCACCTTGTATTCTTGCCTTCACGAAAGAAAGGAATCTATATGTGTTAAACATGCTTGTATTATCATTAAACAACTTGTTGACAAAAACGTCTCTTTCATAAATAAATAAATATAAATGATATATATGAATGATCCCCTCGACTTGGTCAATTGAAAAGTAGCTCGCCTGCTGAAAATGAGTGGGCACCTCTTCACTAGATGGAGCTCGTACGTGTACTACCGTTTGAGAATCACTTGTCACCACATTGGCAGATCTTTGCATTGATATTTAAACCTTAGCGCACCAAGGTCCTAACTTGTTTTACATAACTGAGGAGTTCCTCAACGAACACCTTTCAGTCCTCTCTTTTTATTCCACTCTTACGGTGTGTAGTGTAGCATGTTTAGGGATTCCTCGTCCTCTAGTCCTACGATACTTGTTAAAAGCAGTTTATTTGTCGCCATGGATTAGGGATTTAGAAACTGCACTGTGGAGGGACATTAGCCCTTAAATTAAGCCCTAGTTCGCTTGTCGCTGTGAAATTTGCAGAACACAGCAAGAATGTGTGGTGAACATGCATTATCACAATATGGTAAATGGGTTGTACTTGTATAGCGCTTTTCTACCTTTTTTTAAGGAACTCAAAGCGCTTTGACACTATTTCCACATTCACCCGTTCACACACCATTCACACACTGATGGCGGGAACTGCCATGCAAGGCGCTAACCACGACCCATCAGGAGCAAGGGTGAAGTGTCTTGCTCAAGGACACAACGGACGTGACTATGATGGTAGAAGGTGGGGATTGAACCAGGAACCCTCAGATTGCTGGCACGGCCACTCTCCCAACTTCGCCACACCATCCCCATATATAATGATAGTGTAGTGTAGGAACCTAAATGCTATTTAAGTTAATTTACATTTTATGGAAGGTGCTTTATGTTTATTCAGCCAAAAGGGGACTATTTACTTTATTTTAATAATAAGAAATGTATATATTGCATGCTTAGAATAATTATAAGGTACATTTTATTTGTAAGTATTACATTTGTCTGAATAATTTGATGACGTACTATTTTATACTGCTTTAATACAGTGAAGAATATGTAACTGTTTAATTGCATAAATGGCGGAAGGATCTGTGTGGTAATATGGTTTGGACACAATGTATTATTGGTAATGGCAGTCAGGTATGGTGGAATCAAGCCACACAGTTTTCTGACCTTACTCTTACTTTACTCTTTCTTACTGTAACGAACTCGCTTTATTTTGCCATTCATTTGTTCCCACATCGTTATTGTTTGACGTTTTGAATGATTAAGTTCACAAGTAAACGATACAAAACGAAGAGGAGCGTCTGGAGTTTTGTTTGTTGTTTCCGCAGCAAGCGGAGCAGGAGAAAGTAGAGGAGCGTCAAGCTGAGGCTTCATTAGGAAATTACAGATAGTATTAAACGTTCTACTGTTGGCCAAATTATATCATTTATGTCTTATATTGTCTATAATATGCAACTCTAATGAGAAGGTGTAATAATAATCTTTATGTACAGTAAATGGCAAATTGTGCCAAAAGATTGATGGTGTTCTTGACCAAAAAAAAAATCACTCGAAAGGTGTCCACAAAGGCACTCCATGTAAAAGAGCGTCTGTCACAGTCAACATATTGCAATGTTCCCCTTCAGGCTACAGCGTACGAGCTTTAAACAGCATCCTCCGCCAGGAAATCGCCTACAAACCTGTGGAAACACTGAAACTGGCCATCCCCTCGGGCATCTACACACTGCAGAACAACCTGCTCTACGTCGCCCTGTCCAACCTGGATGCTGCCACCTACCAGGTACCACACCAGGCCCGACTAGTCCCGACACTTAACTGTGGAGCTGTCTTCCATCAGGTCACCTACCAACTGAAGATCCTGACCACAGCTCTATTCTCTGTGTCCATGCTGGGCCGCAGGCTGGGCGTCTACCAATGGCTGTCCCTGCTCATCCTCATGGCGGGAGTGGCTCTTGTGCAGGTACAATACACGTTTATATAATTTCAATCGTCTAGATTGGCTTTAACTGACGGCACAACATTTTCTATCGTAATTGCAGTGGCCGTCTGAATCCTCTGTGACCTCAGAGAAGGAGGCGGCGGTGTCCTCAGGCTCCCAGTTTGTAGGCGTCATGTCCGTTCTGGTGGCGTGTTGCTCCAGTGGCTTTGCTGGCGTTTACTTTGAGAAGATCCTGAAGGAGAGCAAACAGAGCGTCTGGATCCGAAACATCCAGTTAGGTCAGTAAAAGTCAGGCCAGAAAAGCCAACTTTGTTATCTTTCACTTTTTAAATGTTTATTAAGAGTTTCGTAAGTTTCATACTTGAAACGCTCTGATTGAACACAATGTTACAGTTTTTGTTCTAATTTAGAATATTTTTTTCCAATTGGAAGAATTAATTAGTTCCAGGGTTAAACTGTCACCATCATAAAACCTTTATTACCGTTTTACTGTCATACAAGTACCTTAAGGTTATATTTTTATTAGGGATGGACAATATATGTATGTATATGTATGTATATATATATGTATGTATATATATGTATGTATGTATATATATATATGTATGTATGTATGTATATATATATGTATATATGTGTATATATATATATATATATATGTGTGTGTATATATATATATATATATATATATATATATATATATATATATATATATATATATATATATATATATATATGTATATATATATATAAAACATTTTTTTTTTTTTTTTTTTTTAAGTTAGTGTTTAACTTTACAGTCGTACCTCATTTTACGTGCTTAATTTGTTCTGTTACGGAGCTCTTAACTCAAAACACTTGCATCTCAAATTAACATCTCCCAATGAAATTAATTAACGTTAATTTAATAATGCTTGGCCCTCCCAAAACAGCATCTTTTTAACATGTAATAGGCCGTTTTAAAAGAAAAACAATCATTTAGATCAGAAATATTGTATAAAAAACAATGCATTTGAATGTACTATTTACCAATTACCGTAGTTCACAGACGGTTCGTAGAGGGTTTATTTTGACATTCGCTACACCAGGTAATAGTGCGGATGCTTGTAACAAATTTTTTTGCTTGGAACTGAAAGCAGAAAAAATTAGCCGAGTTTACTCACAGATATAAATAAGAACTTTACGCTACTTTGTATTAGAAATGGCAACAGTGGAGGATGAATGCCACATAAGAAGAAGATAGAGAAAAAGAAGATGCTTATCAACTATGTTGTCGGCACGGACTCCAAAGGCGGACGCGCGCAATTTTTCAGGATTTATGCAGATCCCAAATACACATCAGCAGATACCAAAAAGTAAGACAAGTTGCTTTTGCATAATATTGCGAAAACAAAACGCCAGATAATATGTCATACCGTATACACACACCATAATCAATCAATCAATCAATCAATGTTTATTTATGTAGCCCTAAATCACAAGTGTCTCAAAGGGCTGCGCAAGCCACAACGACATCCGCGGTACAGGGCCCACATAAGGGCAAGGAAAAACTCACAACCCCAATGGGACGTCGATGTGAATGACTATGAGAAACCTTGGAGAGGACCGCATATGTGGGTGACCCCTCCTCCCCTCTAGGGGAGACCGGATGCAATGGACGTCGAGTGGGTCTGACATAATATTGTGAAAGTCCAGTCCATTGTGGATCTAACATAATAGTGAGAGTCCAGTCCATAGTGGGGTCAGCAGGAGACCATCTCGAGCGAAGACGGGTCAGCAGCGCAGAGATGTCCCCAACCGATGCACAGGCGAGCGGTCCACCCCGGGTCCCGACTCTGGACAGCCAGTACTTCATCCATGGCCACCGGACCTGTGTCCGGTGCGCCCCCCCCCCCCCCCCCCCCCTCCACAAGAGAGAGGGGGGCAGAGGAGAAAAGAAAAGAAACGGCAGATCAACTGGTCTAAAAAGGGGGTCTATTTAAAGGCTAAAGTATCAAATGAGTTTTAAGATGGGACTTAAATGCTTCTACTGAGGTAGCATCTCTAACTGTTACCGGGAGGGCATTCCAGAGTACTGGAGCCCGAATAGAAAACGCTCTATAGTCCGCAGACTTTTTTTGGGCTCTGGGAATCACTAATAAGCCGGAGTTCTTTGAACGCAGATTTCTTGCTGGGACATATGGTACAATACAATCGGCAAGATAGGACGGAGCTAGACCGTGTAGTATTTTATACGTAAGTAGTAAAACCTTAAAGTCACATCTTAAGTGCACAGGAAGCCAGTGCAGGTGAGCCAGTATAGGCCTAATATGATCAAACTTTCTTGTTCTTGTCAAAAGTCTAACAGCCGCATTTTGTACCAACTGTTATCTTTTAATGCTTGAAATAGGGAGACCCGAAAATAATACGTTACAGTAATCGAGACGAGACGTAACGAACGCATGAATAATGATCTCAGCGTCGCTAGTGGACAAAATGGAACGAATTTTAGCGATATTACGGAGATGAAAGAAGGCCGTTTTACTAACACTCTTAATGTGTGACTCAAACGAGAGAGTTGGGTCGAAGATAATACCCAATAATGATAATAATTATAATACTAGTAATAGTAATACTAATAATTATAATAATAATACTCGTATGTTGAAGCACATCAAACGGTGCAGTCTACACTTATCGCTTATGTTTGCCTGCCATCTACTGGTCACACTTATCATTACACCATGTACCAAATAAAATTGCTTCGAGGTGCGTAAGCTCAACCAAATGTATTCTTTACATTAGGCGCACTAAGTTATAAGGCGCACTGTCGAGTTTTGAGGGAAAAAAGGATTTTAAGTGTGCCTTATAGTCCGGAAAATATGGTAGTATCAGCAACGGCCAATACTCAAGGCTCCAATCAGCATCAAGGGTTGGAATTGGGGGTTAAATCACGAAAAACGATTCCCGGGCGCGGCACCGCTGCTGCCCACTGCTCCCCTCACCTCCCAGGGGGTGGACAAGGGGATGGGTCAAATGCAGAGGACAAATTTCACCACACCTAGTGTGTGTGTGACAATCATCGGAACTTTAACTTAAAATATCGTTTTAGTATCGGAAGGGAGAAAGTTGTATCGGTGCACCTCTAGAAACAAGTTGACTTTAGAGGTTCCATATATAGATAAATTAAGCAAAGTCAGCATTTTTATCTTATACGTTCATTTATTTTTATTTTTTTAATGTCAGTTTAAGCAAAGTCAGCATTTTTATCTTATACGTTAATTTATTTAGTTTTTTTTTAATGTCAGGGATGTTTGGCCTGGTGTTTGGCTTGGCCGGGATGCTGTGCTTCGACGGCGATAAAGTGATGGAATCGGGTATGTTCCAGGGATACAACGAAGTCACCTGGACTGTAGTCACGCTGCAGGTCAGTCTCAACGCACCAACCGCCATGTCCGCCCGCGGGCAAGTCCTCCACAAGGCTTCATGCGTGCTGTTTGCTTTCCCTCAGGCACTGGGCGGTCTGGTCATCGCGGCGGTCATCAAGTATGCAGACAATATCCTCAAAGGCTTCGCCACGTCGCTCTCCATCATCTTGTCCACGCTTATTTCATACTTTTGGCTGCAGGACTTTGAGCCTACTGGGTACAGGAAGCACCCTGTCACCGCCATCTTTTTTTCTTTTACTTAAGTTCTCTCTGACTGATTTCTTTTGTCGTCTTTCGCCAGCGTCTTTTTCTCCGGAGCCATCCTCGTCATCGCGGCCACATTCCTCTATGGCTATGAGGGCAAGGCGGCCCCCAATCCCAGCAGGGCGTGAGACGGGACAGCAGGACCGCCGCGTTGAAGACGACAAAATGAGGTTATAGGGGGAAAAGACGGGGTTGGTGTTTTTTTTAGCGGCAGGACGATTTAGCAGGCTGGCGAGAAAACGTTTGGAGGGAACAAAAAACACGAAGCACAACTGCTTTCACCCAAAGTGCCTCTTCTACTCAAACGTCCGACCAGTTTGAGCATCCGTCACTTTACTGTCACGTCATTCCATCTTCTGCAATAATAGCAGCCCGGTTGGTGCTTATAGGGTGTGAGGCGTAGCAACTCCACTAGGGGGCCCTCTTCGAAGCTTACCAGAAACAGTACAAACAAATGTGACACTCAATAGTATGACTTCTTGTGGCTGGTAATTTTTTTTTGCCAGGCAACAAATGAACTTGGTGAGCAGTAATCTGTCCATGAAAAAATGCAACTATATAAGATATCAGTCATTCCAGATTGTTGTGAATGTGAATAATGACAAATTTACCATAGACCATTTATGTCAATTGGTTAATTTATTTGTGTTTTAATCAGGGTTTCAATTACTGAAACCTCTTTCTGGTCAGATCTTTTATTTCTGTTAATTATGTGGGATAAAACCGTTATGAGAAATGCAAATGAATGTACGGTAGTCCAGCTGCGTCTGAACTCACTGGCTTTTTAATGCTGATCAGAGATTTTTTTGTTGAATTGTATGATTTGCATGTTATTCTTCTTCTGAAACTATTTTGTTTTTTTGTTTGCCTAAAAAGCGAGTATTGTTATGTTGTTAACGAAATTACTACTAAGAGAATCTTTTTATAAAGTGACCAGAAAATCTTTCTGAATATATTGTGCTGCTTTTATCCCTCCTCGTTCCGTTGTTTTCACTATTCATTTATTTGTGGCGGTCTGCTACAAATATATATGGACCCTCACAAATAGTTTTGGCACTACCGGTTTGCCCTGGCACATGAACACACACTATATTGCCAAAAATATTTGGCCACCCATCCAAATGATCAGAATCATGGTGTGTAAAATCAAGCACTTAGGCATGGAGACTGTTTCTACAAACATTTGTGAACAAATGGGCCACTCTCAGTGATTTCCAGCGTGGAACTGTCATAGGATGCCACCTGTGCAACAAATCCAGTCGGGAAATTTCCTCGCTCCTAAATATTCCAAAGTCAACTGTCAGCTTTATTATAAGAAAATGGAAGAGTTTGGGAACAACAGCAACTCAGCCACCAAGTGGTAGGCCACATAAACTGACATAGAGGGGTCAGCGGATGCTGAAGCGCATAGTGCAAAGAGGTCGCCGACTTTCTGCACAGTCAGTTGCTACAGAGCTCCAAACGTCATGTGACATTCCAATTAGCCCACGTACAGTACGCAGAGAGCTTCATGGAATGGGTTTCCATGGCCGAACAGCTTTATCTAAGCCATACATCACCAAGTCCAATGCAAAACATCGGATGCAGTGGTGTAAAGTGATGGATCACGCTTTTCCATCTGGCAATCTGATGGAAGAGTCTAGGTTTGGAGGTTGCCAGGAGAACGGTACATTTCGGACTGCATTGTGCCGAGTGTGACATTTGGTGGAGGAGGAATTATGGTGTGGGGTTGTTTTTCAGGAGTTGGGCTTGGTTGAAGCTGTAATAGCTGCAAAGGGTGCACCGACATCATATTGAACCCTATGGATTAGGAATGGGATGACACTTCAAGTTCAAATGTGAGTCAAGGCAGGTGGCCAAATACTTTTGGCAATATATTGTATATATGGGACTGTCTGTTAAATTTAGCTATTGTCACACAAGTCTGTAATTGTAACTCCGCTGCTTAACACAACTCATACGCACCTGCATGGTTTCCCAGAGAATAAGAGGAGGTAGCAGGAGTGTTGCCAATTTTAACTTGAGTATTCATACCCCTCGAGATTTGTCTTTTTCGAGAAAGCAACACATCTAGCGACTTTCTCTGTTCTTATCAGGGACTTTAGAGTCCCCAGCAAGTCCATGCTGTCAATCCTTTCCGTGTCCGGGCCAGGTAAGGTTGCCCGTGTTGGGTCAAATTAAGCCGCAGGCTCCACTCCTGGTGGTGCCCTTCCGTCAATTCCTTTAAGTTTCAGCTTTGCAACCATACTCCACCCGGAACCCAAAGACTTTGGTTTCCCGCCCCACCGACCATCAGTCTCGATTGTGACGTCAAAAACAACGCAATTTGTATTTCTAAACCAGGGGTGTCCAACTTTGTTCCACTGAGGGCCACACACTGAAAAATATCATTTTCATTTTCAAAACCAACACAATATAAATTGTAACCCGTAGAGCTTCCCTCAATTTCAGTGCTTGTTAAAGGTCCCAGGTGACTCAAAAAAGGTCCCGGTGACTCAAAGGGGAGTTTAAAAACAAATCGTATATTAAGATTTCTGTAGCTTTAAACACTTAAATATCTACATATCTACTTCAGATCCATCGTCATTTAATTTAAATTGTTCTTACATATTATAGCCTTTTCTCAGGGCATTCAAGCAATCGCAACTGGACTGTTTGGTTTGTCTTGGAAGACGTTTTGCCGCTCATTCGATTAGGCTTCATCAGTTCATGCTCATAGTCAGATGGTCATGCTCATGGTCATATCTAGTCCAGCGGTTGGTGCCAAAACCCCAAACTCCTGTTTTTTATTGGAGGCTAAATGGTAGAGTCTTTTAGGAATGGTTGAAAGGACAGTGTTGTATTGTGTCGCTTTCACCTCACTCTCCCGGCTACCGTCTGCTCCGTTTCACCCTCTTATTCGTGCTCGCTTCAAGAAGCAGCGTTTAATCCTCCGTATATTCAGCTTCAAAAAGATAAGGTTGTGAATCCTCATTTGTCCAAAAATAGTCGTCTTCATTGTTTGTTACCAAGTCTGCCATGATTAGAAGACACGCAAGCATTTTGTATCCGGAAGTAGGAACAAACTGGAAGTCAGACGTGCGCTGCTATGGAAACGGAAATCAATGCGCGGAATAAGTCAGTCTTTGATTAAAATAACCAAAATACGG
The DNA here is from genome assembly GCF_033978685.3 of Nerophis lumbriciformis. Taxonomy (NCBI): domain Eukaryota; kingdom Metazoa; phylum Chordata; class Actinopteri; order Syngnathiformes; family Syngnathidae; genus Nerophis; species Nerophis lumbriciformis. The sequence continues at coordinate 28,097,944 of NC_084565.2, read as the reverse complement.
TAAATATTGAACATACTACATTTGGTTATGAACGTGTCTGTTACTACATTTTTTTATTATCTTTAAAGTCCTAATAAAAAAAGATGTGTGTGTTCTTGTCTCTTATAATGATTGTGAACGATTGGCAAAATTCCCCCCAAAAAAGGCAGTTCCCTTTTTAAAATCAACCCTGAAGCGGGCGGGGAGCCAATGCAGTGACTTTAAAACTGGTGTAATGTGCTCCTGCCCCCTGGTCCTCGTCAGCACGCGTGCAGCTGAGTTTTATAATAATAATAGACTTCTGATATTCTATTTGGGAAGGCCAGAGAACAGGGCATTACAATAGTCCAAATGACATAAAATAAAAGAATGCAGTACCACATCCTTGTTGGCCTAGCTGTCTTCTTAAGATGATAAAAACCTACTTTTGTAATTTTTTTAATATGTGGGAAAAAAGTCAGCTTGGAGTCAAAAATCACGCCCAGATTTTTATAGACTGTGTTGGTTTAAAATCATGTACAAAACCCAAAACCAGTGAAATTGGCACCTTGTGTAAATGGTAAATAAAAACAGAATACAATGATTTGCAAATCCTTTTTAACTTATATTAAATTGAATAGACTGCAAGATATGTAAATCCATGGATGGATGGATGGATATGTAATGTTCGAACTGAGAAACTTAATTTTTTTGCAAATAATCAAATAAATAAATAAAATAAACGTTTGGGAACTGAGGAGACCAATTTTTGAAGATTTTCAGGTGGAATTATTTCCCATTCTTGCTTGATGTACAGCTTAAGTTGTTCAACAGTCCGGGGTCTCTGTTGTGGTATTTTACGCTTCATAATGCGCCACACATTTTCAATGGGAAACAGGTCTGGACTACAGACAGGCCAGTCTAGTACCCACACTCTTTTACTGTGAAGCCACACTGTTGTAACACGTGCAGAATGTGGCTTGGCATTGTCTTACTGAAATAAGCAGGGGCGTCCATGAAAAAGACGTTGCTTGGATGGCAACATATGTTGCTCCAAAAACTGTATGTACCTTTCAGCATTAATGGCGCCTTCACAGATGTGTAAGTTACCCATGTCTTGGGCACTAATACACCCCCATACCATCACAGATGCTGGCTTTTGAACTTTGCTCCTATAACAGTCTGGATGGTTCTTTTCCTCTTTGGTCAGGAGGACACGACGTCCACATTTTCCAAAAACCATTTGAAATGGGGACTCGTCAGACCACAGAACACTTTTCCACTTTGCATCTTTCCATCTTAGATGAGCTCAGCCCAGCGAAGCCGGCGGCGTTTCTGGGTGTTGTTGGTAAATGGTTTTGGCTTTGCATAGTAGAGTTTTAACATGCACTTACAGATGTAGAGACAAACTGTAGTTACTGACAGTGGTTTTCTGAAGTGTTCCTGAGCCCATGTGGTGATATCCTTTACACACTGATGTCGCTTTTTGATGCAGTAACGCCTGAGGGATCGAAGGCCTCGGGCATTCAATGTTTATTACGCTTACGTGCAGTGATTTCTCCAAATTCTCTGAACCTTTTGATGATATTACGGACCGTAGATGGTAAGATCCCCAAAATTCCTTGCCATAGCTCGTTGAGAAATGTTGTTCGGCAGACAATAATACATTTTTACCTTTTATGATAAAGAAATAACACCATTTTGGGAATTAAATCACACTTCAAATGATTGTAGGCATTTGTTTTATTGAATTGAAAACCACTGCATGCACACGCTAGAGAAGAAACGCCTTTCAAATGTAAGGGCACAAGAGTGTAAGCACTTTTGCCTCCTTGTAAAACACTCTCTGGCACACCTTCAGGGCCCTGATGCACACTAACAGCAGCCTGTATCAAGTATGAACTTTTCCCTCAATAACATGCTCTCGCTATGTTAAAAGTCTGGATATTTCCCATGATTGTCAGCAGGGGGCTCTAGTGTCACAGCTACAATAAATTAAGGGCCACACCTCTGCATGGCAAGGTGTCAACAGGGTTTGTAAATGGGAGCGTGAAGGCTTATTATAGGCTCGGAGCAAATGGTGTGGTTACAGAAATGCAGCAGACAGAGCTGCTCTTTCGCCCAGATTTTCACAATACGCTCACAGGGCGTGAAGAAAGCTCGTCGTTCCTCGCAATCGCCTGAAACTTCAACAAAATAAAGAAAACCATTAAGAATCGCCTTAACTAATGAACATGTACACCAAATTTCCTCAAATAGATGGAAAAGATAATGAATGTACTATTATAAATGCCACACCTCAATTTATATAAACAGGGCGTGCAAGTACATTTAAATAGAATCTGAACTTGACATCTGTAAAGCTCAAGCTTAAGGTTCTGTTTTGCATTTGCATTTTAGGGCTGTTGAATATGCAGGAAAGTATTAGGCTAGTACAATGCTTCTTCAATTATTCGCCCCCAACTATTCGCCGCAAGTATCATTTTCCTATTTAAATTGTTGTAAGTACACCTCTGCTTAACATAGTATCCCTATTAACATTAATAAGGCATTGCACCACACACATATGTATGTGTGTGTGTGTGTGTGTGTGTATATATATATATATATACAGTCAAGAAAATAAGTATTTGAACACCCTGCAATTTTGCAAGTTCTCCCACTTAGAAATCATGGAGGGGTCTGAAATTTTCATGGTAGGTGCATGTCGACTGTATGAGAGATAACCTAAAAAGAAAAATCCAGAAATCGCAATCTATGATTTTTTAACAATTTATTTGTGTGATACAGCTGAAAATAAGTATTTGAACACCAACATTAATATTTGGTAGAGTAGCCTTTGTTTGCAATTACAGAGTTCAAATGTTTCCTGTAGTTCTTCACCAGGTTTGCACAGACTACAGGAGGGATTTTGGCCCACTCCTCCACACAGATCTTCTCTAGATCAGTCAGGTTTCTGGGCTGTCGCTGAGTAACACAGACTTTCAGCTCCCTCCAAAGATTTTCAATTGGATTTAGGTCTGGAGACTGGCTAGGCCACTCCAGAACCTTGATATGGTTCTTACAAAGCCACTTCTTGGTTTTCCTGGCTGTGTGCTTTGGGTCATTGTCATGTTGGAAGATCCAGCCATGACTCATCTTCAATGATCTGACTGAGGGAAGGAGGTTTTTGGCCAAAATCTCACAATACATGGCTGCAGTCATCCTCTCCTTAATACAGTACAGTCGTCCTGTCCCATGAGCAGAAAAACACCCCCAAAGCATGATGCTACCACCCCCATGCTTCACAGTAGGGATGGTGTTCTTGGGATGCTACGCATCATTCTTCTTCCTCCAAACACGCACAGTGGAATTATGACCAAAAAGGTCAATTTTGGTCTCATCTGTCCACAAAACTTTCTCCCATGACTCCTCTGGATCATCCAAATGGTCATTGGCAAACTTAAGACGGGCCTTAACATGTGCTGATTTAAGCAGGGGAACCTTCCTTGCCATGCATGATTTCAAAGCATGACGTCTTAGTGTATTACCAACAGTGACCATGGACACAGTGGTCCCAGCTCTTTTCAGGTCATTGACCAAGTCCTGCCGTGTAGTCCTGGGCTGATTCCTCACCTTTATTAGCATCATTGAGACCCCACGAGGCGATATCTTGCATGGGGCTCCACTCCCATTGAGATTGACCGTCATGTTTAGCTTCTTCCATTTTCTAATGATTGCTCCAACAGTGGACCTTTTTTCAACAAGCTGCTTGGCAATTTCTCCGTAGCCCTTTCCATCCTTGTGGAGTTGTACAATTTTGTCTCTGGTGTCTTTGGACAGCTCTTTGCTCTTAGCCATGCTGAATGATTGGGTCTTACTGATTGTATGGGGTGGACAGGTGTCTTTATGCAGGTAATGACCTCACACAGGTGCATCTGATTCAGGATAATACAGTGGAGTGGAGGAGGACTTTTAAAGGCGGACTAACAGGTCTTTGAGGGTCAGAATTCTAGCTGATAGACAGGTGTTCAAATACTTATTTTCAGCTGTATCACACGAATAAATTGTTAAAAAATCATAGATTGTGATTTCTGGATTTTTCTTTTTAGGTTATCTCTCATACAGTGGACATGCACCTACCGTGAAAATTTCAGACCCCTCCATGATTTCTAAGTGGGAGAACTTGCAAAATAGCAGGGTGTTCAAATACTTATTTTCATGACTGTATATATATATATATATATATATATATATATATATATATATATATACACACACACACATATACAGATATGTGTGTGTGTGTATATATACATATATATATATATATATATATATATATATATATATATATATATATATATATACATATGTACACACGCACACACACACACACATATATGTATACATACATACATATACACACACATATACATATATTAATGTACACACACACACACACACATATATACATACATACATACACACACACACACACACACACATATATATATATATATATATATATATATATATATATATATATATATATATATATATATATATATGTATAGACACATATATATATAATGTATATATATATGTATGTATATATATATATATATATATATATATATATAGAGAGAGAGAGAATGTGTGTGTATATATATATATATAATGTATGTATATATATATATATACATACATATATATATATATATGTGTATGTAAATGCATATAATATATATATATATAATGTATGCATATAATATATATATATATATATATATATATATATGTGTATGTAAATGCATATAATATATATATATATAATGTATGCATATAATATATATATATATATATATATATATATATATATATAATGTATGCATATATATATATGTGTGTGTATGTAAATGTGTGTATATATATATATATATATATATATATATATATATGTAGGTTACTTTGTATGATTACAGCCCCCGGCCAAATTTATTTTTTAGCCCAATGCGGCTCCCTCGTCAAAAAGTTTGGACACCCCTGGTTTAAGTCATCGATTAGTTTGTTTGATCAATTGCCTATTCGGATAAAACACACTTTTACCCTCAATCCCTATTTTAGGTGAAAATTATTACTGTAGCAAAAAAGCATGTGGACAAATAAAAGGTATTTCTAATAAACATAACCTAACCCTAATAGATGCCAGGAACTCGACAAATGGTCACAATAAGAGGAAATACAGTACCATTTTCATTCTTAGTACTCAATAATTATATTTCCTGATTCAGACAAAACCCAACAAAACAATTCACAAATCGAATCTACATGGTCAAGAGGCTGTAAATAACAACATTCTAGCGCCGCCATCCTGGTAACACAGTCGCACGTAGAGAGGTATATTTTTCTCAGTGTAAACATCAAATATTTGTCAGTCCTGATACAACACCACAGACTTCACACATTGTCATATGTAAACATATCCTGTCAGCTCGCATGCCGTCTTTCAGTTTTGATGAGATAAAAAGCACGAGAGAAAGACACAATCCTGTTATGCTGGAGATGAGAAGGTCAATGCAGGCATCACTGGCTTTTCAAAAGCAAAGTAGCTGGAAGTGAGCATTTGTGCCTCGTATATTTCTCCCAATCACTGAAAGGTCCCATATTATACTATTGTTAAACAATTTTCAATAAGTGTCAGAAGCCCCACAATAGTGTAATGGGAGTGTGTTGTCCGCTATCTAGTCTTGATGCTGGAATTTAGACCGTTTAAAAGTGCTTTTAGTAAGTCGTTGTGAGTCTGTAGCTTTAATGCTAATGAGCTGTGTTTACGTCTCTGACAGAGTGCGTGTCTCTCCAAGAAACGCTATTGTGCACTAAATTTACGAAAATCGTTAATCCAACCTAAGGAGTGGGAAAGGAGAACACCAATGTTAGCATAGTTGAAGTCATGGCCAAAAATATTGGCACCCCTGCATTTCTGTCAGATAATGCACCATTTCTCCCAGAAAATTGTTGAAATTACAAATGCTTTGGTATTCACATGTTTAAGTCTTTTGTTTGCATTGGAACAACACAACCCCCCCTAATCTGATATTGTTTTAGAATTGGCACCTTTGTAAGAAATAGTTGTATTCTAAGCATGTGATGTTCCTTTAATTTGTAATTAAACTCACCTGTAGCAAGTAACAGGTGCTGGCAATATCAAATCACACTTGCAGCTAGTTAAAATGGAGAAAAGTTGACTCAACCTTTGTGTTGTGTATACTACACTGAGCATGGAGAAAAGAAAAAAAGAGCAAAGAACTCTCAGAAGATTTGAGAACCAAGCATGGACAATCTCAAGGCTACAAGTCCATCGCCAGAGATCTAAATGTTCCTGTGTCTACTATGCGCAATGTAATCAAGAAGTTTCAAGCCCATGGCACTGTCGCTAACCTCCCTGGATGTGGACGGAAGAGAAAAATTGATGAAAGTCTGCAACGAAGGATTGTTAGAATTGTGGATGAAGAACCTCGATCCACTTCCAAACAAATTCAAGCTGACCTGCAGACGCAGGGTACAACAGTGTCAGCTCGCACTATCCGTCGCCATCTCAATGAAAAGGGACGCTATGGTAGGAGAACCAGGAGGACCCCGCTGCTGACACAGAGACATAAAAAAAGCAAGACTGGAGTTTGCAAAAACTTAACAAAGAAAGCCAAAATCCTTCTGGGAGAACGTCCTGTAGAGACTAAAGTGGAGCTTTCATCACACTGTTTCCTTCAAAGAAAAGAACACCATCCCTACAGTCAAACATGGTGGAGGTTCACTGATGTTTTGGGGTTGCTTTGCTGCTTTTGGTTCCGGATGCCTTGACTGTGTGCATGGCATCATGAAATCTGGGGTCTACCAAAGAATTTTGGGACATAATGTAGGGCCCAGTGTCAGAAAGTTGTGTCTCCGTTAGAGGTCATGGGTCTTCCAACAGGACAACGACCCAAAGCATACTTCAAAAAGCACACAAAAATGGCTTAAGACAAAGCGCTGGAGTGTTCTGAAGTGGCCATCAATGAGTCCAGATCTAAACCCTATAGAACATCTGTGGAGAGATCTAAAAACAGCAGTTGGGAGAATTCACCCTTCAAATCTGAGAAACAGTTTGCAGTTTGCAAAATAAGAGTGGTCCAAAATCCCAGTAGCAATGTGTAAGAAACTCATTGATGGTTACAGGAAGCCATTGATTTAAGTTATTTTTTCCAATGGGGTGTGCTACCAAATATTAAGTTGAGGGTGCCAATAATTTTGTCCAGTCCATTTATGGAGTTCCCAATCAATCAATCAAAGTTTATTTATATAGCCCTTAATCACAAATGTCTCAAAGGGCTGCACAAGCCACAACGACATCCTCGGTTAAGATCCCACATCAAGCGCAAGAAAAAACTCAACCCGATGGGATACAATGGAAAAACCTTGGAGTGGACCGGTGCAATGGACGTCAAGTGGATCTAGTTAATAGTGTGAGAGTCCAGTCCATAGTGGGGCCAGCAGGGGATCATCTTGAGTGGAGACAAGTCAGCAGCGCAGAGACATCCCCAACTGATGCACAGATGAGTGGTCCACCCCGGGTCCCGACTTTGAACAGCTAGTGCATCATCTGTGGTCACCTAATAACCCTTTCCACGCAGGAGAGGGGGGCAGAGCAGAAAAGAGACGGCAGATCAACTGGTCTAAAACGGGGGTCTATTTAAAGGCTAGCGTATACAAATGAGTTTTAAGATGGGACTTAAATGCTTCTATAGTTCTGTGTAAAATATCAGATTTGGCTTTTTTTGTGGTTTTTTTTGTGTTGTTCCAATGCATCCATCCATCCATTTTTCTACCGCTTGTCCCTTTTGGGGTCGTGAATACCAAAGCATTCGTAATGTCAACAATTTTATAGGAGAAATGGTGCATTATCTGACAGAAATGCAGGGGTGCCAATATGTTTGGCCATGACAGTATGTAAGCTACAATGCTATCTTTACTCACGTTTTAACAGCAATGCTAAATCCTAAAGAAAAACAGAACGATTAAACTTACAGCTCGCACATCTGTATCTGACTGACGGAAGAGCGCCGGGCTTTGTTTTAAGATGTGTAGCGAAGCCTGAAGTGGTGGGCGTATACAAGGGGTGGGTCAAAAAGTTGTATCATTAGTAGGGTAGATTTTGTTTGGCTTTGGGGACACATTTTACTATTAATTAGACCATTTACCTTTACAGTTTAGTGTGATAATCCCCATATAATGAACACAAAACAAAGTTGAATAAATGTGAAAAAAAAAACTGACAATAACTGAGGACGGAGGTTTTCTTGCAGATGGAGTTGTAGTCTTCGGTTTTTGTTTTTAATTTATAGGATAATAATAATTATTAAAGACATATTTGTCATATTTGTTTGGCCTGTTTGGAAAGTCACCTCTTGGACTTAACTAAGCAAATATATTTAAAGCCTACATTTGGACTGCTCCTGCTGTCATTTAACCCTAATTGATGCAGAGTTGAAAACTTTAATCCAAAAAGGTCCAATTACTGGCGCTCATTACGCATAAGAAAACATGAGGAAATTACAGGAAAAAAATCGTGTTAACTGTTAAAAAGTGAAAAGGATGACAAAAGTTGATAATATGTAAACATAAGTGTAGGTTGAGGCAGTGTAGTGTAACAAAGCAGCAGCAATCTGGACCCATTATAGAAAACAAACACACACACATACACACGGACCTTCACTCTTTTACAAATGCACTTTGCCGCCACGTTTTGATTGATACCGCGGTGACTTTTGTACCACTGGCTCCCGACGAACACCATCAGCAGCCCCGGTGTTGGTTAGGTAAGTATCTTTTTAAGGCTGAAGATCTTTATTCATATTGGAATTATTGTCTTGTTGTTTGTTTACAGAGCCTTGGTAGCTACAGTCCATCCATTTTGGGTATGCTTACTCAGTTGTGCTATGCCAAGAGACTTTCTGGGTGGTCGAAGGCAGCGGTAGGGAATTAAGGCGGTGGCTCCCCCTCAGGATAACAGGACGAGAAAAGGCCGTTACTGTGATGTTGTGCCGACAGTATGAGCTCTACTTGGGCGGGATGACTACAAGCGGAGGACCTCTCCTGGGCCGCCACATCAGAACCTGCGCGTCGTTGGCGTTGGGCCTCCCCATGGCGTTGGTCGGGATGGGCTCCATGCGGCTCAAGACTCGCGGCTGCTCCTGATGGACGCGGCCCACCAGCCAGGCCCTGTAGCCCAGAGGCCGGGAGGGCTCCACGGCGATGTCCACCCTCATCCGCCACTTGATTGTGTGCAGCAAGATCTTCTCCCTGGAGGCGGCGTTGAGCGCCACCAGCCAGGTGGTGAAGCTCTGGTCCCGCTTGATGTTGCTCAGCAAAGGCGTGTTGGATTCGCTCACCGGCACGGCCCAGGTGACGCTGGGGTAGAAGTTGTCGTTCATGCTGACCGTGAAGCGGGACGGCTTGGAGGTGGGGCCCACGATGGTGACGGTCTCGGTGGTGTTGCCGTACCAGGGGTAGCTGACGCCGTCGGAGTCGCTGATGGCCCTCGCCAGGCCTTCTCGCAGCTGCGGCAGCTCCCAGCTCGACCTGGAAGCAGACAACATTTGGTAGGAAATCCCACCATTCACATCATATTCTAGAAAACTACTATTTACATGTCAGATGGTTGTGCAAAATGTTGTTGTTTGTGGAATAAGGATCATGATAAACCGCGGTGAAATTCAGTACTTTTTAAAATTGTATTTTTTGTAAAACCGTGATTGCTTACTACACTTTGGAAAACGTCACAGTGATACTGTTAATGTTCTAGAGCAGAGGTTCTTAACCTTGTTGGAGGTACCGAACCCCACCAGTTTCATATGCGTATTCACCGAACCCTTCTTTAGTGAAAAATTGAAAAAAAAATGTTTTTTTTCAAATTCAAGAAAAAGTCATGCTTTTTTACTGGTGCACAAAATGAACCGTGCATGAACATCACCTTGTTCAAAGAACAAAACCAACACAGTGCATGAACTCACAACAAATTACACACCTTACACACATTACCATGAATTGATTAACGTGGACCCCGACTTAAACGAGTTGAAAAACTTATTCGGGTGTTACCATTTAGTGGTCAATTGTACGGAATATGAGATGAGGATGGATGAGAATCAGCACCTCCAAGTCCGAGTCCATGGTTCTCGCCCGGAAAAGGGTGGAGTGCCATCTCCAGGTTGGGGGGGAGATCTTGCCCCAAGTGGAGGAGTTCAAGTACCTCGGAGTCTTGTTCACGAGTGAGGGAAGAGTGGATCGTGAGATCGACAGGCGGATCGGTTCGGCGTCTTCAGTAATGCGGACGCTGTATCGATCCGTTGTGGTGAAGAAGGTGCTGAACTGGAAGGCAAAGCTCTCAATTTACCGATCGATCTACGTTCCCATCCTCACCTATGGTCATGAGCTTTGGGTTATGACCGAAAGGACAAGATCACGGGTACTAGCGGCCGAAATGAGTTTCCTCCCCTGGGTGGCGGGTCTCTCCCTTAGAGATAGGGTGAGAAGCTTTTTCATCCGGGGGGAGCTCAAAGTAAAGCCGCTGCTCCTCCACATCGAGAGGAGCCAGATGAGGTGGTTCGGGCATCTGGTCAGGATGCCACCCGAACGCCTCCCTAGGGAGGTGTTTAGGGCACATCCGACCGGTAGGAGGCCGCGGGGAAGACCCAGGACACGTTGGGAAGACTATGTCTCCCGGCTGGCCTGGGAACGCCTCGGGGTCCCACAGGAAGGGCTGGACGAAGTGGTTGGGGAGAGGGAAGTCTGGGTTTCCCTGCTTAGGCTGCTGCCCCCGCGACCCGACCTCGGATAAGCGGAAGAAAATGGATGGATGGATGGATGTACGGAATATGTACTGTATACTGTGTAAACTGTACTGTTTCATATAATGTATTCTCTTCCTTTGCAATCTGCTAGTAAAAGTTTAAATCGATCAAACAAACAACCTGCAAATCAGATGGAAAATTAGGGGGAACATTGTTGGGTCCATAATACGCTGATATGGAGAAGTTTTTATTTACACGATAAGTCGGACGTGTCTTTACCTCCGTGGCGGAGGCTCCACCGAACCCCTGAGGCCGACTCACCGAACCCCTAGAGTTCGATCGAACCCAGGTTAAGAACCACTGTCCTAGAGTAACAGCTAATCGCTACTTAGATTAAATGCTAACATGAATACAAAACGCGTCCACGTTTTATTAAAAAAAAAACCTTGTTAAAAGATTTTAGTGTGTGTTTAACTTTCTGAGCACATTCAACAATACTGTGATAATCAGAATCAGAAATACTTCATTATTCCCCAAAGGGAAATTAAGATTTTCAGCACAATCCCATTCAAGAGCAGACAAACATTACAGGGAGACAGAACAGGATCGCTGACGGGTATGCCAACTTCCGGCGCCCCTTTCCACAAAAGGTGAGAAACAGGTCAACACTTGGGAGGGAGGGTGGTAAGGGTTGAGAGAGGAAAAAAAAAATTTCAATCTAAGCCTGTGCCCCTGGAGAGGGGGTCCAGACTGAGGCCAATGAGAAAAAACCTCATAGCCATAGCACACATAAGCATGTGCGTAAGAGGGAAATATCAAAGAACACAAAGGACATTAAAAGAGCAGAGCTGTTGCAACTAGCCATTTCTACATACAGCTACAAAAGTAAAAGAACAACATTTTTTTTATAAAAAAACATATACACGGCCAGAGACAGGAGCAGACCCAACAAAGCAACCACCCTCGTCCGCCCACTAACTCTCGGCCAGTGTCCAGTCCGCATGGATGTGTCCAAGGAGGCCGAGGTATATATAATAATGATACTGGTTAATTTCCTTACATCCCTACTGTTGAACATGTGAATAATATAAATACAGTCTATTATACAGCATTATTCACTTGTGAATAACATAAATACAGTCTATTATACAGCATTATTCACATGTGAATAACATAAATACAGTCTATTATACAGTATTATTCACATGTGAATAAAATGCCACAACATCCGGACAATTTGGAGTTTAATCAACATTTTATATAAAAATATGCCACAAAAGTCAGACAAAATGGGGATACATAGTTTAAAACTGTCATCATGATTGATGCTCGGTGAACTCCAAAGGTGCTTCTTCTTTGACTTTATTTGCAGTGTCAACACAAAAGGCTCCCAGCGAAGGCGTATAGTAAAAGTGCGATGATAACCGCAGAACAGGAAATTACACTTTTGCTAACTGATTTGAGAGGTATTTATTTAACACACGTGTCTAACTCAAGGCCTGTAGGCCAGATCTGGCCCGCCACTTCATTTAATGTTGTCTGCCATGTCATTCAATGTGGTCTTTAACAGTGGTCCACAACGTTATGTAATGAGGCCTGCCACATCATTTATGTGGCCCGTCACGTCATTCAATGGGGTCTTCCACATCTTATAAAGTGGTCCAAAACATTGATAGCCTTAGTTTTATTCCAGAGTTGTGTTTTGAGGGCTCTGAAGACTGGATACACTGACAGACTCAGTCAAAAAGGTGTATTTCTATGGGTGTTTTTTATCTTCACTTTTATTGTTTTTACCGTAAATGGCAGGTTATTGTGTTAGTCCATATCACCCATCCCTACTGGCCAGGTGTGGTCTAAATCAGTGGTCCCCAACCCGGTACCGGTCCGCGGACCAATTGGTACCGGACCGCACAAGGAAAAAAATATATATATATATATATATATATATATATATATATATATATATATATATATATATATATATATATATATATATATATATATATATTTTTTTTTTTTATTTTTTTTTTAATTAAATCAACATAAAAACACAATATATACACTATATATCAATGTATATCAATACAGTCTGCAGGGATACAGTCCGTAAGCACACATGATTGTATTTCTTTATTAAAAAAAATAAAAATCCATGTAATTTAATCCATGTAATGCTTTAAAAAGGCATATGGATGGCACAAAAAGCCAAAAGGCTTGTTTCCATTGTGGTCCATTAAATATTCATCACATTTGATACATTCAATAATAAAATATATATAACCTGTAACATGTATATAAAAAATTATGTTAAAAAAATGATAAATTATGTACATATACACAGTATACATGTCAGGTGATTTGAAAAACAATATATACAAAAAATGGGGGGGGGGGGGGGTGTATATATATATATATATACACTATGTACATGACTATGCACATGTTGACTCCAAGAGTGTGCAAAACAGAATGAGAAAATATACATACACTATAACCACATATAAACATAAGGACATTCAGCCCCTATTTTCCAGGCAAGAAAGTTTATTTCCAACAGAACCTCCTCTGTTTTCAGGTCTAGTTGGTTTACACTGCAATCATCTGTGCAACGTTTTCTTGTTTACAAGTTGCCTGTTAGCTTTTCCATGCCACAACACTGTCCTTACGTGTTTGGGCCATCTCATGCTTACTAAAGATGACTGAAGCTTTCTTCCACTTCCACTTTCAACCATTTAGATGTATTCAGTGTTTGTTGTGTAATTCTATCAAAGTGCCAAACAATTGTGAGCGAAAAGATGTTGCAAGTGCAAAAAGGACCTCCCAGGGCAGGGGTGGGCAATTATTTTGCCTCGGGGGGGGGGGGCATATTTAGAGGAAAAAATGTGTCTGGGGGCCGGTATATCTATTTTTAGGAACACTAATACAAAACCTCACAATGTCTGATTGAATGCTAAAAACGTTATGACAGACCGCCTTAAAAAACGGAATTGAATTTAAAAAATGTTGCTGAATGAGACACCCAAAATGTACATGGAAATAAAGAATGTGGATTTACAATATTAACTATGAACAATAAAACACTAAGTATTGACAACATATGAACGTCACACCCCCTCTTGGTCGACATATTTTACGATCAAACAAAAATGCAACAAACACAGCGACATATGAACACGAAGGGTAAAAAAAATCCCACCTACAATCTGATGCATCGGATATATCACTAAGCTTTAGAACTTTGTTGTAAAAATCTCCTTCCGCCTCTGTCCCTGACACCCGCATTTCAGGCTGGCTGCTCTGGAATCACTCTGTGGAAACGCTCCCCACTCACACTGCTTGGTGCCTCGTCTGAGCTGCTGTGACTTAGATTACCATCGTAACTAGTATATCATGCAAAAGCGCAGATTCCAACCATTGAAATACTTTGTATAGTTCAAGACTTACGTTCATTTGAAAACATCACTGCACATCATAATGGCAGCTACAGTTTCCATCTTAAAGATCTAACAAAATTATTTGGGAATGGGCGGGCAAGATTGAAAAGCTTAGCGGGCCTTAATTTGCCCAGGTCTGTCCTAGGGGCTAAGCCCCCCATGTTCTTCAAACCTAGTGACACCCCTGTCAGAGAATCACCAAAATGGCAAAGGCTGAACCAATGATCACATCCAGAATAATCAAAGAAGATCTGTTTGCCTGTGAGTACTACAAACCCCGTTTCCATATGAGTTGGGAAATTGTGTTAGATGTAAATATAAACGGAATACAATGATTTGCAAATCATTTTCAACCCATATTCAGTTGAATGCACTACAAAGACAAGATATTTGATGTTCAAACTCATAAACTTTATTTTTCTTTTGCAAATAATAATTAACTTAGAATTTCATGGCTGCAACAAGTGCCAAGTTGGGAAAGTGCTTGTGGGAAAGTGCTTGTTCACTACTGTGTTACATGGCCTTTCCTTTTAACAACACTCAGTAAACGTTTGGGAACTGAGGAGACACATTTTTTAAGCTTTTCAGGTGGAATTCTTTCCCATTCTTGCTTGATGTACAGCTTAAGTTGTTCAACAGTCCGGGGTCTCCGTTGTGGTATTTTAGGCTTCATAATGCACCACACATTTTCAATGGGAGACAGGTCTGGACTACAGGCAGGCAAGTCTAGTACCCGCACTCTTTTACTATGAAGCCACACTGTTGTAACACATGGCTTGGCATTGTCTTGCTGAAATAAGCAGGGGCGTCCATGATAACGTTGCTTGGATGGCAACATATGTTGCTCCAAAACCTGTATGTACCTTTCAGCTTTAATGGCGCCTTCACAGATGTGTAGGTTACCCATGCCTTGGGCACTAATACACCCCCATACCATCACACATGCTTTTGAACTTTGCGCCTATAACAATCCGGATGGTTCTTTTCTGCTTTGTTCCGGAGGACACGACGTCCACAGTTTCCAAAAACAATTTGAAATGTGGTCTCGTCAGACCACAGAACACTTTTCCACTTTGCATCAGTCCATCTTAGATGAGCTCAGGCCCAGCGAAGCCGGCGGCGATTCTGGGTGTTGTTGATAAATGGCTTTCGCTTTGCAGAGTAGAGCTTTAACTTGCACTTACAGATGTAGCGACCAACTGTAGTTACTGACAGTGGTTTTCTGAAGTGTTCCTGAGCCCATGTGGTCTTGTCTTTGCAGTCTATTCAATTGAATATAGGTTGAAAAGGATTAGCAAATCATTGTATTCTGTTTTTATTGACCATTTACACAATGTGCCAACTTCACTAGTTTTGGGTTTTGTAGATTCTTGACTAGTTTTTACGCATGCAAAGTTTGGCCGTACGATGACCGAATCGGGATACAAAAAAACAGTAAACTTGGCGGAAAGTTTTCATCAAGTAGACAAACCCGATGTACAACTGTAATGCAGTCTGACATAGAATTAGTCACGTCATCGACCCAAATACGTCTAATGCCATTCTCGTTTTTAAAAACAATCGGACGGCGTACACTTAGCGCCCAATCCACTTTTATTGGCTAAATAATTGATGCAATAATGGCGCTGAGAGGATGACAGTTCCTCCTCTTGTTGATCCCACACACTGACTGACTCGCAGCCTGCGAAAAGCTCTCAGCGGATTATCATCATCACTTTGTTGTGTGCCCCAGCAGACTATCTCCGTTTGGTGGCGGCGTCTGGCGACCAATCTGATGACACCCCAGGGCCGGCGGGCCCACATCCTCCGTCCGCCATCAAAAAAAGCCCATTTGATTTAAAAAGAAAGAACCCTGCGAACGAAGAGTGCAGAAACTATTTTCTAATTGCAGCGCTTTTTTTTCTATTTAGGTGCTAAAGTCACACGAACAGAATCTGTCGGTGGGCGTCTTGACGTGTTTCACCTGCTGCGTGCACAAATGCTGCTCTTCACTTTCATGCCGCAGGATTCCCTAAGGCACCACCAACTGTTCTGATTGTCGCGTGTATGAAGGATGTACTGCTCTAAAGGCAAAAAGTGCCATGGCAATAAGTGCTCGATTATAAAAGTTGATACAGACGCTAAAAATGTGGGTACATAACTGAAACAACAAGCTAAACGGTAAACAAAAAAAAGACATTTGTAGATTTTATGGTAGAAACGGGCAGCTCAATCACTAGTATTTTATCGTAAACGTTACAGCGGTTTTTTTTTCCAGCAGGCACAAGACTTAGAAACAACATTGAAAACCTGTTGAATTAGGTCCTGACGTTGAGCAACTCAAACCTAACGTTGAAACAACATGCTTTTTGACGACGTTTAATCAATGTTGGATTCTGACGTTGATTTGACTATTGAATTTTAGTCATTTCCCAACCAATATTCTGCAACACAAATACAACGTTGAAACAACGTGCTATTTGATGACGTTTATTCAATGTCAGGTTGATTTGACCTTTGAAATTTGGTCATTTTCCAACCGATATTCTACAACACAAGTACAACATTGAAACAACATGCTTTTTGACGACGTTTAATCAATGTTGGGTTCTGACGCTGATTTGACTTTCAAAATTTGGTCATTTCCCAACCAATATTCTACAACACAAATACAACGTTGAAACAACATACTTTTTGATTGATGTTTGATCAATGTTGGGTACTGATGTTGATTTGACCATTAAATTTTAGTCATTTCCCAAACCAATATTCTGCAACACAAATACAAGGTTGAAGCAACGTGCTTTTTGACGATGTTTATTCAATATCGGGTTGATTTGACCTTCGAAATTTGGTCATTTCCCAACCAATATTCTACAACACAAACACAACGTTGAAACAACATGCTTTTTGATGACGTTTGATTAATGTAGGGTTCTGATGCTGATTTGACGTTCGAAATGTGGTCATTTCCCAACCGATATTCTACAACACAAATACAACGTTGGAACAACATGCTTTTTGATGACGTTTAATCAATGTTGGGTTCTGACGTTTATTTAACCATTGAATTTTAGTCATTTCCCAACCAATATTCTACAACACAAATACAACGTTGAAACAACGTGCTTTTTGATGACGTTTAATTAATGTTGGGTTCTGATGCTGATTTGACCATTGAATTTTAGTCATTTCCCAACCAATATTTTACAACACAAATACAACGTTGAAACAACATGCTTTTTGATGACGTTTAATCAATGTTGGGTTCTGACGTTTATTTAACCATTGAATTTTAGTCATTTCCCAACCAATATTCTACAACACAAATACAACGTTGAAACAACGTGCTTTTTGATGACGTTTAATTAATGTTGGGTTCTGATTCTGATTTGACCATTGAATTTTAGTCATTTCCCAACCAATATTTTACAACACAAATACAACGTTGAAACAACATGCTTTTTGATGACGTTTAATCAATGTTGGGGTCTGACGTTTATTTAACCATTGAATTTTAGTCATTTCCCAACCAATATTCTACAACACAAATACAACGTTGAAACAACATGCTTTTTGATGACGTTTAATTAATGTTGGGTTCTGACGCTGATTTGACCATTGAATTTTAGTCATTTCCCAACCAATGTTCTGCAACACAAATACAACGTTGAAACAACACCACTTTTATCTTTATGGTAAAATTCTGGTGACTGAGCTGCAAGTTCTTACCGTAAAATCTATGGTAGTTTTATACTGCGTTATTGTAAATGGAAACATTTTAATACTTTTTTTATTTTTACAGTAAAACGATGGCGTATTTAAAAAAAAAATTGGCATCTCGCGTTTTATTTTTACGGTAACCTTTTGGGCTGCCAATTGTTTACCATAAAATCTACAGACTTTTTTTTTTTAAGACAGTTTAATAAAAAAGGCAACATTTTTTTTTAATGCGCACAAGTATGGTGGCCTTCAATAGTCAAAAGAGCAGCGTTTAAGGCAGGGGTGTCAAACGTACGGCCCACGGGCCGGATCAGGCCCGCGAACAGGTTTTATCCGGCCCGCGGGATGAGTTTGCTAAGTATAAAAATGAGCCGAAATTTTTGAATGAAAGAAACTGCTGTCCTAATTGTGTCCACTAGATGTCACAATAGTAATTATTTGTATCTTTGTAGATGATATGTACAAAATAAAAAAATAAACCACATGATGTAAGCAAACTACAAAAATGACATCCTGTAATTTGATTTTTATATATATATATTTTTTATCTTGATAGATTGAAAATGAACACCAATGAGTTGACTGATGAACATTATCACATCATTTATTCAGAAAGTATAAATAAGGACAAATAAAGATAGAATACTATTAACCACAACATGTAAGTATAAAAAAAACAACATTATGATTTGTACATTTTCAGAATGTGCTTGTTCTATTTTTAAACAAAGAAAACAATCTGAAGTTGTCTTTATTTTTAAGTTATCGTGCCGTGATTTTACCAGTCCGGCCCACTTGGGAGTAGGGCTGCAACTAACGATTAATTTGATAATCGATTAATCTGTCGATTATTACTTCGATTAAAAATCGGATAAAAGAGACAAACTACATTTCTATCCTTTCCAGTATTTTATTGAAAAAAACAGCATACTGGCACCCTACTTATTTTGATTATTGTTTCTCGGCTGTTTGTACATGTTGCAGTTTATAAATAAAGGTTTATAAAAAATAAATTATAAAAAATAAATAAATAAAATTGCCTCTGCGTATGCACATAGCATAGATCCAACGAATTGATGACTAAATTAATTGCCAACTATTTTTATAATCGAATTTAATCGATTAGTTGTTGCAGCCCTACTTGGGAGTAGATTTTTCTCCTCTAAAATGAGTTTGACACCCCTGGTTTAAGGCTAAGAGTTTTAGTACAGAAAATTATTAATTTGTATGCGTGCAAAAAAATATGGGCTCAGACTTTTGCATGCCAGCAACCAAGAGTCAAAAAAGCAGCGTTTTAAGCAGGGGTGTCAAACATAGGCCCGAGGACCAGATCGGGCCCGTAAACAGGTTTTAACCGGCCCGCAGGATGAGTTTGCCGGAAAAAAATAGCCGACATTTTTGAATGAAAGAAACTGCTATTTTAAATGTGTCCACTAGATGTCGCAGTAGCAATTATTTGTATCTTTGTAGATGATGCTACATATGTAAACAAATAAAAATAAACCACATGATTTAAGCAAACTACACAAATAACATCCTGTAATTAGATTTTTTTTTTATCTTGATAGATTGAAAATGAACACCAATGAGTTGACTGATAAACATTATCACATCATTTATTCAGAAAGTATAAATAAGGACAAATAAAGGTAGAATACTATTAACCACAACATGTAAGTATAAAAAAAAAAAAATTATCATTTGTACATTTTCAGAATGTGCTTGTTATATTTTTAAACAAAGAAAACAATCTCAAGTTGTCTTTATTTTTAAATTATTGTGCCGTGATTTTTACCAGTCCGGCCCACTTGGGAGTAGATTTTTCTCCTCTAAAATGAGTGTGACACCTCTGGTTTAAAGCTAAGAGTTTTAGTACAGAATCTTTTTAATTTGTGGCGTGCAAAAAAATATGGGTTCAGACTTTTGCATGGCAGCAACCAAGTGAAAACAGGAACGTTTTGCATAAACATATAATAAATGGCCTGAAGGGCTTATAAAGGGAAATATGACAAACAAACTATTAAAATGAAAGTGTCGATCATCCTGTTTGACGAGTAATAACATTTTTAAATTGTGCATTTTCCCTGTCTGAAACTATTTCACCAGAGTTTTGCGTGGAATGTGAGAGTTCCCCACCCTGGGTGCAGACCCACAGTTCGTGAAAGTGCATAGTGGGAATGTGTTTGTGGTGCAAACTCACATGCCGATGTCTCCATAGGTGTTGTAGAACTCCATCTGAGTGCACACCTGGATCCAGCCCACCACCCACGTCTCGTGGCGCGGAATGGGCGGCATGACGACCCGCGCCGAGGCTTTGAAGTAAGGCGTCTTGTAGCGGAGCACGATGGGCGAGTCCTCCTCGATAGCCGTGGGGCAATGGTCGATGGTGGCGGCCAGCTCGCACACCGCGATGTTCTCCCGCCGGATGCGCGACTTGTTGCAGGTGAGGCTGTGGACGCAGCCCATGGCGGCGGCGAAGACCTGCCAGAAGACCGACGGCACGCAGCCGCACCGCGGACTGAAGGTGGAGTCGACCTGCCGGGTCCGGGCATCCGGTGGTGGTGGTCGCCGGGGAGAAGGTGGGCGATCGCACTCACGGTCCCTCAGGTTCTCCTCCTGGTGGATCCACTCCCGCCCCGTGACTCCCTCCTTCCTCCCGGAGGTGGCACCGGGGCGCCGGCATGCGGGACCCGGGGGTCGATCGTGCGTCGGCGGTTGTCGATGCGGCAGAGGAGCACATCAGAGGCGGCTGCCTGTAACCAGAGAGGCGGTTTCACCACGCAGTCCACTCGGCGCGATCAATCCGAAAGCATCTTCCGAGTGGACACGCTTGCTGGAGACCGGCTGTCAGTTAGATCCCGCCGCGTCCTGCGTGTCGCTGTTCATTCTGCGTGGTGCTGAACAGTGAACGCCACACACTGCGTGGGAGTGCCCGCGTCTGCACACCATTGAGTGGCTTTAGTTCGAATTTAGACTTCATTTTAAATCATTATTTTGTTAAAAAAAATTAATTACACAATATTCGTACTAATTTTGCACTGACACCAAAATAATGTTTATTTGTCTTTTCTATGTATTTATCTCTATTATGAGTATTGTTTATTTTATATGGAAGTTATGAATGCATATTATACATAAAACATAAACCAGTCAGCTGGCAGCCGGCTTTGTTTGGCTTTCAAAATAAAAGGGTTTAGCAGTTTGTGCGCTTTCACCTTCCTTCCGTCCCCATTTCTAAAGTGAACTGCTACGACACCAAAACATCGTCCCTCAACCCGGCACCTCATTGTGTACACTTATGCTACCCAAAAAGAGGAACTCATAAGTAAAAGCCGCAAACGCGACTTTTATTTTGAAGTCTACCCAAGTGATCATTATCTTGACGTCATGTCCGTGCATAAACACGCGGAGATTTTTTTGCCCTTCACAATTTTATTTCGACAAAACAAACACCGTCTTTCAAAAGGACAACAATATGAACATACAAAAAAACAAAATCTATAAACTGTTCACAAAATGTACACCAGATTTTTCGAACAATAATCAAGATATTAAAGCTACCATAAAGAAAGGAAGGCCACCAAATAAACATGTGCAAGGGCCCGGGGTAACACTTGAAAGAAAATGAAACAAATATGAGTATTGTTTATGTTATATGGAAGTTATTAATGCATATTATACATAAAACATAAACCAGTCAGCTGGCAGCCGGCTTTGTTTGGCTTTCAAAATAAAAGGATTTAGCAGTTTGTGCGCTTTCACCTTCCTTCCGTCCCCATTTCTAAAGAGAACTGCTACGACACCAAAACATCGTCCCTCAACTCGGCACCTCATTGTGTACACTTATGCTACCCAAAAAGAGGAACTCATAAGTAAAAGCCGCAAAAGCGACCTTTATTTTGAAGCCTACCCAAGTGACCATTTTCTTGACGTCATGTCCGTGCATAAACACGCGGAGATTTTTTTTCCCCTTCACAATTTTATTCCGAATAAACAAACACCGTCTTTCTAAAGGGCAACAATATGAACATAAAAATAAACAAAATCTATAAATTGTTCACAAATTGTACACCAGATTTTTCGAACAATAATCAAGATATTAAAACTACCATAAAGCAAGGAAGACCACCAAATAAACATGTGCAAGGGGTAACACTTGAAAGAAAATGAAACAAATATGAGTATTGTTTATGTTATATGGAAGTTATGAATGCATATTATACATAAAACAAAAACCAGTCAGCTGGCAGCCGGCTTTGTTTGGCTTTCAAAATAAAAGGATTTAGCAGTTTGTGCGCGTTCACCTTCCTTCCGTCCCCATTCCTAAAGCGAACTGCCACGACACCAAAACATCGTCCCTCAACCCGGCACCTCATTGTGTACACTTGCGCTACCCAAAAAAAGGAACTCATAAGTAAAAGCCGCAAAAGCGACCTTTAATTTGAAGCCTACCCAAGTGACTATTCTCTTGACTTCATTTTCGTGCATAAACATGCGGATATTTTTTTTCCCCTCAGAATTATATTTTGACAAAACAAACACCGTCTTTCAAAAGGGCAACAATATGAACACAACAATAAATAAAATCTATAAACTGTTCACAATATGTACACAAGATTTTTCGAACAATAATCAAGATATTAAAACTACCATAAAGAAAGGAAGACCACCAAATAAACATGTGCAAGGGGTAACACTTGAAAGAAAATGAAACAAATATGAGTATTGTTTATGTTATATGGAAGTTATGAATGCATATTTATACATAAAACATAAACCAGTCAGCTGGCAGCCGGCAGTCGGCTTTGTCTGGCTTTCAAAATAAAAGAAGTTACACGTTTGTGCGATTTCACCGTCCCTCTGTCCCCATTTCTAAAGTGAACTGCTACGACACCAAAACATCAACCCTCAACCCGGCACCTCATTGTGTACACTTGCGCTACCCAAAAAGAGGAACTCATAAGTAAAAGCCGCAAACGCGACCTTTATTTTGAAGCCTACCCAAGTGACCATTCTCTTGACGTCATGTCCGTGCATAAACACGCGGAGATTTTTTTCCCCCTCACAATTTTATTTCGACAAGACAAACACCGTCTTTCAAAAGGGCAACAATATGAACATACAAAAAAACAAAATCTATAAACTGTTCACAATATGTACACCAGTTTTTTCGAACAATAATCAATATATTAAAACTACCATAAAGGAAGGAAGACCACCAAATAAACAAGTGCAAGGGGTAACACTTGAAAGAAAATGAAACAAATATGAGTATTGTTTATGTTATATGGACGTTCTGAACTAAACATTTTTTACAACTAAATAGTAATGACAAAGGAAAACAAAAAGGCCATATTAACCTCACACGTTCTAAAAAAATGTAAAAACGATCACCATCAAAGAAAATATAAATGTATAACCTGATAGTTTTATTTCCTTTTATTGTAGTGTTATCCCTTGCACATGTCATGTTCCTTCTTTTATTTTTATTTATTTATGTATTTTTTAAATGTATTTTCATTTTATTTTGTGTGTGTGTTATATGTTACTCCTTAATGTGTATGTGTTACTTCTTGTTATTATATGAAAACACTTAAATATCGTTATTGGAATTGTCTGTATTGTACTGTTATTAAAATATATTTTTGGGGTGGGGGGAACAAAAAAACGAGTCGCCTGAAACAAAAATAACCATTAAATTGACAATGTCCTTGTGATAAGTAACATTGTATTTTAATAATAAGTTAAAATGGTAAATTATCCCCCAAATCTGACTCTTCATTATTAAAAAAAGTGCGTCTCAAAGAAGTAAATACAACAAGTGTGACCTTTATTTTGAAGCCTACCTAAGCGGCCATTCCCGTGACGTCATTTCCACGCCGGAACACGAGGAGGTAACCTAACGACTCCCCTGCCACAAAATCAACGTAGAAAAATGAATAATGTCTTTATGATAAGCAACTAAGTATTTTAATAAAAAGTCAAAATGGTAAGTACTTATATGAAATAACATTTAAAAGCCAATGTTTACACGCTAAGTTAGGCTAACGTAGTGGTGTTTTGAGTCCTTTCGTGTTAACTAAAATGACAAGGAACTTTTTTGTCGAAACATGCAAAGGACGCACTTATTATAAACATGTTGTGAGGAAACATTAGGACACATTGTCTTTTAATGAGACATGACACAGCATATATAGCAATTATTACCAAAGTTGCAGTGTGTAATTATTGCTGAGTATATTACGAGTTGTGTTGTAAAATAACATTTGGTTCTCACTCATCACTGCAGGTGTCCACAGATTTGAAAGCCTTGATTCAGAGGTTTTACCAGCTTCAGTCGGAGCGCCTTGAGACATATCGACTCTTTGAGGAGTATGTGTGTCTACAATACCTTCTGCCATGGGGTTATGTCCTATGTACACTATATTGCCAACATATTAGGCCACCTGCCTTGACTCACATATGAACTTGAAGTGCCATCACATTCCTAACCCATAGGGTTCAATATGATGTCGGTCCACCTTTTGCAGCTATTACAGCTTCAACTCTTCTAGGAAGGCTGTCCACAAGGTTGCGGAGTGTGTTTGTAGGAATTTTCCACCATTCTTCCAAAAGGGCATTGGTGAGGTGACACACTGATTTTGGTCGAGAAGGCCTGCCTCTCAGTCTCCGTTCTAATTCATCCCAAAGGTGTTCTATCGGGTTAAGGTCAGGACTCTGTGCAAGCCAGTCAAGTCATCTTTGTCTTTATGGACCTTGCTTTGTGCACAGTCATGTCGGAAGAGGAAGGGGCCCGCTCCAAACTGTTCCCACAAGGTTGGGAGCATGGAATTGTCCAAAATGTTTTGGTATCCTGGAGCATTCAAAGTTCCTTTCACTGGAACTAAGAGGCTAACCCCAACTCCTGAAAAACAACCACATACCATAATTCCTCCTCCACCAAATTTCACACTCTGCACAATGCAGTCCGAAATGTAGCGTTCTCCTGGCAACCTCCAAACCCAGACTCGTCCATCAGATTGCCAGATAGAAAAGCGTGATTCATCACTCCAGAGAACGAGTCTCCACTGCTCTAGAGTCCAGTGGCGACGTGCTTTACACAAGTGGTCCCCAACCACCGGGCCGCGGCCCGGTACCGGTCCGTGGATCGATTGGTACCGGGCCGCACAAGAAATTTAAAAAAAACAAAAACATTTTTTTTAAATTAAATTAACATAAAAAACACAAGATACACTTACAATTAGTGCACCAACCCAAAAAACCTC
The DNA here is from genome assembly GCF_033978685.3 of Nerophis lumbriciformis. Lineage (NCBI taxonomy): Eukaryota > Metazoa > Chordata > Actinopteri > Syngnathiformes > Syngnathidae > Nerophis > Nerophis lumbriciformis. The sequence goes on along the minus strand of NC_084565.2, from coordinate 28,072,777 downwards.
CCTCCCCCATTCCCCCACTCATTCACACTCATTCGCACAAAAGGGTTGTTTCTTTCTGTTATTAATATTTCTGGTTCCTACATTATATATCAATGTAGATCAATACAGTCTGCATGGATACAGTCCGTAAGCACGCATGATTGTATTTTTTTTATGACAAAAAACTAAAAAAAAAAAATGTTTTTTATCAGCCCCTTCCGGTCCGTGGGACACATTTTCAAGCGTTGACCGGTCAGCAGTTACAAAAAGGTTGGGGACTACTGCTTTACACCACTGCACCCGACACTTTGCATCGGACTTGGTGATGTATGGCTTAGATGCAGCTGCTCGGCCATGGACACCCATTCCATGAAGCTCTCTGCGTACTGTACGTGGGCTAGTTGGAAGGTCACATGAAGTTTGGAGCTCTGTAGCAACTGATTGTGCAGAAAGTCTTTGCACTATGCGCTTCAGCATCTGCTGACCCCTCTCTGTCAGTTTACGTGGCCTACCACTTGGTGGCTGAGTTGCTGTTGTTCCCAAACTTTAATTTTCCTATAATAAAGTCGACAGTTGACTTTGGAATATTTAAGAGCGAGGAAATTTCACGACTGGATTTGGTGCACAGGTGGCATCCTATGACAGTTTTACGCTGGAAATCACTGAGCGCGGCCCATTCTTTCACAAATGTTTGTAGAAACAGTCTCCATGCCTAAGTGCTTGATTTTATACACCTGTGGCCGGGCCAAGTGATTAAGACACCTGATTCTCATCATTTGGATGGCTGGCCAAATACTTTTGGCAATATAGTGTATGTACTTCTATGTTGCTTTAGTAACCTTTCCTTTTTGTCGTCCTTCCAGGGGACACGAGGCCTACCTGAGGACGGGCCCCCAGTATGACTTTGAGCACTACAAGCAGCTGGTCCATGAGATAACGCAGGCCTTCGGCGGCATCTCCAAAGAGGTGCTGGACATCAAGGAGAAATTCCACCAGCAGTTAGACCGGCCCGACCTTTCGGAGCACGTCGAGAAGCTGCAGTGCAAAGAGAAGCAGAAACTCGAACTGGTAAATATTGAAAAGTGTTTAAAAAAAAAAATCTTGGCTTTAAATGTCACAATTTTGAGTTATTAAAATTTTAACTGAGTTGTACATAATCTTAAAGGGGAACTACGCTTTTTTTTTTTTTTAATTTTGCCTATCGTTCACAGTCTTTATGTAAGACAAGCACACATATGTTTTTCTTTTTTTTATGCATTCTAACTAGTAAATAAATGCGAGCAAATGTCATCTTACAATCAAGTCAATGGAATTTGCTCTATTCTGCTTAGAAATCGTCTAAAAAATATCCAAACACCTCCATTTACGTTTTATATACATCAGGCCTGGGCAATTATTTTGACTCGGGGCCAAATTTAGAGAAAAAAATGTGTCTGGGGCCGGTATATCTATTTTTAGGAACACTAATACAAAACCTCACAATAATGTCTGATTGAGTGCTAAAAACTTTATGACAGACCGCCTTAAAAACAGAATGGAATTTTAAATTTTTTAACTGAATGAGACACCCCAGAATGTACATATAAATAAAGAATGTGGGTTTTACAATATTAACTATGAACGATAAAACACTGAATATTGACAACATATGAACGTCACCCCCCTCTCGATCGACATATTTTACAATCAAGCAAAATGCAACAAACACAGCGAAATATGAACGATATGGGTAAAAAAAAAAACCCCACCTACAATCTGATATATCTAATATCACTAAGCTTTCAAACTTTGTTGTCAAAATCTCCCTCCGGGTCTGTCCCTGACACCCGCATTTCAGGCTGGAAACACTCTGTGGAAACGCTCCCCACCCACACTGCTTGGTGCCTCGTCTGAGCTGCTGTGACTTAGATGACCATAGTAACTAGTATATCATGCAAAAGCGCATATTCCAACCATTGAAATACTTTGTATAGTTCAAAACTTACGGTCATTTGAAAACATCACTGCACATCATAATGGCAGCTACAGTTTCCATCTTAAAGATCTAAAATAATTATTTGGGAATGTCCGGTTGGCCAGATTGAAAAGCTTAGCGGGCCTTAATTCACCCAGGTCTGATATACATGATGTAAGTATATATGTAATGGAGCAACAAGCACATTCATATTAACATGTAATATTTACATATTTTAATCATTTTAAGCATACGGCGGCGCATTATAATAACAAACGCATTTTACCCACTGCAGATTTCATGAGAACCAACAAACATAATCAAACATCACTTACTGTACAATATCTGCTCTCACTGGGATGACGGCTGATAGGATGTTGATATATCCCAATTTAGATGAAGACTGACTTAGGATCCTTGCGGAAAAAATAGAGGCGTGGAACCGAGCGTCTTTTCTGGTCTTTTTCGCCATTTCCCGTTTTAAGTTGGCTGTCAAAGTTGACCAACTTCTCGGTTTATGAGGGTCCCTGGTTCAATCCCCACCTAGTACCAACCTCGTCATGTCCGTTGTGTCCTGAGCAAGACACTTCACCCTTGCTCCTGATGGGTGCTGGTTAGCGCCTTGCATGGCAGCTCCCTCCATCAGTGTGTGAATGTTTGTGTGAATGGGTAAATGTGGAAGTAGTGTCAAAGCGCTTTGAGTACCTTTTAAAGGTAGAAAAGTGCTATACAAGTACAACCCATTTATAATTTATTTATATACATCATCTTTCTATCAATATGAGAGGTATGATTTATAGTCTACAATTAACTTTCACGAGCGCTACGGTGAGAGAACAGCTCACCAGCTTATGACATTAATACAGCACCCTAAGGGAGTTACCTCTCTCTGATCACGGCGCCGCTAAAAGTAGTTCCTTAACGTTAGCGCTTGTAATAACACTTGGTTAATGTTCAGATCACGAAATGTAAATGGAATATTGTTGGCGGTTTTTAGATGGTTATTTATTGGGTTTAATGGTTGAAATTGACGCAATGACATCATGGCTCCCATTAGCTCCATTGTAATCAGACTTTTATTTACATTTATTCACAAGTTTGAATGCATTAAAAAATGTGTTGTCTCTCATAAGGATTGTGAATTTTAGGTGACATGCCAAAAAAGTGCAGTTCCCTTTCAATAGTGGTGGTTTTACACCTTGATGCAATTCTAAAATTTCACCCCAAGAGGGCAGCAGTATTCAAGACATCCTACATTTTTTGGGGGTAGCTTGGCTCGGCTGGTAGAGCGGCCGTGCCAGCAACTTGAGGGTTCCAGGTTCGATCCCTGCTTCCTAGTCACTGCCGTTGTGTCCTTGGGCAAGACACTTTACCCACCTGCACCCAGTGCCACCGAGACTGGTTTAAATGTAGCTCAAAGTTGTAAATAATGGGTTTCACTGTGTAAGGCGCTATGAGTCTCTAGAGAAAAGCGCTATGTAAATATGATTAAATTCAATACATTTAAAAAAAATATATTTTAATACTTCATACCAGGGGTGTACAAATGTTTCACATAATTAAAAATATGAGGGCACCACTTGCTATTTTAATACTTTTTTTTAAGAAGGCTGAAATGTATATATACATTTATATTAGGGATGTCAACATTAATGTGTAAATGCATGTGATTAATGGAAAAAAATATTGCGTTGTCATAAATTAATCAAGATTAATCCCACTATTTGTTATGACCGCATGTTGTCCCTGAAGTTGGCGCCTGTTACATGGTGCAAAGATGAGTGACAGAAGGTGACCAATTTCACCTCAAAACACACTAAGATGGAACTTGAGATAAAACTGAGGTCATTTGTTGGCATTGCAGTGACAAACTTCCTCATCGGCGAACAACAAGTTTAAAATAGCATCTTAAAGCAAAGCTTGTATTTGAGATTGGAGATGAATGCTACGTCGACACCAACTTGACCCAGCGGAGGACAGCAAACCACTTCAACACTGGTGGAGTTTACCCGTGTCAATGTTTTCAACAAAAGTAGCACAGGGAAGCTAAACATGGCCTTCGCTAAATGGACAGCCAGCGCATGCAAGGTAGTTAACATCTGTGAAGACAAGAAGATGTCATTAAAAACACCATCACTGACAGCATTGCAGCAAATCAAGAGCTCAACACGGTCATCTGAAAAGTTGAATAAGCTTGCTTGTTAAAAAAATAGTAATTGCAGATATAGGTGGTGCACTATGTCAAGTTGTTTACGGGTGTGTTTACTATCTGTACCTTGTCAGTTACGTTATTGCAAATACTTTGGAAAATGTGCACTTATTTCTTCTTACTATACTTACTGTCTCCAAGTTCTGAGCAAATCAATTTGTGGCAGTTCAGTAAAACCTTTAAAATTTTACAAATACATTTTCACAAGAAAATTGTATTTGTGTCCAAATATTGAGGTCTTTTCTTAAGCAAATTTTTAATTATGCAAGCGAGTAATAACATATGATTACTGTATTTTTCGGAGTATAAGTTGCACCAGAGTATAAGTCGCACCTGCCGAAAACGCATAATAAAAAAGGAAAAAAAACATATAAGTCGCACAGGAGCCCGGCCAAACTATGAAAAAAACTGCAACTTATAGTCCGAAAAATACGGTAATCACAATTCAAGGGTATGATAAATCTGATTAAAATAATTAATCACTTTACAGCCTTAGTTTAACTAATGTGATTAATCACAAAAAAGTGGAGCTTTTATCACCCTTGACCTGTTTTGAAAATATTTCATTATCATTTATACAGAAGAATCGGTCCTGAATCAAAACCTCAGAGCAAGAATCAAATAGTAAGATTCACATTCCAAATATGTGATAAATATATTATTTTACACACACGTTGTAGTCATCCTTTCATCCATCCATTTTGTACCGCTTGTCCCTCTCGGAATCGCGGGGGTGCTGGAGCCTTTCCCAGCATCAAATTTAATAGTGGCAATGTCTTTTTTTGTGAATTGTACAAAAAAAAAAGTACATTTTATTGGTAGAAAATATTCACATTGACTAAGTTTCAAAAACATTATCAATTACAACATGTGCAGCTGGGATAGGCTCCAGCGCCCCCGTGACCCCTTAAGGGTCAAGTGGTAGAAAATGGATGGGTGGATGGAAAACCCAAAACCAGTGAAGTTGGGTAATTCGTAAATAAAAACAGAATACAATGATAATGTTCAAACTTAGAAACGTAATTTTTTTTTTGCAAATAATCATTAACTTAGAATTTAATGTCAGCAACACATTGCAAAAAGTTGGCACAGGGGCATTTTTACCACTGTGTTACATGGCCTTTCCTTTTAACAACACTCAGTAAACATTTGGGAACTGAGGAGACCAATTTTTGAAGCTTTTCAGGTGGAATTATTTCCCATTCTTGCTTGATGTACAGCTTAAGTTGTTTAACAATCCAGGGTCTCTGTTGTGGTATTTTAGGCTTCATATTGCGCCACACATTTTCAATGGGAGACAGGTCTGGACTACAGGCAGGCCAGTCTAGTACCCGCACTCTTTTACTATGAAGCCACGCTGTTGTAACACGTGGCTTGCCATTGTCTTGCTGAAATAAGCAGGGGCGTCCATGATAACGTTGCTTGGATGGCAACATGTGTTGCTCCAAAACCTGTATGTACCTTTCAGCATCAATGGTGCCTTCACAGATGTGTAAGTTACCCATGCCGTGGGCACTAATACACCCCCATACCATCACAGATGCTGGCTTTTGAACTTTGCGCCTATAACAATCCGGATGGTTCTTTTCCTCTTTGGTCTGAAGGACACGACGTCCACAGTTTCCAAAAACAATTTGAAATGTGGACTCGTCAGACCACAGAACACTTTTCCATCTTAGATGAGCTCGGGCCCACCGAAGCAGGCAGCGTTTCTGGGTGTTGTTGATAAATGGCTTTGGTTTTGCATAGTAGAGTTTTAACTTGCACTTACAGATGTAGCGACAAACTAGTTACTGAAAGTGGTTTTCTGAAGTGTTCCTGAGCCCATGTGGTGATATCCTTTACACACTGCTGTCTCTTTTTGATGCGTTACCACCTGAAGGATCGAAGGTCTGTAATATCATCGCTTACGTGCAGTGATTTCTCCAGATTCTTAACCTTTTGATGATATTACGGACCGTAGATGATGAAATCCCTAGATTGCTTGCAACAGCTCGTTGAAAATTGTTGTTCTTAAACTGTTCGACAATTTGCTCACGCATTTGTTCACAAAGTGGTGACCCTCGACCCATCCTTGTTTGTGAACGACTGAGCATTTCATGGAAGCTGCTTTTATACCCAATCATGGCACCCACCTGTTCCCAATTAGCCTGTTCACCTGTGGGATGTTCCAAATGAGTGTTTGATGAGCATTCCTCAACTTCTTTTTTGAAATATGTTACAGGCATCAAAATCCAAATGAGCTAATATAAAATAAAGTTTTCCAGTTCAAACGTTAAATATCTTGTCTTTGCAGTTTATTCAATTGAATATAGGTTGAAAAGGATTTGCAAGTCATTGTATTCTGTTTTTATTTACGATTTACACAACGTGCCAACTTCACTGGTTTTAGGGTTTGTACATGGTACATGACATGGTATTTATCTAGAGTTAAAATATGATGAACATGCGTATAAAGCTTCATGCGAGACATAAATCGATATCCAATACAATTAAATCCCAATGAATGAGGAGCTTTTGGAATATGAGAGTTTAAACAGTGTATCCCACAGAACGACAGTCTATCGGTGGTGGTGATGGTGGTCGGTCTCATCGTCCAATTTGCATAATTTTCCATGACGCAGGTGCATGTAATTGTAAGGAATGCTGTCGAAGGGAGGAGGTGACACTAAGAGCCTGATTTACTATATAAATACCATGCTTTAATCCCCTTGTGCAAGCAATAAGATTGCATGTAGGCGTGTGATTTACTAAGACTGCGTCTGCAACTGAAAAGTGTAAATGAGAATTTTGCGTGACACTCATTTACTACACATTCATGTTATCATGCTCCTACATGTGGTGTTTTGCTATGTCTTCAACAAAGCAGAAGACATGTACCACTTTTTATGGTCATTTTAGCAGTAGTCGAGCAGTGCATTTACATTTAAACGTTTTTTTTTTCCTAGCTGCATGGGAGGGAGGCAAGATGGAGTTGCCTGTGAATGCTTTTGGATAGGGGAGCAGCCGACAGCACCACCTAAGGGGTCTGAATAATTGTTAAATATAGCTAGCTTGGCAACACTGATCCCTTCTGCTATATCTCCTTATTCTTTGGTAGACCATGTGCACAGGCAAAGCATTTGGTATAAAACTTAATTCAATTTTCAATCAGGTGACAAAGCTTCTTTAAGTTCTCTTCCTTTGCATGGGATGTGGTTTAGGTAGCCCAGCTGCAGCTGGCTAGGCAGTATGCTCAGGACCACCCTGAAGACGACGCCTGTCAAGAGAAAATACACCATCTCAAACACGAGTAAGAAGGACAAATATGTTGTGTATCCCTAAAAATGCAGTTTGTAAGGTGGTGGACAAATGTGTAACAACAAACATCTTCCTCCTCACCACCCAGGATCATCAAGATTAAAGAAGCGCTGAGCGACATCATGCAGGACTTTAAGTACGACTCTGAGGAGATTGATTGACGCCCAGACTTCCTCTTTGGACAGCATAGCTGCATGTATTGATCCTCCTCTGGCTCCGCCCACCTTTCTGCTGCAGTCTTATTCCAAACAAGCCTTTCTTTTTATGGATTGTGTGTTTTTTTTGTTTTTTGCATTCATATGTAAATATTTTTAACATAAACTTGTCAAACCCAA
>NC_084565.2:28025000-28062500 GCF_033978685.3 Nerophis lumbriciformis | reverse complement strand
GGCTCAAGCACCCATAGGGCCCTATGTGTGCACGTGCCTGTATGTATGTATGTATATATATATATATATATATATATATATATGTATGTATATATTTTATATATATATATATATATATATAATGTGTGTGTATATATATGTATGTATTTATGTATGTATGTATACATACATATGTATGTATATATATATATATATATATATATATATATATGTATGTATGTATATATATTTTATATATATATATATATATATATATATATGTATGTATGTATGTATGTATGTATATATATATATGTGTGTGTATATATAAGTGTATATACAGTATATCTTCCTCTTCAGCCTATTTCACTCCACTGCAGGAGGAAAGCCTCTTCACCAATTTTCCTTTTAGTTTTATCTTGAGAGATTCCCAGCCAAGCAATGCCACTCTGTTCTGTTAACTCATCCCTCCATCTTTGTCTCCCTCTTTTTCTGATTAGATGTCTAGGAGTCCATTCTGTTGTCTTGTGTGCCCATCTGCTGTCATACCTCCTGGCTCGGTGTCCTGCCCATTCCCAATTTTTAGATTTAATGGTCAACATAATATCCTGCACTCCTGGTTTCTGTCTTAGGTCTGTATTTAACTCTGTCCTCCTTTGTTACACCTTATCATGATTCTTTCTGTAGGAGAGAACAGCTATGATAGACTGGTCAAATACCTGCCTCTTCATGTAGCTGAGAGACCCAAACTTCACCCAACCCATTTGGAGTCTTCTCTTAATTTCCTCGCCGGTTTCATTGTTGAGTGTGATTTTCTTCCCTATTTAGTGATCAACTGTTTCTAGTTCTTTCCCCTGTGCAGTTACTTTGAAGTTTGGGTTGTTGTTGCTCATCAGGACTTTAGTTTTCTTTGTGTTCATATCAAGGCCTGTCTTGCTACTGTCCTCTGTAAGATCATCAATCATTTCCTGTCGGTCCTTAGCAGTGTGGCTAAAGATAAAAATATTGTCGACGAATCTAAGATTGGTGAGATATTCCCCGTCAACTTGGATTCCTTTGTCGCTCCAGTCAGTATTCTTGAATTCTTCTTGTAGAGCTGCGGTGAATAGCTTAGGTGACACAGGATCTCCCTGTCTTAACTCCTCAGGATTTTAATCGAGTCAGTGACAATATCATTTGAATGAATTTTTGCTGTGGGCTCTTCGTATATTACTTTGATGATATGTTTATACTTCTCGTCGATATTTTGCTTTTCTAAGGCAGCCACAAGGGACTGGTTGTCTAGTCCATCAAAGGCTTTTTCAGAGTCTGCAAAGCCTAAACGCAAATCAAACTGATATTCCTTTGACTTTTCGGTACGTACAGACGGTCAGATGTACGAAATCCTCATCTGATGCCTGCTTGCTCTCTTGGTTGGTTGTTCTCGAGCTGCCTTTCTATACGGGCAAGAATTACTCTGGTCAAAATCTTGTAGAGGTGTGGTAGCAGTCTGATAGGCCTGAAGTCCTTAATATCTTTTTTGTCTCCTTTCTTGATCATGAGAATGACTTTGGACTCGTTCCACTGAGAGAGTAATTCTTCTTCATGCAAGATCTTGTTAAATATAGCAGTAATTACTGTAATGATCTCTTCGTGCCTTTCTATACGGGCAAGAATTACTCTGGTCAAAATCTTGTAGAGGTGTGGTAGTAGGCTGATAGGCCTGTAGTCCTTAATATCTTTTTTGTCTCCTTTCTTGATCATGAGAATGACTTTGGACTCGTTCCACTGAGAGAGTAATTCTTCTTCATGTAAGATCTTGTTAAATATAGCAGTAATTACTGTAATGATCTCTTCGTCCGTGGGGCTCAGAACACTTGGTCCTCTCCAGGGGCCTTCCCCTTTTTCATTTTCCTTAAGGCTTGTTTGACTTCCTTAGGTAGGATAGTTGGCACAGTCTCTGATCTACTTGACCAATCTTCTCCTGTTTTCCAATTCACTTAATCACTACTGTATAGAGAGCTATAAAAAATCTCGAACTATTTCGCTAATTTTATGTTTGTCATTTGTTTCTGTTCCATTGATGTCTGTTATGCTGGACATAAGTTGCCTTACACTTTGCATTTTTCTATGTATGATTTTTGGGCCTTTATGTTCTTCCGGTACTTTCTCTTCTGCTCTCGTCTTTTCTTGCATATTGTCTTGTGGAGTTCTGTGTACTCTACTTGATTTAGAGGGGAATCTTGACTTTGTGGTTTAAGACATTTTCTCTTGTCATTCAGCTTTCTAATTTCATTATTCTCTTGGTTTTCTACTGTTGTGTGTGTTGGTAAACTGTGCCAGTTCCTCTGCTATCTCCAGTGTTTCCTCAACCAGTTGGTCATTTGTGTCACTTGTTGGCTGTTCCATGACTAGATCCAGTAGTGAGATGAATCGGTTCTTTAGTTGTAATCTGAATTCCTGCTGGAGATCAGATAGCTTATTTATCTCTATCCTTCTTTTCCAAGGTGTTTTCAACATATTCAGCCTTTCCATTTCCTTCTCAAACCTCACTTTGGCTCTTACTAATCCAAAGTTTGTGGCAGCACATGCGCGGACTTGCCGGCTTCGTTCTCGTTTGTTGTCGTGTTGGTTGTTTTGTCCGATGTCAGTGACCTTGTGTGTCAGCAGCGTGTCTGGTCTTTTTTTTCTCCCTCCTTCCTCCTCCCTCAGGGCAAAATAAACACAAAAAATAGTTAAAAAAAATGTATCGTTGAGTTCCCTGCAGGTGGGGTGGGTGGTTCCCGTGGCCCCGTGCCCCCGTGCTGGGCGGACTTGGGTGGGGCGGGCCCTGCCGCGCTCTCCTGGGGTGGGGTTGGGCTCTTGTGGGCCCGGTGCTTGTGGGTGGTCTTCCCGTCTGGCTGCGTGGAGTCTCTGGCCCCCCAGGGCGGGTGTCCCGCCTTTCTGCCTGCATGGGGTGTAGTGTCTCGCTGGCTTGGGGGCTGGCTGTCACCTGCTTCTCCCGTGCCTTGTCTTCTGCCGGACGCGTCTGTCTATGACCTGCCGCTGGCCCCTGGGGGTCCTGTCGCTGGCCGGCCTGACTGCGTGGGGCCGGTGGTCCTTTGTTCCCTGGGACCACCGGCCCAGGGAACAAAGGGCCGGTGGCCCAACCCAAAAGAGCACCTGCTCTTTTGGGTTGGGCTCTCTGGGTGGCTGGGGCCGTACTTTGGCTCCTACACACACTGACAGACAAATATATTGTACATACAAATAAATACACATACATACTCACATACACACAATTATTCATACATATATACATACATACATACGCGCTCACATTGGTACTTACCTACATAAGTACATACGCTCCCACATACATACACAAATACAGTACATACCTACACACTCACGGTACATACATCCACACACACATTCACTGTACAAACATATATATACACATACTGTACATAAGCATACATATAATTATGCATATAATCAAGTTTCATCAAACATATATTAACGTTGTTCCCCTAGGGCAGGGGTCGGCAACCCAAAATGTTGAAAGAGCCATATTGGACCAAAAATACAAAAACAAATCTGTCTGGAGCCGCAAAAAATTTAAAGACATACTGCATACAGATAGTGTGTCATGGAATTAAGAGGACTTAAAGGAAACTAAATGACCTCAAATATAGCTACAAATGAGGCATAATGATGCAATATGTACATATAGCTAGCCTAAATAGCCTGTTAGCATCGATTAGCTTGCAGTCATGCAGTGACCAAATATGTCTGATTAGCACTCCACACAAGTCAATAACATCAACAAAACTCACCTTTCATGCACAACCTTAAAAGTTTGGTGGACAAAATGAGACAGAAAAAGAAGTGGCATAAAACACGTCCTAGAAAGTCGGAGAAAGTTATACATGTAAACAAACTATGGTGAGTTCAAGGACCGCCAAAATTAGTAGGGCAAAACGGCGCTCGCCAAATACTCGAATCAGTGAAGCATGTTTAATAAAAACAGTGTGCTTTGTAACAATTAGGGAGGTTTGTGTCATGTTTGTCCTCCTACAGAAACCATATTAAAACAAAAATAGATCTTTTTCCATTTTTCATACATTTTTTTAAAAAGCTCCTGAGAGCCACTAGGGCGGCGCTAAAGAGCCCTAGTGTCTAGAGCCGCGGGTTGCCGACCCCTGCCCTAGGGTAAACTGGGTAAAACACGGTACACTTACAAAGCGTAATCTATTTTTACTATAACAATCTACAAGGTTAATACAGTTCGCTTTTCTTTCTTCCCCTCCGTTTATCTGCTTTCTTTTGTAATTCAATTTTTACATATGTGTTGTTGCTTTTGAACCAACTGTATTGTTGATAATAGAGGTAATTATTATTATTGTGCATTATCAAAAGCGATATTTCTATTATTTGTATTGCTCCATTTGTAGTGTAATAATGTTCATGGTCATTTCTGTGTTATTTACTTCACTAACTGCTTCTCTGCTCTCACTTTTCGTATCATATTTGTACATATCCTATTTGCTGATGTTGTTGTTGTTGTTGTCTCTCTGTCTTATCCCCCTCTTGTCCCCGCAATTTCCCCCTCTGTCTTTCTTTTTTTTTCTTTTTCTATACCCTCCTGCTCCGGCCCGGCTGTGCCAAACAATAATACAAATCCATTTAAAAAAGTCAGATGCAAATAAGGTAATAAGAGAAGTGTCCCACACTTCTCTTTTATAAAGTAAATCTGTACAGCCGATATGGGCATCTCCATCAACAATATGATTTGCCTGAGTGGCTGGACAGGACAAAAACAAAAGAAGGTATATCTCTTCTATTGCTTATGATGTAATCAATGAGGTTGTGTGTTGCTGCATTGGGGCTCTCCCACGTCCAGTATCTGCTCTTAGATTTCTTGAAGAGTGTATTTCCAGTGACAAGTTGCCTGCTGGCGACAAAGTCTATCAGCCTTTCTCCGCTATCATTCCGTTCCTCAATTCCAAATGGGCCCACCCCTTTCTCCACCTCGTCCCGTCTCAGTTCCACTTTTGCGTTGAAATCGCCCATAATCTATGTGTATGTTGTTTTTTTCATCTCCTAAAGCTTGGTCAACATCTTCATAGAAAGTCTCTAGAGCTTCAAAGTCATGGCCTGTGGTTGGTGCATGTACTTGAATGTGTTTCTTGTTAACGTGCAACTTCAATACTGCGACTATCAGAATAGCTTTTGAATTTCAATACGTTGTCTTCAATGGTTTTATTGACAAGGAAACCGACTTTGTTTAGACCTGTTTTTGTTGCTGCTGAGGTGTACAGGGTATGACCACAGTTTAGTTTGAATTACTTTTCTGGTTGTCTGGTTTCTGCGAGGCTTATTACCTGCCACTTCATGTCTTCGAGTTCCTCCAATAAAGCATCTAGATTCTAGACGTTCCTCAGTGCGTAAAGTTCTTACATTCTATGTACAAATGTTCAATTCCGTGCGTGTGCTCTGGGTACGACATCTTCCCTCTTCAGAGCTGGGCCTTCCATGCGGATTTGGATCCAGCCCGTCATTGCGACCTCTGGTTTGGTTTTAATTTATATATATAAACATACACTTGTAAAGAACATAATGTCATGGCTGTCTTGAGTTTCCAATCATTTCTACAACTCTTATTTTTTTGTGATAGAGTGATTGGAGCACATACTTGTTGGTCACAAAAAACATTCATGAAGTTTGGTTCTTTTATGAATTTATTACGGGTCTACTGAAAATGTGACCAAATCTGCTGGGTCAAAAGTATACATACAGCAATGTTAATATTAGGTTACATGTCCTTTGGCAAGTTTCACTGCAATAAGGCGCTTTTGGTAGCCATCCACAAGCTTCTAGCAAGCTTCTGGTTGAATTTTTGACCACTCTTGACAAAATTGGTGCAGTTCAGCTAAATTGGTTGCTTTTCTGACATGGACTTGTTTCTTCAGCATTGTCCACACGTTTAAGTCAGGACTTTGGGAAGGCCATTCTAAAACCTTAATTCTAGCCTGATTTAGCCATTCCTTTACCACTTTTGACGTGTGTTTGGGGTCATTGTCCTGTTGGAACACCCAACTGCGCCCAAGACCCAACCTACAGGTCTTGGGCGCCAATTATTTACTCTCTGTAAAGCACCAGTTCCATTGGCAGCAAAACAGGCCCAGAGCATAATACTACCACCACCATGCTTGAAGGTATGATGGTGCTCCTGGGATTAAAGGCCTCACCTTTTCTCTTCCAAACATATTGCTGGGTATTGTGGCCAGACAGTGTAATTTTAGTTTCATCTGACCACAGAACTTTCCTCCAGAAGGTCTTATCTTTGTCCATGTGATCAGCAGCAAACTATAGACGAGCCTTAAGGTGTCGCTTATGGTAGCCTCTCAGGTCCATGGCAATGCAAAACACGCTTGACTGTGGACACTGACACATGTGTTCCAGCAGCTTCCAATTCATTGCAGACCTGCTTTTTGGTGGTTCTTGGTTGACTCCTGATCATCCTGACCAAATTTTCTCTCAGCAGCAGGTGAGAGCTTGCGTTTTATTCCTGATCGTGGCAGTGACAAAACTGTGCCATGCACTTAATACTTACAAACAATTGTCTGCACAGTTGCTCTTGGGACCTTAAGCTGCTTTGAAATGGCTCCAAGTGACTTTCCTGACTTGTTCAAGTCAATGATTCATTTTTTCAGATCTGTGCTGAGTTCCTTTGACTTTCCCATTGTCGCGTTTGTAACCAAGTCTCATGACTGCATCACATGAGCCCACTTTAGTATGGGGAACATATGTAAGTAACAAAGACTTAATTTAGAGTTATTTGGACACTAGGGGAACATATTGTAAGTAACTAAGACTTAATTTAGAGTTATTTGGACACTAGGGGAACATATGTAAGTAACAAAGACTTAATTTAGAGTTATTTGGACACTAGGGGAACATATTGTAAGTAACTAAGACTTAATTTAGAGTTATTTGGACACTAGGGGAACATATGTAAGTAACAAAGACTTAATTTAGAGTTATTTGGACACTAGGGGAACATATTGTAAGTAACTAAGACTTAATTTAGAGTTATTTGGACACTAGGGGAACATATTGTAAGTAACTAAGACTTAATTTAGAGTTATTTGGACACTAGGGGAACATATGTAAGTAACAAAGACTTAATTTAGAGTTATTTGGACACTAGGGGAACATATTGTAAGTAACAAAGACTTAATTTAGAGTTATTTGGACACTAGGGGAACATATTGTAAGTAACTAAGACTTAATTTAGAGTTATTTGGACACTAGGGGAACATATTGTAAGTAACAAAGACTTAATTTAGTTATTTGGACACTAGGGGAACATATTGTAAGTAACAAATACTTAATTTAGAGTTATTTGGACACTAGGGGAACATATTGTAAGTAACAAAGACTTAATTTAGAGTTATTTGGACACTAGGGGAACATATTCTAAGTAACAAAGACTTAATTTATAGTTATTTGGACACTAGGGGAACATATTGTAAGTAACTATGACTTAATTTAGAGTTATTTGGACACTAGGGGAACATATTGTAAGTAACAAAGACTTAATTTAGTTATTTGGACACTAGGGGAACATATTGTAAGTAACAAATACTTAATTTAGAGTTATTTGGACACTAGGGGAACATATTGTAAGTAACAAAGACTTAATTTAGAGTTATTTGGACACTATGGGAACATATTGTAACTAACAAAGACTTAATTATGGGCTCAGAGAAGTCAACAGGTGCCGTCAATCATAATCACTCACATGAGGTTAAGAGGCCATGCCATGAAGCTGATTTGATTGTAACTTTTCTCCATCACCAAAATTTAATAATGTTTGTTGCTGTATGTATACTTTTGACCCAGCAGATTTGGTCACATTTTCAGTAGACCCATAATAAATTCATAAAAGAACCAAACTTCATGAATGTTTTTTGTGACAACCAAGTATGTGCCCCAATCACTCTATCACAAAAAAATAAGAGTTGTAGAAATGATTGGAAACTCAAGACAACCATGACATTATGTTCTTTACAAGTGTATGTAAACTTTTGACCACGACTGTATATATAAACACACACACACACACATATATATATATATATATATATATATACATACAGTATTTCTATCTATTTATTTTTATACACATATATATATATATAGATATAAATACTGTGTGTGTGTGTGTGTATATATATGTGTGTGTGTGTGTACACACTCTACGTCATCCTCTCTGCACTTCCTGCCCACATAAAGACATGCAGGACCCAGCCAGGAGATATCCATCTGCTGCGTGACACACCAGGTTGTCTCCAGACTGCACCCCTGCTGTGAGTCGCTGAGGCCTAGAAGGGTGACGCTCAGGGTGTGGGCACTCAGTGCTCACCACCACCACATGGTGCTGGTGGACAACCTGTTCAGGGTCCAGAACCAGGGCTTGACGTGGAGGTCCAGCTCAGGGATCACGATGCATGATGTTTCCTAAGTGGCGATAATAGCTGGGTAAGACACAACTCTCACCTTCATGTGATGTGAGCACACACACACAAACACACACATACGCACTTCATTGCTTGGCGAATAAAAGTGGCAATAAGAGCAACATTATAAAACATGTATGTTCAACGTTAATCTGATAATGTTAATAAATAATATACATTTCTATCCTCTGTTTTGGTTAAGTGAGTCAAGTTAGAAATTAATACAGCATTTCAAAAGAAAAATAATAATGTAACCAATATTTCAATTTCCATTCGTTACATATACATACATTTAGTAAATGTATGTTATACAACATAAAAATATGTGATCTTGTTGTTAGGAATTGATTAGATATTTGTATTTTATTTTAATGTTTTGATGTTATTTGAATAGAAATTATGCCCATTGGGTACGTACAATGTTTTTATATTTGTGTAAAAGTTTTATGTTATATAAAATGACTGAGGAATTGATTGGAATTTTTTTTTCCTTTCACTTGACCGATAAGGAAAATAAAGCCATACAATTAATATTATTTTACTACAAGACTGTATTTAAAATAATTTAATCAGTATTTTAATTAGCATTAATTTTTTAAAAGAAAATAATATTTCCATTGGTTTGACATAAAGTAATATGTTCGTGAATTTATAACGTCTGTGTTTGTAAAAGTTACAAAAATAAAAGTATTTGCTCGAGAAAATTACTATTGTGAGGAACTGGTTGGAATTTGTTTTTCTTTAACGGGTGGGAAAAACAATTCCAGGCCATAAAAACAACAACATTAATCATATAACTTTTCATATAATAAGATAGCATAGACTTTATTTATGCCACATTGCAGAAATTGTGTGGTTGTGTTGCAGATTTTACAAGCAATAACAAAAATAAAATGTAATAAAAAACTAAAAATGAGTAATATTAGTAAAAAAAACACCACTGTTTCCACCTATGCATGTTTATACATTTTGCATAATTAATGATTGCACTGTGGATAAAACACTATCTTAATTGACACACATAATGCACACTGGGTGAAAATGTTGAACACTAAGAAAAAAAGCAGATCAGTGTTTGCATTATTGTGTTGCATAATAGTACTGTATATAAGGTTAAAGTACCACTGATAGTCACATGCACACTAGGTGTGGTGAAATTACTCTGCATTTGACCCATCCCCTTGTTCCACCCCCTGGGAGGTGAGGGGAGCAGTGAGCAGCAGCGGTGTCCGCGCTCGTGAGTCATTTTGGTGATTTAACCCCCAATTCCAATCCTTGATGCTGAGGGAGATAATGGTACCCATTTTTATAGTCTTTGGTATGACTCGGCCGGGGTTTGAACTCACGATTTACCGATCTCAGGGCGGTACACTCTAACCACAAGGCCACTGAGCAGGTTTGCTAATATATGCTAATTTATTCAAGAATAATTTCATTAATATTGTTCTGTTCCACATATTTATTTTGTAGACATTTGATGTTATTTATGACACAAATATTAGTCTTTTTGTTTCACTTTGTGCTGAAAATCTTAATTTCCCCTCGGGGATTATTAAAGTGATTCTGATTCTGATTTTGAAATAATAAATAAAAATAAAACATGTTTGTTTTTTGTTTTTTTACCCTTTCATGTTAGTTAAATACAAAAATATAACACAAAAATTTTACTCACGGTAACACGTTAGTATGGGGAACATATGTAAGTAACAAAGACTTAATTTAGAGTTATTTGGACACTAGGGGAACATATTGTAAGTAACAAAGACTTAATTTAGAGTTATTTGGACACTAAGGTAACATATTCTAAGTAACAAAGACTTAATTTAGAGTTATTTGGACACTAGGGGAACATATTGTAAGTAACAAAGACTTAATTTAGAGTTATTTGGACACTAGGGGAACATATTGTAAGTAACAAAGACTTAATTTAGAGTTATTTGGACACTAGGGGAACATATTGTAAGTAACTAAGACTTAATTTAGAGTTATTTGGACACTAAGGGAACATATTGTAAGTAACAAAGACTTAATTTAGAGTTAATTGGACACTAGGGGAACATATTCTAAGTAACAAAGACTCAATTTACAGTTATTTGGACACTGGGTTAACATATTGTAAGTAACAAAGACTTAATTTAGAGTTATTTGGACACTAGGGGAACATATTGTAAGTAACAAAGACTTAATTTAGAGTTATTTGGACACTAGGGGAACATATTGTAAGTAACAAAGACTTAATTTAGAGTTATTTGGACACTAGGGGAACATATTGTAAGTAACAAAGACTTAATTTAGAGTTAATTGGACACTAGGGGAACATATTCTAAGTAACAAAGACTTGATTTACAGTTATTTGGACACTGGGTTAACATATTGTAAGTAACAAAGACTTAATTTAGAGTTATTTGGACACTAGGGGAACATATTGTAAGTAACAAAGACTTAATTTAGAGTTATTTGGACACTAGGGGAACATGTTGTAAGTAACAAAGACTTAATGTAGTTATTTGGACACTAGGGGAACGTATTGTAACTAACAAAGACTTTAGAGTTATTTGGACACTAGGGGAACATATTGTAAGTAACAAAGGCTTAATTAGTTATTTGGACACTAGGGGAACATATTGTAAGTAACAAAGACTTAATTTAGAGTTATTTGGACACTAGGGGAACATATTGTAAGTAACAAAGACTTAATTTAGAGTTATTTGGACACTAGGGGAACATATTGTAAGTAACAAAGACTTAATTTAGAGTTATTTGGACACAAGGGGAACATATTGTAAGTAACAAAGACTTAATTTAGAGTTATTTGGACACCAGGGGAACATATTGTAAGTAACAAAGACCTAATTTAGAGTTATTTGGACACTAGGGGAACATATTGTAAGTAACAAACACTTAATTTAGAGTTATTTGGACACTAGGGGAGCATATTGTAAGTAACAAAGACTTAATTTAGTTATTTGGACACTAGGGGAACATATTGTAAGTAACAAAGACTTAATTTACAGTTATTTGGACACTAGGGGAACATATTGTAAGTAACAAAGACTTAATTTGGAGTTATTTGGACACTAGGGGAACATATTGTAAGTAACAAAGACTTAATTTAGAGTTATTTGGACACTAGGGGAACATATTGTAAGTAACAAAGACTTAATTTGGAGTTATTTGGACACTAGGGGAACATATTGTAAGTAACAAAGACTTAATTTAGAGTTATTTGGACACTAGGGGAACATGTTGTAAGTAACAAAGACTTAATGTAGTTATTTGGACACTAGGGGAACGTATTGTAACTAACAAAGACTTTAGAGTTATTTGGACACTAGGGGAACATATTGTAAGTAACAAAGGCTTAATTAGTTATTTGGACACTAGGGGAACATATTGTAAGTAACAAAGACTTAATTTAGAGTTATTTGGACACTAGGGGAACATATTGTAAGTAACAAAGACTTAATTTAGAGTTATTTGGACACTAGGGGAACATATTGTAAGTAACAAAGACTTAATTTAGAGTTATTTGGACACAAGGGGAACATATTGTAAGTAACAAAGACTTAATTTAGAGTTATTTGGACACCAGGGGAACATATTGTAAGTAACAAAGACCTAATTTAGAGTTATTTGGACACTAGGGGAACATATTGTAAGTAACAAACACTTAATTTAGAGTTATTTGGACACTAGGGGAGCATATTGTAAGTAACAAAGACTTAATTTAGTTATTTGGACACTAGGGGAACATATTGTAAGTAACAAAGACTTAATTTACAGTTATTTGGACACTAGGGGAACATATTGTAAGTAACAAAGACTTAATTTGGAGTTATTTGGACACTAGGGGAACATATTGTAAGTAACAAAGACTTAATTTACAGTTATTTGGACACTAGGGGAACATATTGTAAGTAACAAAGACTTAATTTGGAGTTATTTGGACACTAGGGGAACATATTGTAAGTAACAAAGACTTAATTTACAGTTATTTGGACACTAGGGGAACATATTGTAAGTAACAAAGACTTAAGAGTTATTTGGACACTAGGGGAACATATTGTAAGTAACAAAGACTTAATTTAGAGTTATTTGGTTAGGGATAGAGGGTTAGGGTTAGGGCCATGCAGAATAAGGCATTAATAAGTACTTAATAATGACTAATTAAGAGCCAATATGTTACTAATTTGCATGTTAATAAGCAACTAATTAATGGTGAATATGTTCCCCATACTGAAGTGTTATACCAAACTCACTAACAGAAGTATTTTGTGTATCTATTAAAAATAATAAGTGAGGAAATTAGGCATATTTTTCCTGAAAATATTGTATCGATGTAGCCACGAATATGGTTTTGAAGTAGAGACAGCTGGGTATGAGAAATATGTCAGGGGAGGAACATTGTGGTGGTCTTTGCTGCAACAAATGGGTCATCTGCCTTCTTGCTCACTTTCCATGGATGCCAGATTATGCACTGCAGTTTGCAGGGTGTTATGGAGGAGGATGGGGGGCGGAGGGGGGGGGGGGGGGTGGTCAATATGTGCTTGATGATGATGATGATGATGATGATGCGCGTGACGCGTGCACGAGCCCACAGGCAGCCAGCAGAAGCAGCGGAGCCAGACTGAAGCATCATCATCATCTTCCTCCTCCTCCTCCTCCTCGATCGCCTCTCTTCGCCGCTCCAGCCCGTCCGCAAGGCTCTCTGCTCCGGCCCCAAGCATGCTCGGCTCCTCGGCCCTGCTCTCGGTGCTCCTGGCGGGGCTCGCCGCTGCAGCGTCCTCGGTGGAAGTGTTCGACAGCCAGCTGGGCGACATCAGCTACTGCAAGAAGCAATGTCAGCTCGTCATCAGGAACAGAAGCCCCGCTAAAGTAAGTCTTATGCATTTAAAAAAAACATATATATATGTATATATATATATACATATATATGCATATATATGCATGCCTTTTTTGTGTGTTTTTATGCGCTCTTATATTGTTTTGCTGCACCCTGATGCGCTTGTGCACACCACAAAGGCCAAAAATGGAGCCTTTAATTACATGCATCATTGCCGTGAATGAGTGTGTAATTAAGATATGCAAGGTCAGGCTTGCATCAATTTGTGACAATGTTCTTGATTTCTCGGAGAAATGCAACGCTAACACTGCGGCGTGTATCATTGCTGCAAACAAAGGTTTTTTTCTTTTTTCTTTTTTCCTCCCCTTAAATTCGCCCCTCAGGTGTGGCCCTCCATGCACTCTGCAGCGGGACAATGCAGTCAACACAACACAATACAAATACAAGCGACTCATTTATGTTGGTGGTGTTAATGTAGGGGTTATTCAAAAGCTTCGTTGTGAGGAAACACGGAAATGCAGCAGCAGCGGCGGCAGAGGTGATGACAAGGCTGTTATTAGGCTGGCTGTATTACTAGTGTTGGCCACCAGAGGGCGCTGTGTCTTGTCTGATTTGGTACTGCCGCATGAACAAAAGTTGTCTATTTACACCAGAGGTCCCCAAACTACGGCCCGCCAGCGTCCAAAATCCGGCCCGCGGGAAGTCTCAAGTTAAAAAAACGAAAAAACGTTTTATTTTTTATTTTTTATTGTTATTATTTTTAATCTGTCCTTTCTAATCCATTTTCTACCGCTTGTTACTCTCGCTCAGGCAAATCATATTGTCTAAAAATGCATTGTCCCATGGATAACGTGATATATATATATATATTAGGGGTGTGGGAAAAAATCGATTCGCATTCGAATCGCGATTCTCACGTTGTGCAATTCAGAATCGATTTTCTTTTTTTTTTAAATCGATTTTTTTTTAATTATTATTTTTTAATATTTATTTATTTCATTTTTTATTTTTATTTTTAAATTAATCAATCCAACAAAACAATACACAGCAATACCATAACAATGCAATCCAATTCCAAAACCAAACCCGACCCAGCAACACTCAGAACTGCAATAAACAGAGCAATTGAGAGGTGACACAAACACGACACAGAACAAACCAAAAGTAGTGAAACAAAAATGAATATTGTCAACAACAGTATCAATATTAGTTACAATTTCAACATAGCAGTGATTAAAAATCCCTCATTGACATTATCATTAGACATTTATTAAAAAAAAAAAAAAAAAGAACAATAGTGTCACAGTGGCTTACACTTGCATCGCATCTCATAAGCTTGACAACACACTGTGTCCAATATTTTCACAAAGATAAAATAAGTCATATTTTTGGTTCATTTAATAGTTCAAACAAATTTACATTATTGCAATCAGTTGATAAAACATTGTCCTTTACAATTATAAAAGCTTTTTACAAAAATCTACTACTCTGCTTGCATGTCAGCAGACTGGGGTAGATCCTGCTGAAATCCTATGTATTGAATGAATAGAGAATTGTTTTGAATCGGGAAAAAAAATCGTTTTTGAATTGAGAATAGTGTTGAATTGAAAAAATAAAATCGATTTTGAATCGTATCGTGACCCCAAGAATCGATATTGAATCGAATCATGGGACACCCAAAGATTCACAGCCCTAATAAATATATATATATATATATATATATTCGTGTCAGGCTCAGGGGTTCGGTGGAGGTCAAAACACCCCCGACTCATCGTGTAAATAAAAACTTCCCCCTATCGGCGTATTACGGATACGGCAACAGCAGAATTCACACTGATTTGCAGGTGTGTAATTTGTTGTGAGTTTATGCACTGTGTTGGTTTTGTTCTTTGAACAAGGTGATGTTCATGCACGGTTCATTTTGTGCACCAGTAAAAAAAAAACATGGTAACACTTTAGTATGGGGAACATAGTCACCATTAATTAGTTGCTTATTAACATGCAAATTAGTAACATATTGGCTCTTAACTAGTCATTATTAAGTACTTATTAATGCCTTATTCGGCATGGCCTTATTATAACCCTAACCCTCTAACCCTGGCCCTAACCCTAACCAAATAACTCTAAATTAAGTCTTTGTTACTTAGAATATGTTCCCCATACTAAAGTGTTACCAAAAACATATCACTTTGTCTTGAATTTGAAAAAAAAAAACATTTCATTTTTCACTAAAGAAGGGTTCGGTGAATGCGCATATGAAACTGGTGGGGTTCGGTACCTCCAACAAGGTTAAGAACCACTTATATATGTGTGTGTGTGTGTGTGTGTGTGTGTGTGTGTGTGTGTGTGTGTGTGTGTGTGTGTGTGTGTGTGTGTGTGTGTGTGTGTGTGTGTGTGTGTGTGTGTATATGTATATATATATATACATATATATATATTTTATTTTTTATTTTTATAATTTTGCCTCTGGTACCTGATACTTTATTTTTTAACCTATATAGTATTATTATTTGTATTATTATTATTTTTATGTGACTAAGTATAGTCTCTTCTAGTACTGTTTTTATGCACTATATTTTAAAATTATTAAAATATTTTTTTGTATTTTATTTTTATTTTATTGTATTGTATTTAAATAAAAACATTCTTTAATCACATGTTTTAACATATACATATTTTATTATTTGGTCGTGGTACTTGATCTTTTTACATTGGCATTTTTAGAATTTTTATCATTTTGCCTATGGTACTTGATACTTTATTTTTTTAAATATATCGTATTATTAATTTATGTAACAAAGTATAGTCTCTTCTAGTACTGTTTTTATGTACTATATTTTAAAAAGTAAATTTTTTTAATCTTTTATTTCCATTTAAACACATATATATTTTAAAATTCTCCCCTGATACTTGATATTTTAACTTGTTTCCTGTTTGCGGTTGTTTTGAAAGGTGCTTCTAAAATGTTATTATTACTATTGCTGGTATATTATGTGACTATACAATTATGGTCTTCTTCTAGGACTCCATAATGAACGCCTGCCACCGCGGCTGTCGCCTTTACTCCATCTGCCAGTTTGTCAATGGCAACGCTGGCTTCAACACCAGCAAGGACGAGTGCCAGGGAGGTGTGTGTCTGGAGGGAACATAATAACTTTTGGGGTCTTCTTCATTCCTCTTCTCGTCTTCTTCTCCTTTCTCACGTTCCATCTGTGCCTCCGCAGCCTGCCAGGAGGCGTACGTCAAACTTCTGGAGCAGGAGGCCTGCAGCACCGGCTGCTCCAGCCAGCCCTCCGAGCCCGAGATCAAGAGGAGGAAGGTGAAGGAGAATCTTGACGCTGAAACATGCGAACATGCTCACAAAGTTCTGTTTGCACCGCAGCTGAAGGCCATGACGCTGCGCCCCAAGCCGCCCTCCGTGATGGAGGCCGTGTCCAGCTGGTGCAACGACATCGTCAGCTCCGCCCAGAGCTTCATCTCCTCCACGTGGACCTTCTACCTGCAGGCGGACGACGGCAAGGTTGTCGTCTTTCAGGTAAGGTTTGAACGTCGCAAGCGTAAAAAGAAGTTGACCCCTTTGAAAATGGAGTAAAGATGTTTTGAAAGACGTACTGTAATTTATTTCAAGTGTTTTCTTTATTTCTGTTGTGCAAGGCGGGGGTTATCATTAATTACTGGCAAGAGGAAAAACATTATTTACATGATTCATCCATGTTGTGCTCATGTCAGATTGATGGTACCCTGGCTTTACTTTGTGGATTATTTTGAGTCTTCCTGTTAATTTGAATTTTACAAAGTGGTGGTTATCATTATCAACTGGCGGGGGGAGCGATCACGTTAGTTATCTAACAAAATCAAATTGCACATGTGTTTGTTTACTCGTGGGCTTTTACTTTGTAAAATTCAAATTAACAGGAAGACTCAAAATAATCCACATAGTGGTGGTTATCATTATCAACTGGCGGGAGGAGCGATCACGTTAGTTATCCAACAAAATTAAATTGCACATGTGTATGTTTACTCATGGGCTTTTACTTTGTGGATTATTTTGAGTCTTCCTGTTAATTTGAATTTTACAAAGTGGTGGTTATCATTATCAACTGGCGGGGGGAGCGATCACGTTAGTTATCCAACAAAATTAAATTGCACATGTGTATGTTTACTCATGGGCTTTTACTTTGTGGATTATTTTGAGTCTTCCTGTTAATATGAATTTTACAAAGTGGTGGTTGTCATTATCAACTGGCGGGGGGAGCGATCACGTTAGTTATCCAACAAAATGAAATTGCACATGTGTATGTATACTCGTGGGCTTTTACTTTGTGGATTATTTTGAGTCTTCCTGTTAATATGAATTTTACAAAGTGGTGGTTATCATTATCAACTGGCGTGAGGAGTGATCACGTTAGTTATCTAACACGATTAAATTGCACATGTGTGTGTGTGTGTGTGCTCATGGGGTTTTACTTTGTGGATTATTTTGAGTCTTTGTTTTTATTTCTGTTATACCTAAGGTGATGGTTATCATTAACAACTGGCGGAAGGAACGGTCGCGTTAATTACATGACACATTTAAATTGCACATGGGTGTGTGTGCTTATGGGCTTTTACTAAGTGGATTATTTTGAGTCTTTGTGTTTATTTCTATTATATAAGGTGGTGGTTGTCATTAGCAACTGGCAGGAGGAGCATTTGCGTTAATTATAGGACACAATTAAGTAGCATGCATGTATATGTGCTCATATGCATTTAGTTTGTGAATTATTTTTAGTCTTCATGTTTATTTCTGTTATACAAGGTGATGGTTACCATTGGCAACTGGTGGAAGGAGCGATCGCGTTAATTACATGACACATTTAAATTGTGCTCATGGGATTTACTTTGTAGAGTATTTTGATTCTTCATGTTCATTTTTGTTATACAAGGTGGTGGTTATCATTAGCAACTGGCAGGTGGCGCGATCACATTAATTATATGACACAATTAAGTTGTGTATGTGTGCTCATGTGCTTTTACTTTGTGGATTTTTTGAGTTTTCATGTTTGTTTCTGTTATACAAAGTGGTTATTATCATTACCAACTGGCGGTGATTCTGTTAATTGTATGACATAATCAAATAGAACGTCACGTGTGTATGTGTGCTCATGTGCTTTTACTTTATGGATTATTTTGAGTCTTCCCGTTTAATTTTTGTTTTACAAGGTGGTGGTTATTATCAACAACTGGCTGGAGGATCGACCCCGTTGATTACATGACACGAATACATTACATGTGTGTATGTGTGCTCATGGGCCTTTTGTGGATTACTTTGAGTCCTCCTGTTTGTTTTTATTAAACAAGGTGCAGGTGGTCATTAAAAGCTGGCAAGGAAAGTGATTGCTTCAAGCAAACGGTATATTTACTTTGCGCGTTCACGGGCGAGCAATCGTGAGGAATCACTATATCAGGTGATGAGGGGTTGCCATGGTAACGAGAGAGCTGCTACCACTGTTATTACAAGCCTATTAAGTTGATGATTAAATTATTACAGCTTTTCGGAGCAGGTTTAGCCTACTTAGCTCGTGCAAGCTTACTTTCAGACTTTGTCAGAACTGGAGGTTTAACAAGGTCGCGGTTAGAACGCCACGTTTCCTAAAAAATAAATCACCGCTCGTAAAAATGTTATTTTCGTAGTCACATGGCTTGAAGAAGTCATGCGCTGTGAAATCCCTTATTTTCTTCGTCCTTTGGCCAAATGATCTACTGCACTAGATATTATGCACACCAAATGAAGACGTTTGGCAGGCCAGTCTGCTCTCAGGAGTTCTTTCTTATTCTCAAAGTACAAACCCTGTTTCCATATGAGTTGGGAAATTGTGTTAGATGTAAATATAAATGGAATACAATGATTTGCAAATCCTTTTCAACCGATATTCAATTGAATGCACTACAAAGACAAGATATTTGATGTTCAAACTCATAAACTTTTTTTTTTTTTGCAAATAATAATTAACTTAGAATTTCATGGCTGCAACACGTGCCAAAGTAGTTGGGAAAGGGCATGTTCACCACTGTGTTACATGGCCTTTCCTTTTAACAACACTCAGTAAACCTTCGGGAACTGAGGAGACACATTTTTGAAGCTTCTCAGGTGGAATTCTTTCCCATTCTTGCTTGATGTACAGCTTAAGTTGTTCAACAGTCCGGGGGTCTCCGTTGTGGTATTTTACGCTTCATAATGCGCCACACATTTTCAATGGGAGACAGGTCTGCACTACAGGCACGCCAGTCTAGTACCCGCACTCTTTTACTATGAAGCCATGTTGATGTAACACATGGCTTGGCATTGTCTTGCTGAAATAAGCAGGGGCGTCCATAATAACATTGCTTGGATGGCAACATATGTTGCTCCAAAACCTGTATGTACCTTTCAGCATTAATGGTGCCTTCACAGATGTGTAAGTTACCCATGTCTTGGGCACTAATACACCCCCATACCATCACAGATGCTGGCTTTTCAACTTTGCGCCTATAACAATCCGGATGGTTCTTTTCCTCTTTGGTCCGGAGGACACGACGTCCACAGTTTCCAAAAACAATTTGAAATGTGGACTCGTCAGACCACAAAACACTTTTCCACTTTGTATCAGTCCATCTTAGATGAGCTCAGGCCCAGCGAAGCCGACGGCGTTTCTGGGTGTTGTTGATAAACGGTTTTCGCCTTGCATAGGAGAGTTTTAACTTGCACTTACAGATGTAGCGACCAACTGTAGTTACTGACAGTGGGTTTCTGAAGTGTTCCTGAGCCCATGTGGTGATATCCTTTACACACTGATGTCGCTTGTTGATGCAGTACAGCCTGAGGGATCGAAGGTCACGGGCTTAGCTGCTTTCGTGCAGTGATTTCTCCAGATTCTCTGAACCCTTTGATGATATTACGGACCGTAGATGGTGAAATCCCTAAATTCCTTGCAATAGCTTGTTGAGAAAGGTTTTTCTTAAACTGTTCAACAATTTGCTCACGCATTTGTTGACAAAGTGGTGACCCTCGCCCCATCCTTGTTTGTGAATGACTGAGCATTTCATGGAATCTACTTTTATCCCCAATCATGGCACCCACCTGTTCCCAATTTGCCAGTTCACCTGTGGGATGTTCCAAATAAGTGTTTGATCAGCATTCCTCAACTTTATCAGTATTTATTGCCACCTTTCCCAACTTCTTTGTCACGTGTTGCTGGCATCAAATTCTAAAGTTAATGATTATTTACAACAAAAAAAAATGTTTATCAGTTTGAACATCAAATATGTTGTCTTTGTAGCATATTCAACTGAATATGGGTTGAAAATGATTCGCAAGTCATTGTATTCCATTTATATTTACATCTAACACAATTTCCCAGCTCATATGGAAAAGGGGTTTGTACGTGAACCACCTAAAATCGGGTCAGTCTCGCCCAACCGCAGCCTGGCGAACTGGCGTCTGCATCCCTGCTCTTCCCTTTGGAGAATGTGCAAGGCAGCATAATGAAAGGAGCGTGTGGGCAAGGGACAGCACTCATGCACACTTCAGGACTGTAACTATATGGTAAGATGCGGCGTCCTCCAATAAAGACGCTGCAGCTTTGTTTTGATTGGGACCGCATGATGGATGTTTGCTTTCTCTGGCGGTGACGCGCAGGCCCGAGCAGCACGGAGGAAGTCAGGCTCCAGCGCAGGCGAGCTGAAGTTATGTTGGATAAACAGTGAGCACGTTATTGTCCCAGCATGCTCGAAAGAGGTGGGCTTTGGACAGAGTGGTGTTTTATACTCGCGCACAATTGCTCCTTTTCGCCGGTTATTGGTGACAACAGCCACCTAAACACAACAAAGCAAAAATAATCCACAAAGTCAATATGTAGTTGTGTACATTTGTCATAAAAGGTTTTAAAACGTACAGTATGTAACAAAGTTTTACTTTTGTCATATTGAGGTAAAAACTAAATTTTTTGTTTGCAAACTTTTTAAAAGCACATGTTCTAAGTAGAACTCAAAGATACATTAATACAGGGCACATTTCAACATATTGCATGTTTGGTTTAGGAGTTATCCTTGAAACTATTTTTTATTGCTTCAAACATGTTTTTTCCGGATTCTAAGAACATTACTGTCATGTTGAAATAAAAACTCAATTCTTATATTTGCAAATCTTACAAAAGCACATGTTTTATGTAGATGCAATAATAAAATATACATAAATATTGGCATATTTTAACATCTTGCATGTTTGGTGTAGGGCAGTGGTTCTCAACCTTTTTTCAGTGATGTACCCCCTGTGAACATTTTTTTAATTCAAGTACCCCCTAATCTGAGCAAAGCATTTTTGGTTGAATAAAAGAGATAAAGAAGTAAAATACAGCACTATGTCATCAGTTTCTGATTTATTAAATTGTACAACAGTGCAAAATATTACTCATTTGTAGTGGTCTTTCTTGAACTATTTGGAAAAAAAGATATAAAAATAACTAAAAACTTGTTGAAAAATAAACAAGTGATTCAATTAATCAATAAAGATTACTACTCATTGAAGTAATCATCAACTTAAAGTGCCCTCTTTAAGGATTGTAATAGAGATCCATCTGAATTCATGAACTTAATTCTAAACATTTCTTCACAATAAAAGAAATCTTTAACATCAATATTTATGGAACACGTCCACAAAAAATAGAGGTGTCAACACTGAATATTGCATTGTTGCATTGTAATGAATGGAATAGCCTACTTGATTTGATGTTCAGTTTATGAACTTACATTCATATTTTGTTGAAGTATTATTCAATAAATATATTTATAAAGGATTTTTGAATTGTTGCTATTTTTAGAATATTTAAAAAAAAAATCTCACGTACCCCTTGGCATACCTTCAAGTACCCCCAGGGGTACGCGTACCCCCATTTGAGAACCACTGGTGTAGGGGTTATCCTTGAAAAAACTTTGTATTTCTTTAAAAAAAAAGTTTTCTCCAAATTCTAAGAACAATACTAAAATATTGAGGTAAAAACTTAATTTTTCATTTGCAAACCTTACAAAAGCACATGTTTCAAGTAGAACTCACAAATATACATTAATGCAGGCATATTTAAACGTATTGCTTGTTTAGTTTAGGAGTTATGCTTGAAACAACTTTTTATTGCTTCAAACAAGTTTTCTCCAGATTCTAAGAACGATACTGTCAAATGGAGGTAAAACTCAGTTTAGCGTTTGCAAACTTTACAAAAGCTCATGTTCTAAGTAGAACTCACAAAGATACATTAATACAGGCATATTTAACATATTGCATGTTTGGTTTATGAGTTATGCTTGAAATAACATTTTATTGCTTCAAACAAGTTTTCTCCAGATTCTAAGAACAATACTATAATATTGAGGTAAAAACTAAATTTTTCATTTGCAAACCTTACAAAAGCACATGTTTCAAGTAAAACTCACAAATATACATTAATACAGGCATATTTAAATGTCTTGCATGTTTGGTTTAGGAGTTATCTTCGAAACAACGTTTTATTGCTTCAAACAAGTTTTCTCCAGATTCTAAGAACAATACTATAATATTGAGGTAAAAACTAAAATTTTCATATGCAAACCTTACAAAAGCACATGTTTCAAGTAAAACTCACAAATATACATTAATACAGGCATATTTAAACATCTTGCTTGTTTGGTTTAGGAGTTATGCTTGAAACAACTTTTTATTGCTTCAAACGACTTTTCTATGGATTCTAAGAACAATATATTGTCATATGGAAGTAAACACTCCATTTTTATGTTTGCAAACTTTACAAAAGCTCATGTTGTAAGTAGAACTCACAAAGATACATTAATACAGGCATTTTTAACATATTGCATGTTTGGTTTATAAGTTATGCTTGAAACAACTTTTTATTGCTTCAAACACGTTTTCTCCGGATTCTAAGAACGATACTATCATAATGAGGTCAAAATAATATTTTTACATTTGCCAACCTTACAAAAGCACATGTTCCAAGTAGAACTCACAAATATACAATAATACAGGCACATTTAAACATCTTGCATGTTTGGTTTCGGAGTTATCCTTGAAACAACTTTTCATTGCTTCAAACGAGTTTTCTCTGGATTCTAAGAACAATACTGTCATATTGAGGTAAAAATAAAATGTTTGCGCTTGCAAACATTACAAAAGCATATGTTCCAAGTAGAACTCACAAATATACAATAATACAGGCACATTTAAACATCTTGCATGTTTGGTTTAGGAGTTATCCTTGAAACAACTTTTTATTGCTTCAAACGAGTTTTCTCTGGATTCTAAGAACAATACTGTCATATTGAGGTAAAAACTAAATCTTTATGTTTGCAAACCTTACAAAAGCACATGTTCCAAGTAGAACTCACAAGGATACATTAATGCAGGCAAATTTAGACATCTTGCATGTTTGGTTTAGGAGTTATCCTAGAAACAACTTTTTATTGCTTCAAACAAGTTTTCTCCAGATTCTAAGAACAATACTGTCATATTGAGGTATAACTCAATTTTGCATTTGCAAACCTTACAAAAGCACATGTTCCAAGTAGAACTCACAAGGATACATTAATGCAGGCAAATTTAGATATATTGCATGTTTGGTTTAGGAGTTATCCTTGAAACAATTGTTATTGCTTCAAACGCATTTTCTCCGGATCCTAAGAACAATACTATAATATTGAGGTTAAAACTAAATCTTTATGTTTGCAAACCTTACAAAAGCACATGTTCCAAGTAGAACTCACACAGATATATTTATACAGGCATGTTTAAACATCTTGCATGTTTGGTTTAGGGGTTATTCTTGTAACAACTTTTAATTGCTTCAAACAAGTTTTCTCTGGATTCTAAGAACCATACTGTCATATTGAGGTAAAACAAATGTTTGCGTTTGCAAACCTTAACAAAGCACATGTTCCAAGTAGAACTCACAAAGATACAATAATACAGGCATATTTAAACATTGTGCATGTTTGGTTTAGGAGTTATTATTGAAACAGCTTTGTATTGCCATGCTGTGATTGACAACTTGAATTTCCTGTTCACGATTAGCATGCTAATTAACAGCTAGCGTTTAGCATGCTTGTTACCAGCTCGCTAACTAGCAACATGCTAGTTGCTATCTAGGGATCAGCGCACTAGTTGCCATTTAGTGATGAGCTTATACGGTGTTTTTTTACTTTTGAATATTTAGTATTGCACAAGAAGAAGGTACATTTAGCCCCAATTTAATGAAAAACACAATTTGACTTATAAGTAGTCGGTCCCCGCTCCATTAGTTAGACTTAGACAACCTTTATTGATCCACTAGGGAAATTGTTCCACACAGTAGCTCAGTTTCAAAGGATGGAAAGTAGAGATGATATCGGCCTACCGATATTATCGGCCGATAAATGCTTTAAAATGTCATATCGTAAATTATCGGTATCGGTTTCAAAAAGTAAAATGAATGACTTTTTCAAACGCCGCTGTACGGAGTGGTATATATCCGGTAAAACACGGACGTAGGCTAGCATACTCTGGACTGAAGCTGTGTGCCTTTATTGTTTTTAGTAGCTGTTGTTTTGAGGCATGTTTAAAAAAATAAATAAATAATGCACTTTGTGAAAGTCAAAGTATAGTATTTCCCATAGTTGTTGTGGGTATCAGGATGATCTCAGGGAGAGCATGTCCCAAATTACAAGCTGCTGTTTTGAGGCATGTTGAAAAAAAAATGCACTTTGCAACTTCAATAATAAATATGGCAGTGCCATGTTGGCACTTTTTTTCCATAACTGGAGTTGTAGTTGTTCTCCTATTTTGGAAAACCTTGTTTTTGATTGATTGATTGAAACTTGTATTAGTAGATTGCACAGTACAGTACATATTCCGTACAATTGGCCACTAAATGGTAACACCCGATTAAGTTTTTCAACTTCTTTAAGTCGGGGTTCACATTAATCAATTCATGGTAAAGTTACATTGTTTAATGCATCCAGCGAGGCATCACAACAAAATTAGGCATAATAATGTGTTAATTCCACGACTGTATATATCGGTTCATTTTTCATTTTTTATATAGCTCCTTCATTGATGTGCATCTTTGATCGATAGACAATTATACCTCAATTATTCAATTATACATTTACACACCAATGCCTGAGAAGGAGCAGGATGAAGAAAAATCTTATATTTTCCTGCCCCCTTCAACATAACACGTAGTCTTACTTAATGGATATCATACAAACCAACAATTACACCCAAATATAACGAAAACAAACAAAAAAACACAACAAGTGCAAAACTTCATGAAGTACAAACCGAACAAAAAAACCCCCGTAATGTACACCTCACGGGATTATACAAAACAAATACAAAACCAGGCAAAAAATAAGTAAAATAATATATATAAAGCAAAATGTAAACACTTATGGCTGTCCATATGATCTTATTGTTCTGTCGTTATATATATTTTTTCAATTGGAATATATTTTTACAATCTTTTATCTCATTGTAAAGAGAATTCCATAGTTTAACCCCCACCACTGATATACACATTTGTTTTAAAGTTGTCCTTGAATACTGATGTTTGAAATTACCTTTTTTTTTTGCTGTTCATTCTCAGAAGTGATGACAAACATTTTTTGTAAATTTGCTAGTAATGTTTTACTTTTAGCCTTAAACATGACACATAATGTCTGTGACTTTACTAGCTCCTGTAATTTCAATAAACCCGAATTAATAAATAACATGTTAGTGTGTTCTAAGTAATCTACTTTATGAATAATCCTTATAGCACTTTTCTGTAGTTGATACAATGCCTTTATGTTACTCTTATATGTGTTCCCCCACATTTCCACACAGTAGCTGATAAATGGCAATATAAGTGTACAATACAATATACGCATTGCCCTATAATCTAACACATATTTTACCTTATTTAATATAAAAATACTCTTTTTCCGTATATGAGATTTCCATGTCGGATTTCGGAATCGGTAATTAAGAGTTGGACAATATCGGATATCGGCAAAAAAGCCATTATCGGACATCCTCTAATGGAAAGGGTAAGGATGGAAAGGATAAAGGAATTAAGTAGACTAAAAAATGTACCAGCATAGTAGCAATATAAAACATAACATATGTAATATTTACATATTATATATACAGTATATATATTATATTATATTATTATATAATATATACAATATATAACAAATCCCAATTACCGTGTACAATAATAGTTTGGGGGTGCTTGCAATGGAAAATGTTGACGGTCCCTGATCTAGATATTTACACATGCACACCAGCAGGGGGCGCCAAACGTAAGGAATAATTGCCATTCCGTGTTGTAGACTGAAGTCACCATCTTCTTCCTCCTCCTCAGAGCCAACCAGAGATGGAGTACTCGCTGCCCGAGCTGCAGGCTCCTCGCTCCGACGTGGCCGACAGTCCTTGGCCCCAGGCGCACTCCCACACGCAGAAGCCTCACGGTGAGGACACATTTCCGAAGTGTATTGATAACGCGAGGTAACACGCTCGTCTACTTGAAGGCGTGAGGGGGCGTGGCGAGAGGGGAGGAGCCAAAGTAGGAAGCAGAGGGAAACACCAGGCGCAGCACGCGGAAGACGCGGCGTCCGAGCACGACTTCCTGGGCTGCATGTCCAGGTGAGTACGCCTTGGCACAATTCCGTGCTCAAAACCAGGGGCCGACCTTAGTCTTCGTCGCCTTTCCAGACGTTCGGGTCTTCCTCGGTGGATTTTAGCGGCCTGCCTCTTCCTGTCCATCGTGGTCATGTTGTGGCTCAGCTGCGCCAGCCTGGTGACGGCGCCAGATCAGCACATCAAGACGCAGGTAGACTCAAAGTAATAATAATAATAATAACAACCCTTGTGCGTCCCGAGAGTCCAAACTGGATTTTACAGGTGTTCCTTATTGTTCGGTTTAAAGGTTAGCGGTCTTTTATCAATAAAATTGCATTGTGTTTTTGATTGCATCGTTGTTAGACTAAGACAGGGTTTGGCAACCCAAAATGTTGAAAGAGCCATATTGGGCCAAAAATACAAAAACAAAATCTGTCTGGAACCGCAAAAATGTTATATAGTTTTTTTAATTTTATTTATATAGTTCAGTTTCAGTTTATTGCGAACATGCATATGCATACTTGCCAACCCTCCCGATTTTCCCGGGAGACTCCCGAATTTCAGTGCCCCTCCCGAAAATCCCCGCGGGGCAACCATTCTCCCGAATTTCTCCCAATTTCCACCTGGACAACAATATCGAGGGCGTGCCTTAAAGGCACTGCCTTTAGCGTCCTCTACAACCTGTCGTTACGTCCGCTTTACCACCGTACAAACAGCGTGCCGGCCCAGTCACATAATATATGCGGCTTTTACACACACACAAGTGAATGCAATGCATGCTTGGTCAACAGCCATACAGGTCACACTGAGGGTGGCCGTATAAACAACTTTAACACTGTTACAAATATGCGCCACACTGTGAACCCACACCAAACAAGAATGACAAACACATCTCGGGAGAACATCCGCACCGTAACACAACATAAACGCAACAGAACAAATACCCAGAATCCCTTGCAGCACTAACTCTTCCGGGACGCTACAATATACACCCCCCGCTACCACCAAACCCCCCTCCCTCATCTCCTGAATTCGGTGGTCTCAAGGTTGGCAAGTACCGTATTTTTCGGAGTATAAGTCGCACCGGAGTATAAGTCGCACCTGCCGAAAATGCATAATAAAGAAGGAAAAAAACATATATAAGTCGCACTGGAGCTCATGAAAAAAACTGCGACTTATAGTCCGAAAATTACGGTATGTGCATATGATACAATGCATCACACAATTCCAGTTATTTCATTACAGCACGTCCGAAAAGGAGTAGGAAGAAGCAGAGCTTATTTGATTTCATATCATAGCAATTTTATCCAATTTCCTTGTTCTGTGTAACAGAACAGTGAACAAATAAATAATATACCATAGTAAGCAAACAAATATTAAATAGATAATCTTTGTCTCAATAATAAAAAAAAAAAAAGGGTTCAAAATGTTCATCCTTTTTTTTTTCCTTTTTTTTTTGTCCTGTCTAGCTTCTCATGCCCATATAGGCTGTTCAGATTTACTTTACAAAAGAGAAGTTTGGGATACTTCTCGTGTTGCCTTATTTGTATTTCTCTTTATTAAATGTATTTATATTATCATTTGGTGCAGCCGGGCCGGAGCAGGAGGGGATAGAAAGAGAGGGAAAAAAAGAAGACAGAGGAGGAAATTGTGGGGTCAAGAGGGGGATAAGACAGAGAGACAACAACAACAACAACAACAGCAAACACAACAATAACAACAACAACAACAATAGAGCAACATCAGCAAATACGATATGTACAAATATGATGGTAAAAGTGATAGTAAAGAAGCAGTTAGCGAAATAAATAATAATACAGAAATGACAATGAGCATTATTACACTACAAATGGAGCAGTACAAATACCAAGATGTTCATCCTAATTCTTGTTCTGTGTACTTTGTGAACACTTGGAGTTTGAACAGTCTCTTGGAGTGAATCATATTGGTGCTTTGTTTGCTTTATTTGGTTAATCCATTCCATAATTGAACTCCACATACAGATATGCTTGAATATATGTTTAAATAATGTTTTTTTTAAACATTCTAATTGGTCATGGAAGTGTATTAAGAAGCTAAGTAAACACGGTTAATAATAAAATAACATTTTAAAGTGTTTTTGTTTAGCATTTTCTATTACAAAAGTGTAACATTTAAAAAAAAAGACAAAATAACAGACGATATGGTGCAATTGTGTCCAACGCATCAGTTTGTTAGGATGCTAAGCTCTCATACAAGTGTAAAAAGAAGCCAAACGCTGTCAATCCTAACAAAAAATGGCATTTACTGTAATGACGAAGCAGTAATGCAAATGTGCATCTCACTTTTTCAAACACTTGTTCAGGTTTCAGTTCAGTTTCAGTTTATTTGGAACATGCATACGATACAATGTAATGCATCACACATTTCCAGTTGTTTGATTACAGCACATCCGAAAAGGAGTAGGAAGAAGCAGAGCTTATTTAATACTACCCCTTTTCATACCATAGCAATTGTATCCCATTTCCTTGTTCTCTGTAACAGAACAGTGAATGAATAAATAATAAATAAATAATATACCATAGTAAGCAAACAAATATTAAATAAATAATCTTTGTCTCAATAAAAAAAAGGGCTCAAGATGTTCATCATAATTGTTGTTCTGTGTACTTTGTGAACACTTGTAATTTGAACAGTCTCTTAAACTGAATCATATTGGTGCTTTGTTTGATTTATTTGGTTAATCCATTCCATAATTGAACTCCCCATACAGATATGCTAAAGGTTTTAAGTGTTGTACGAGCATACAGATGTTTTAAATTTGATTTCATATGCCTGATTAGCACTCCACACGAGTCACTAACATCAACAAAGCTCACTTTTGCGCATTAACCCACAGCTTAAAAAGTTTGGTGGACAAAATGAGACAAAGAAGGAATGGCAGCGAGAAAGTTGTACATGTAAATAAACTACGTCGAGTTCAAGGACCGCCGAAATTAGTAGGACAAAACAGCGCTCGCCAAATACTCTCATCAGTGAAGCATGTTTAATATAAACAGTGGAATTTCTAAAAATAAGGAAGGTTTGTGTCATGTTGTTCCTCCTACAGAAACCATATTAAAACAAAAAATATATTTCCCCCCCATCTTTTTCCATTTTCATACATTTTTGAAAAAGCTCAATGGAGCCATTAGGGCGGATATAAACAAAGTATACACACCCCACTGACTCCCATTAATAAGTGCTATTTTTCACACACTGGTATATTACCATGCTTTTTCCGTGAAAACTGAATGAGTCTCATTTTTGCTGATTGAAAAATAAGGAAAAACATTTTTTGGGGCGTAATCACGCCTCTTAACCAACAGATGGCGCCAGAAAACCATGAGCGTAAATCTTAGCGTTTTGATATTTGTCAATGAGTTAAACTGCCAATAAACTGCTGAAATGCAATTTACCGGTATTGTAAACATAACATGGCTGATATATACAATGTACTATATACACAACATGGCTCATGTATACAATGTACTATATACACAACATGGCTCATGTATACAATGTATTATATACACAACATGGCTCATGTATAAATGGTAAATGGTTATACTTGTATAGCGCTTTTCTACCTTTTTAAGGAACTCAAAGCGCTTTGACACTATTTCCACATTCACCCATTCACACACACACACATTCACACACTGATGGCGGGCGGGAGCTGCCATGCAAGGCGCTAACCAGGACCCATCAGGAGCAAGGGTGAAGTGTCTTGCTCAAGGACACAACGGACATGACTAGGATGGTAGAAAGTGGGGATTGAACATGAGTGCTTCGTGGGTTACAATTTGAGAACTAGTATTAATTACTACATTATCACATCAGTTCATAACATCATTACATGAGTGCTTACTGCAATATTATTACATGAGTGCCCAGTATTTATTACATCATTACATGA
This sequence comes from Nerophis lumbriciformis, assembly GCF_033978685.3. Taxonomy (NCBI): domain Eukaryota; kingdom Metazoa; phylum Chordata; class Actinopteri; order Syngnathiformes; family Syngnathidae; genus Nerophis; species Nerophis lumbriciformis. The sequence goes on along the minus strand of NC_084565.2, from coordinate 28,031,613 downwards.
GTGCTTACTATAGTATTAATAAATGCATTACGGTACTATTACATGAGTGCTCAGTATTATGTATTACATATTTACAGGAGTGCTTAGTATTATTAATGTATTACCATTACAGGGGTTAAATATGCATTTTTTAAACAAATGATAGGCCTTAATCAAAGGAATTGTGATATGATTTTTTTAATAAATATATTACTGTACTAAAAACTGCAATTGAGAGACGCTATAACATTCAAGCGGAAGAAGATGGATGGATGGATGGATATAACATTCAAAGAGCAAAGCGGCAAGTGTGAAGAAAATATTTTCTGATCTTTTTATTTTATTTTTGTATTTTCTATCATTGAAAGAAAAGAAAATTAATGAGTTGATTGTAAATTCACACACTGGCTATACAGTCATTTAATTGTCAGGAATTACCGGTATATTTTTTACCACTGCCAAGTGGGGGTTTCGTTAGTTTTTTGGCAGGATTCAATAAAAATCTTCACTCGACACTAATATGGCGCAAATCTGGATAGAAACGCAAACATGAACCAGGAAGTGGGCTGATAACTGACAAACTTGCCAACATAGTGCTCCGCTATCATTACAGTGCTTTATCGTTTTTAGTTTTGACAGTAGTTAACTTCTTTTTACACTTTTTCAACAGACAGATCAGAATGTTTCAAAATGACATGCATTACTTCTTAAAAGTATAAAGAGTGGTTAACTTATTTTTACACTTGTATGAAATGTTATTTTTAAATTTGTTTTTATTTGTACACTTTTCATTTGAATTCTATTTATATATTTTATTTTTTATAGAGACAAAGATTATTCTTGCATTTAATATTTGTTTGCTTACTATGGTATATTATTTATTTATAATTTATTCATTCACTGTTCTGCTACAGAGAACAAGGAAATGGAATAAAATTGCTATGGTATGAAAAGGGGTGGGATTAAATAAGCTCGGCTTCTTCCTCCTCCTTTTCGGACGTGCTGTAATGAAACAAGTGGAAATATGTGATGCACTACATTTTATTGCATTCATGTTCAAAATAAACTGAAACGGAACTGAAAACTGAGCAAGTGTTTGAACAAGTGAGATGCACATTTGCATTACTGCTTTGTCATTACAGTAAATGCCATTTTTTTGTCAGGATTGACAGCGTTTGGCTTCTTTTTACACTTGCATGAGAGCTTAGCATGCTAACAAACTGATGCATTGGACACAATTGCACCATATCGTCTGTTATTTTGTCTGTTTGTTTGTTTTTACACCTTTATAATAGAAAATGCTAAACAAAAACACTTTAAAATGTTATATTATAATTAACAGTGTTTACTTAGCTTCTTTATACATTTGCATGATCAATTTAGAATGTTTAAAAAAGTAATTATTTAAACGTTTACCTGGGCTTAGTTTCTTTTTACAATTTTTAAATATTTGGTCATTGGTCACTAAAGTAAGGTGTTAATATTAACAGTGCTTAAGTTAAAGTTAAAGTACCCATGATTGTCACACACACACAAGTTGTGGTGAAATTATTCTCTGCATTTGACCCATCACCCTTGTTCACCACCTGGGAGGTGAGGGGAGCAGTGGGCAGTGCCGCGCCCGGGAATCATTTTTGGTGATTTAACCCCCAATTTCAACCCTTGATGCTGAGTGCCCAGCAAGGAGGTAATGGGTCCCATTTTTATAGTTTTGACTTCTTTTTACACTTGTGTCACAGCAATGTAATATTTCCAACATTCCCCCAGCAGCTCATACATGTGTTATGATGGTGACAGCAGATTATTTTGCATGGGAGAACCTTTGTTCATTTGAATTCAAATGTAAATAATTTATGCGTATAATTTTAATATGATTTATTTAATGTAATTTATTAGGGGTGTAACGGTACACAAAAATTTTGGTTCGGTACATACCTCGGTTTAGAGGTTACGGTTGGGTTCATTTTCGGTACAGTAAGAAAACAACAAAATATAATTTTTTGGGTTATTTATTTACCAAATTTGTAAACAATGGCTTTATCCTTTTAACATTGGGGACACTATAATAATTCTGCCTACATTAATCCACATTAAACTGCCTCAGGATGTTGCTCAGATTAAATAAAATGACAAAACTTTTCTTCTACATATAAAAAGTGCAACATTAAACAGTTTCAAGTCAACTCATCATGCTTAATTTATTACAGCATTTGGGAAGCCTGTAGTTGATTTTTATTATGTAAATGTTGTATTTTTATCAACATGTGATAGCATAGACCCTGCCATTCAAAACTAGGCTGTTACATTACTAATGATTAATGTAACTATAGCTGAAAAAATAGTACAATAGCAATAGGAGAGACTATTCATCCCTGAACACCATGGAGTTCATGTAGGCTTTATGATGCACTTACATTATTATATCAACTATCAGAGACAGAAACTCTTTATTTACATAATGTCCTTTTTTGCTGCTTTAACACAGCTCAATCAACACAGAAAAAGGTGAAGTGAAATAACAGACAGACAGGGCTTTGCTGTCCGTAACACACACACACCGCAAAATGAACTAACGTTATGCTAAAAGCGAATTAGCCTTCATCTCAAGCCAGGACTGCGAGCGAGCTGAGCTGCCGTTTAGGTTTCTAGAAGGTCAACGGGCTCATAGTGATGTTACTAGTAGTTGACTGGGAGGTGTTTATCATAATTTGGGGAGAGTCCGCTGCCTGATGCTTACCTGCTAAACGCTAAGCACTGACTACATGCGCTCTGAATACGCACTGCTGATTGGCTGTTATCGCTCTGTTTGTAACCAATCAGATGGTTGTGTGGGTGGGACAATGCTGGGTGCTGTGTACTGACAGAGACAGGCAGAAGGAAACGGAGCAGCTTGTTAAGACTTTTGCTTACCTTAATATGTTCGTGTGGGAACTCGTTCGGTACACCTCCGAACCAAACCCCCGTACCGAAACGGTTCAATACAAATACACATACCGTTACACCCCTATCATTTATTGATAATAATATATGATTAATTACTTGTTTTTCCCTTGTTTTGTTTCCCTCCCTTTTTTTGTTCCCAGTTGAGCATCAACGGGGATAAGGAGTTCCTGGAGCACCACAAGGTGAACCCGTACCACCTGAGTCCTCTGCTGGCCGTCAGCGTCAAGAAGGCGCCGGAGGAGGAGGACGGCCAGGAGGCGGGGCCTCTGCCCGTGAAGGTGGACCTCAACAACACACGCGTGTAAGACGCCCTTACAAAACATGATGAAGCACTGGATTTTCTTAAAAAAAACACATCATTTTAAAGCAGCATGGCACCCGCGCAGTTCATTGGACAGACTTTGGAGAGTTAATCTCGTCATCCCTGCTAACATATAAAAAGCACTTCCACATCTTTTGCCTCATTCATTGGAAATAGAAGGAAGTGAAAGTGTATTTATTGTGTGGTTGAAGTGCCATGCATTGCCTGTAAAATACATTGTAACCTAAACTGGAGGAAGACTTCGCCTATACTGTTGTATTATTATGATTATGATTATTATTATTATTGCTCTTCCAGCAGTATCAAGTAGGATTATTTTCAGTGTGTCAGCACATTCTGTACTGAATAGACAACTTTTTTTTTTTAGTAAGAAGCAGAGTTGCACAGTCGTAGAGACGTTTTATTAAATTAGTTAGTGCTTTTTTTTGACGTCCTGTAACACTTTCTTTTATTTATTTTTTTAGATAGCAGGCTTTGAAATAAATCGTGCATGCGAAAGTTGAAGCTCCTTCGGCCATTCATGGATTCGCACTGTAGCTTCGTTGACTTTTTTCCCGCTCCTATTTGCTGTTGAAACATGCTTGGAATGTGTAATATAAGAGTAATAAAAAGTAGTGTATGCCAATATCGTCACGAGGACTTCTGGAGAAGAAGGAAATGATCAGTATGAGGAAGTACATGACAAAATATGATGTATGGTTTGTTTCCTTTTTACTGCTCTGTTAATTTTCACGGAGAGGATAATTGCAACATAATAAAGTGTTTTCGTCGGTCTTGTTTCGGTACCTTTTTATTCGAGGGAGAGACTATTATCTGTGATGATAACCATAGAGTAGGAAATGGACTTTATTGTGACAGGTAATGTTTGATACCCCTAATAATTGCAGTATAAAACGCTACCAAGTGATAGAATTACTGCTTTTTAACCCTTTTATGACAAATTGTAGCGTTAATTAAGGTTTATTGAAATAGTTATATGCCATAAGAATGGTCATCCTTTCTAGTTAAAGTAAGACAAAAATATTATTCTTTAATTTTAATGTTCTTCTTGTACTTAAAAAGTGGTGACTGTACAGTGAGTTTAAAACCAGTACACGTGTCTCTGGCAGCCTTTTGGGTGCAGTCCCTATTTAGTCCACTTGGTGGCAGCAAAGATGGACAGTTTCTCCCATGTCACAGTTATAGGAGTATTGTAACTAATACTGTACATAAACAAGTGATGAATGTATAACATTATTATTATTATTATGAGTGCTCAGTATTAATGACTGCATTATTATTACCTGAGTGATTATTAGCTACTACATTATTAAAGAGGGATTAGTATTATTTACTGCATTATTACACAACTTATATAATTATTGTAGAGTAATTACATTACTGGTCAATTTTAACTATTGCTTTGATATTATATGATCGGTATTTATTACTACATTACTATCACATTAGTGCCCCTTACTTTTCATTACATAATTACATGACTGCTTAGTATTAGTTACTGCAATATTATTATACCCAGTAATATTTATTACATCAATACATGAGTGCTAGTATTAATTAATGCATTACTATTACACAGGTACCTGTATTATTTATTATATATTTACATGAGTGCTTCACTGCTTACTATTAGTTACTGCAATACTACTACATGAGTGCCCAGTACTATTTATACAAATTTAGATGAGCGCCAGTCATATTTATCAAATAATTACATGAGTGCTTAGTATTAGTAACTACAGTATTATCACATGAGTGCTATTACTTACTCCATTGTTATCACATGAGTGCTCCCGTATTAGTCATTACATAATTACACGAGTGCTCATTGTTAATGACTGCATTATTATAACATGAGTGCTCAGTATTAATTATGGCATTATTATTCAATGAGTCGTCAGTATTAATTACGGCATTATTACATGAGGGCTCAGTAGTAGTTAATGCTTTATTATTACATGAGTGCTCAGTAGTAGTTAATGCTTTATTATTACATGAGTGATCAGTATTAGTTATTGCCCTAATATTAATTATTGCAATATTACATGAGTGCTCAGTAGTGGTTAATGCTTTGTCATTACATGAGTGCTCAGTATTAATTACGGCCTTACTATTTATCCAGAAGCCAGTATTATTGCATTATTACATGAGTGCTCAGTAGTGGTTAATGCTTTGTCATTACATGAGTGCTCAGTACTAATTACTGCCTTTCTATTTATCGAGTAGTCAGTATTAATTATTGCATAATTGCATAAGTGCTCAGTAGTTAATGCTTTAGTATTACATGAGTGCTTGGTTATTACCCAACTATTTATTGAGTTGTCAGTATTAATTATTGCGTTATTACATGAGTGCCCTGCGATGAGGTGGCGACTTGTCCAGGGTGTACCCCGCCTTCCGCCCGATTGTAGCTGAGATAGGCTCCAGCGCCCCCCGCGACCCCAAAGGGAATAAGCGGTAGAAAATGGATGGATGGATTACATGAGTGCTCAATAGTGGTTAATGCTTTGTCATTACATGATTGCTCAATACTAATTACTGTCTTACTATTTATCGAGTAGTCAGTATTAATGCATTATTACATGAGTGCTCAGTAGTGGTTAATGCTTTGTCATTACATGAGTGCTCAGTACTAATTACTGCCTTACTATTTATCAAGTAGTCAGTATTTATTATTGAATTGTTACATGAGTGCTCAGTAGTGGTTAATGCTTTGTCATTACATGAGTGCTCAGTATTAATTACTGCCTTACTATTTATAAAGTAGTCAGTATTTATTATTGAATTGTTACATGAGTGCTGAGTAGTGGTTAATGTTTTGTCATTACATGAGTGCTCAGTATTATTTACTGCCTTACTATTTATCGAGTAGTCAGTATTATTTATTGCAATATTACATGAGTGCTCAGTAGTGGTTAATGCTTTGTCATTACATGAGTGCTCAGTATTATTTACTGCCTTACTATTTATCGAGTAGTCAGTATTAATTATTGTAATATTACATGAGTGCTCAGTAGTGGTAAATGCTTGGTCATTACATGAGTGCTCAGTATTATTTACTGCCTTACTATTTATCGAGTAGTCAGTATTTATTATTGAATTGTTACATGAGTGCTGAGTAGTGGTTAATGCTTTGTCATTACATGAGTGCTCAGTATTAATTACTGCCTTACTATTTATCGAGTAGTATTAATTATCACAATATTACATGAGTGCTGAGTAGTGGTTAATGCTTTGTCATTACATGAGTGCTCAGTATTATTTACTGCCTTACTATTTGTCGAGTAGTCAGTATTAATGCATTATTACATGAGTGCTCAGCAGTGGTTAATGTTTTGTCATTACATGAGTGCTCAGTATTAATTACTG